>NC_092791.1:32237186-32595623 GCF_047496795.1 Chiloscyllium punctatum | reverse complement strand
TTTGTTACTTCTTCAAAAAACTCACTCAAGTTTGTGAGACATGATTTCCCATGCACAAAGCCATGTTGACTATCCCTGATCAGTCCTTGCCTTTCCAAATACATGTACATCTGTCCCTCAGGATTCCCTCCAACAACTTGCCCACCACCGAGGTTAGGCTGATCTCCCTTCTTAAACAGTGGCACCACGTTTGCCAACCTCCAGTCTTCCGGCACCTCACCTGTGACTATCGATGATACAAATATCTCAGCAAGAGGCCCAGCAATCACTTCTCTAGCTTCCCACAGAGTTCTAGGGTAACACCCTGATCAGGTCCTGGGGATTTATCCACCTTTAACCGTTTCAAGACATCCAGCACTTCCTCCTCTGTAATCTGGACATTTTGCAAGATGTCACCATCGATTTCCCAACAGTCTATATCATCCATATCCTTTTCCACAGTAAATACTGATGGCAAAATATGGATTTAGTATCTCCCCCATTTTCTGCAGCTCCACACAAAGGCCACCTTGCTGGTCTTTGAGGGGCCCTATTCTCTCCCTAGTTACCCTTTTGTCCTTAATATATTTGTAAAAACCCTTTGGATTCTGCTTAATTCTATTTGTCAAAGCTATCTCATGTCCCTGTTTTGCCCTCCTGATTTCCCTCTTAAGTATACTCCAACTTTCTTATACTCTTCTAAGGATTCACGGACATGAGGAACTCCAGGCCAGACACGACCCTGTACAATGGGGGAGCAGGATCAGAGAGGCACTCACTCTCTCCCCTCCCCCTCCCCTCCCTTCGTTCTCTGGCCTTTCCCCCTGCCCTCACTCCTCCCCTCCCCCTCACTCCCTCTCCTTCTCCCTCTCCCTAGCCCCTCCCCCTCACACTCTCCCCTTCCCTCCACCTCACTCTCCCCCTTCCCCCCACCTCACTCTCCCTCACCCACCACTCTCTCCCCAACCCCCCCCTCACTCTCTCCCCCTTCCCCTCCACCTCACTCTCCCCCTTCCCCTCCACCTCACTCTCCCCCTTCCTCCACCTCACTCTCTCTCCAACCACCCCCTCCACCTCACTCTCTCCCTCACCCTCCCCCCTCACCTCTCTCCCCTTCCCTCCCAACTCACTCTCTCCCCATCCCCTCCCCTCACCCCCTCCCCCATCCCCACCACTCCACCCCCTCCCACCTACCCAACCCCACCCACCTCCCCTCCCCAACTCCCCCTCCCTTCAACCCCTCTCCCCTCACCCCACCCCACCCCTCCCCCACCCACCTCCCTCCCCCACCCCCACCCACACACCAACCCCACCCCACACACCCACCCTCCCACTTCCCCTCACTCCCTCCCCTCCCTCCCCTTCCCCTCCCACTCACTCCCTTCCCTTCCCACCCCATCTTCCCCTCCCACCTTCTCCACCCTCCATCCCCTTCACCACCCTTTCCCATCCTCTCCCACCCCATCCCCTCCCCACCCCTTCCCTTCCCACCCCTCCCTTCCCTCCCCACCCCTTCCCCCACCCCACCCCCACACACTCTCACCTTCCCCTCACTCCCTCCCCTCCCACCTCCCCTCACTCCCTCCCCTCCCACCTTCCCCTCACTCCCTCCCCACCCACCTTCCCCTCACTCCCTCCCCTCCCTCCCCTTCCCCACCCATCTTCCCCTCACTCCCACCCCTTCCCCACACCACCCACCCTCCACTTTCCACCCCCTCACACCCTCCCCTACCCCTCCCCCTCACTCACACCCTTGCCCCTCCCCCTCACTTCCTCCCCGCGCCTCACTCCCTCCCCTACCCCTCACTCCTCCCCTTCCCCTCACCCTCTCCCCTCCCCCACCCTCTCCCCCTTCCCCTCACCCCCTCCCCCTTCCCCTTCCCCTCCCTCCCCTTCCCCTCACTCCCTCCCCCCTCACTCCCTCCCTCCCTCCCCTTCCCCCTCACTCTCTCCCTCCCCTTCCCCCTCACTCCCTCCTCACTCCCCTCCCCTTCCTCCTCACTCCCTCCCCCTTCCCCCTCACTCCCTCCCTCCCCTTCCCCCTCACTCCCTCCCTCCCCTTCCTCCTCACTCCCATCCCCTTCCCCCTCACTCCCTCCCTCCCCCTTCCCCCTCACTCCCTCCCCTTCCCCTCACACCGTCCCCTCACTCCCTCCACTTCCCCTCCCCCCCTCCCCCTTCCCCTCACCTCACTCCCTCCCCCCCTTCCCCTCCCACCATCCAATCATTCCCTCCCCTTCCCCTCCCACGTTCCAATCACTCCCTCCCCTTCCCCCCACCTTCCCCTCACTCATCCCCTTCCCCTCCCACCTTCCAATCACTCCCTCCCCTTCCCTACTCCCTCCCTTACCCTCCCACCTCCCCTCACTCCCTCCCCTTCCCCTCACTCCCCTCCCTTGCCCTCCCACCTTCCCCTCACTCACTCCCTCCCCTTCCCCTCCTCCCCTCCCCTTCCCCGTCTCTCCCTCCCTCCCTCCCCTTCTCCCTCACTCCCTCCCTCCCCTTCCTCCCCTTCCCCCTCACTCCCTCCCTCCCTCCCCTTCCCCCTCACTCCCTCCCTCCCCTTCCCCCTCACTCCCTCCCTCTCCCCTTCCCCCTCACTCCTCCCCTTCCCCCTCACTCCCTCCCCTTCCCCCTCCACTCCCTCCCCTTCCCCCTCACATCCCCTCCCTCCCCTTTCCCTCACTCCCTCCCTCCCCTTCCCCCTCCCTCCCTCCCTCCTCCTTCCCCTCACTCCCTCCCCTTTCCCTCACTCCCTCACCCTTCCCTCCCTCCCCTTCCCCCTCTTTCCCTCCCCCTCACTCCCTCCCCTTCCCCTCCCCCCCTCACTCCCTCCCCTTCCCCTACCCCTCACTCCTTCCCCTTCCCCTCCCTTCCCCTCGCTCCCTCCCCTTCCCCTTCCCCTCACTCCCTCCCCTTCCCCTCACTCCCTCCCCTTCCCCTTCCCCTCACTCCCTCCCCTTCCCCTTCCTCTCCCTCCTTCCCTTCCCCTTCCTCTCCCCTCCCTCCCCTTCCTCTCCCCTCCCTCTCCCTCCCTCATGGGGGGGAGGGTGAGGGATGAGGAAGAATGAGAGTGAGGGGAAGGGGGAGACTCACGGGGAGAGTCACAGAGAATGAGGGGATGGAGGAGCATGAGGGGAGGGGGAGAGTGAGGGAAGAGGGGTGAGCGAGCGGAGGGGGAAAGGGGAGAGAGTGAAGGGAAGTGGAGAGTGAGCAGAGGGGGAGAGTGAGGGGAGGGGGAGAGTGGGGGAGGGGGAGAGTGAGAGTGAGGGGAGAGTGAGGGGGAGGAGAAAGGGAGAGTGAGGAGAGGGGAGAGTGGGGGGATAGTGAGGGGAAGGGGGAGTGAGGGGAGGGTGAGTGTGAGGGGAAGGGGAGAGTGAGGGGAAGGGGGAGAGTGAGGGGAGGGGGAGAGTGAGGGGGAGGGTGAGGGTGAGAGTGAGGTGACAGGGAGAGGGAGGGGAGAGTGAGGTGAGGGTGAGGGGAGTGGGAAGTGAGAGAAGGGAGAGGTGAGGGGAGGGTGGGGGTGTTGAGGAGTGCAGGGTGACGGGGAGAGTGAGGGGAGAGCGAAATAATGGGGGAGAGTGAGGGAAAGCGAGAGTGGGGGGAGAGAGTGAGGGAGGTGGAGACAGTGAGGGGAGTGTCGAGAGTTGGGGGTAGAGACCCCCTTATCATTTCAAATGAAGACTTACCCACCTCTCTGTCTCTCTCTCTCTGTGGTCTCTGCAAGTCCGATTACCTCGTATCTCTGGGGGAAACGGGCTGGGATGGGTTGATTTTCAGGATGTCCAGCAAACCTCACCCCCCTTCCACCCCGCTCCTTCCTGAGGTCAGCAACACAGGGGTGTTACCCCAAAGGCCCCTCCCGGAAAACCCTTCCACATGGAGACACCGTCCGTCCAGGAGGCCCTTCTCGGGCAGTGGGTTGGGAGAGATGTCTGCGGGCGGGTTTTAACCGAGGGTACGGGGGGCCCAGGCGTGTTCCTCACAGCCGCAGGGCGATCGGGGAACTGCACTTTGCTCCTCTGGCATTGTCACTGAGCTGCAGGAGCAGACTCTGTGAACACAACACCCGGTATACAATACACCTTCAGTGATAAGGGGACGGCATGAGATTAAGCAAACGCTGATTTGCTAGACTCCTGTCGACATAGCTCACAGTCCAGCGAGACTGCTGTCAGGAATGGAGTATTTAAACTCTGCCCCACTCCACCGACCTCTCAACTCTCTCTCTCTTCCAAAAGCACAGACTCCACATAAATAAAGGTTCATACAGGAACAGCAGGAGGCCATTCAGCCCCTCTCCCTCCCTCCTCCAGCCTGTCACAGGGGAACAGCAGGAGGCCATTCAGCCCACTCTTCCTCCAGCCTGTTACAGGGGAACAGCAGGCGGCCATTCAGCCCCTCTCCTCCTCCAGCCTGTCACAGGGGAACAGCAGAAAGCCATTCAGCCCCGCTCCCTTCTCCAGCCTGTCACAGGGGAACAGCAGGAGGCCATTCAGCCCCCTCATCCTCCAGCCTGTCACAGGGGAACAGCAGGAGGCCATTCAGCCCCTCTCCCTCCTCCAGCCTATCTCACAGAAATATGGGGCTGTGAGCGGATATCCCTCCAGGTGCTATCAAACCCTCTCCTGGCGGAGTATTTGATTTGATTTATTGCAGTCACGTGCACCTAAGTGCAATGAAAAGTTTTGTTTTGGTTTGCAGATCGTAACACACAAGGACATGCAGATAGATTGTATACAGAGAGAGGAATACAGGGTTACAGCTGTATAAGAGGAACATTATTTGAAGTGAGGGGTCTAACAACGGTAGGGAAGAGGTGACGAGGGAACAACACCCTGTTATCTCACGAGTTATTCTTTAATGTCTAGTATCACAACCATCCTTAACCATATTAACAAGAAAAAGACACAGCAGCCATTGGCAATACAGACTAATAGGTTGTGGGTGCCACAACATGATGTGAAAGGGCTAAACAATTTATCTCGTGACTTGACAATCAGTAATGAAGCCTCGTGAGACAATTTAAAGGAATGACATCTTTCCCCTTACCACACGCAGTTCTGAGCTGTAGTGAGTGAGTATACACAGGGAGACAAATCGACAGCACACACCAAAGTCATTTAACTGCGGTAGTTTCAGTGTGTAAGGTAAGGTAAGGTGGGTGAGTGATTTTTAAATTGCCGTCCAGGGGAATATTTTTTGTTTTGTTGTGAGCCAGTCGAAAAGCAGAAACTACAGGGCGGTGTGGTGGCTCAGTGGATAGTACTGCTGCCTCACAGCGACAGGGACCTAGCTTCCATTCCACCCTCAGGTGACTGGCGTTCTGTGTGGATTTTGCACATTGTCCATGTCTGTGTGGGTCTCCTCCCACAGTCCAGAGATGTGCAGGTTAGGGTGGGATTGGCCATGCTAAATTCTCCCATAGTGCCCAGGGATGTGCAGGTTAGGGTGGGATTGGCCGTGCTAAATTCTCCCATAGTGCCCAGGGATGTGCAGGTTAGGGTGGAATGGCCATGCTAAATTGTCCCCGTAGTGCCCAGGGATGTGCAGGTTAGGGTGGGATTGGCGGTGCTAAATTGTCCCGTAGTGCCCAGGAATGTGCAGGTTAGGGTGGGATTGGCAGTGCTAAATTGTCCCCATAGTGGCCAGGGATGTGCAGGTTAGGGTGGATTGGCGGTGCTAAATTGTCCCGTAGTGCCCAGGAATGTGCAGGTTAGGGTGGGATTGGCCGTGCTAAATTGTCCTGTAGTGCCCAGGGATGTACAGGTTAGGGTGGGATTGGCCGTGCTAAATTGTCCCCGTAGTGCCCAGGGATGTGCAGGTTAGGGTGGGATTGGCGGTGCTAAATTGTCCCATAGTGCCCAGGAATGTGCAGGTTAGGGTGGGATTGGCAGTGCTAAATTGTCCCCATAGTGGCCAGGGATGTGCAGGTTAGGGTGGATTGGCGGTGCTAAATTGTCCCGTAGTGACCAGGAATGTGCAGGTTAGGGTGGGATTGGCCGTGCTAAATTGTCCCCGTAGTGCCCAGGGATGTGCAGGTTAGGGTGGGATTGGCCGTGCTAAATTGTCCCATTGTACCCAGGGATGTGCAGGTTAGGGTGGGATTGGCTGTGCTAAATTGTCCCGTAGTGCCCAGGGATGTGCAGGTTAGGGTGGATTGGCCATGCTAAATTGTCCCCGTCGTGCCTAGGGATGTGCAGGTTAGGGTGGATTGGCCGTGCTGAATTGTCCCCATAGTGCCCAGGGATGTGCAGGTTAGGGTGGGATCGGCCGTGCTAAATTGTCCCATGGTGCCCAGGGATGTGCAGGTTAGAGTGGATTGGCCATGCTAAATTGTCCCCGTAGTGCCCAGGGATGTGCAGGTTAGGGTGAATTGGCAGTGCTAAATTGTCCTGGAGTGCCCATGGATGTGCAGGCTAGGTGTGTTAACCATGGGAACACGCAGGGATAGGATAGGGGAATGAATCTGGGTGCAATGCTCTTCAGAGGGTTGGTGTGGACTTAGAGCCATAGATGTACAGCACAGAAACAGACCCTTCGGTCCAACTCATCCATACCGACCCAGATATCCTAACCTAATCTAGTCCCACTTGCCAGCACCTGGACCATATCCCTCCAAACCCTTCCTATTCATATACCCATCCAAATGCCTCTTAAATATTGCAATTGTACCAGCCTCCACCACTTCCTCTGGCAGCTCATTCCATACACGTACCACCCTCTGTGTGAAAAAGTTGCCCCGTAGGTCCCTTTTATATCTTTCCCCTCTCACCCTAAACCTATGCCCTCCAGTTCTGGACCCCTTGACCCCAGGGAAAAGACCATGTCTATTTATCCTACCTATGCCCCTCATGATCTTATAAACCTCTATAAGGTCACCCCTCAGCCTCCGACGCTCCAGGGAAAACAGCCCCAGCCTATTCAACCTCACCCTATAACTCAAATCCTCTAACCCTGACAACATTCTTGTAAATCTTTTATGAACCCTTTCAAGTTTCACAACATCTTTCCGATAGGAAGGAGACCAGAACTGCATGCAATATTCCAACAGTGGCCTAACCAATATCCTGTACAGCCTCAACATGACCTCCCAACTCCTGTACTCAATACTCTGACCAATAAAGGAAAGCATATCAAACGTCTTCTTCACTATCCTGTCTACCTGTGACTCCACTTTCAAGGAGCTATGAACCTGCACTCCAAGGTCTCTTTGTTCAGCAACACTCCCTCGGACGTTACCATTAAGTGTATAAGTCCTGCTAAGATTTGCTTTCCCAAAACACAGCACCTCACATTTATCTGAATTAAACTCCATCTGACACCCCTTAGCCCACTGGCCCAGCTGATCGAGGTCCTGTTGTAATCTGAGGTAACCTTCTTCTTACACCTCCAATCTTGGTGTCATCTGCAAACTTACTAATCATACCTCTTGTGCTCACATCCAAATAATTATATAAATGACGAAAATGACTTGATGGGACGAATAGCCTGCTTCCACACTGTAGGGATTCTACAAAAAGCTCAGTAGGTCTGGCAGTGTTGGCGGACAGAAATCAGATTTAACATTTTGGGTCTGATGACCCATCCCCAAAACTGAGGGTGGTGGGGAAGAAGTTTGATTTCTTTTTCATGTAGAAGATGGGGGGTTGGGGGGGTGGAGTAGAAAGGGAGCCCAGTAAAGGAGAGGACAGTTTCAGACTTAATATTCTGAAAGGAGCCCATGTCAGTCAGGGGAGCATTTTGGAAGTAGCGATCATAACCCAGTTAAAATTTAGGATAGTTATGGGAAAAGATATAGATAGGCCAGGAATTAAAGTTCTACGCTGGGCATAGGCTAATTAAAGTAAGATAGGATCCAGTTTGGCCCAAGTGGACTGGGAGCAGATAAAACCATGTCAGAACAGTGGGAAGCATTCAGAGAGGAAGGTACAGAAAAGGTTTACCAGGATGTTGCCTGGTATGGGGGGGGGGGGGGATTTTAGCGATGAAGAAAGGTTGGATAGACTGTGTTTGTTTTCACTGTAATGCAGGAGATTGAGGGGTGACCTGATAGAAGTTTATAAGATTGTGATTGTGTGGATAGAGTGGAAAGTATGAGGCTTTCTCCCAGGGTGGAGGGGTCAGTTACATGGGGACACAGGTTCAAGGTGCGATGGGGGTGGGGTGGGGTGGGGAAGAGTTTAAAACAGATGTGTGAGGCACTTTTTTTTCATACAAAGGGTGGTGAGTGACTGGAATGCACTGCCAGAGGTGGTGGTGGAAGCAGACACAATAGCAGCATTCACTTGGAGGAATACTTGAACGGGAAGGGAACAGAGGGATATGGATCCTGTAAGTGAAGACAGTTTTAGTATGGAAGGGCAAAATGTGTCGGCACAGGCTTGGAGGGCTGAAGGGGACCACAGGAGTGCTGTTTTGTTCCATGTTCTAGGAACTAGTCAGTGTATGGGGCAAATATGTTCCTGTGAAGTCAATGGATGGGAGTTCTGGATGTCAAGGTGTATAAAGGTTAAGTTTAAGAGATGTTTATGGCAGATGCTGAGAGCTCAATATGGCAGAATCCCTGGAGGAGCGTAAAAAAGAGCAGGACTTACAAAATACAAAGGGAAGATAACAGAGTGCATGAGAAAGCTTGGGTGGATGGAATGAGGAAAACACAAAGGGTGTTTTTAAATATCTCAACATCAGGAAAGTAACTTGGGAAAGAGTAGGGCCCATTTGGGAATATCGAGGTAATCGGTGTACAGAAAGGTATGGGCATAGTCCTTAGTGATTAGTTAAGAATAGAAAAAGGCAACACAAATATAGACCTGAGGGGACAGGACTGTAAAATAATAGACAGAATTAACAGAGACAGAGAGAGAGGGAAAAAAACAAGAGAAAAAAGGGGACAGTGGGTGAGAAAAGGAGAGTGAGAGAGAGTGAGTGTATGGGAGAGAGAGAAAATGAGACAGAATGATAGAGCAAGAGTGGCAGAGAAAGTGAGTATAAGTGAGAGAAAGAGGGAGAGACGGTGAGTGAGTAAGAGAAAGAATATGGGAGAGAATGAGAGACAGAATGATAGAGTGAGAGTGTGAGATAGCGTGAATGTGAGAGAGAGAGAGAAACAGAGAGAGGGAGGGAGGAAAGAGAGAGGGAGAGGGAAAGAGGAATGTGTGTGTATGAGAGACACAATATTAATATGTTCAGCAGCCTTGGAAGTGGGTAAATCTGCAGGCCGGAAAGAGATGTATCCCTCGGTTGTTGGGGGAGGTAAGTGAGGATATACTCTCTCTGGTGCTGATGGACTGCTAAAGTTGTCCTATTATTAAAAAAAATGGAGTGAGGGAGAGACCCAGTAAGTCTAATCTGGGTGACTGGAAAGTTATTGGAAAGAATTCTGAGGGACAGAATGTATTGGCACTTGGAGAGACATAAATTCATCAGGAACAGTCAGCATGGATTTGTTGAGGAAATGTTTGCAGATATCAACGGGTGGCTCAGGGGTTACCACTGTGTTTGCTCATTCTCCCCATGTCTTCGTGGGCTTCCTCTGGGCGCTCCAGTTTCTTCCTACTTTCCAAATATGCGCATGTTCAGGGGGGAACTGTGGGATTATGGGGATAGGGTGGGGTCTGCATCTGGAATGCCCTTTCCAGGGTTGATACAGACTCATAAGTGGAGCAGACCATCTGGCCCATCAAAAGTGATATGCCATTCAATAAGATCATGGCTGATCTTCTCATGGACTCAACTCCACTTCACTTACCCACGCTCTCACCATGACCTCAATTCCTTCACTGTTCAGTTACTGTCTTGTAGTTAATATATCTATTATTCTGCTATGTTTTCCAATATAGTTCTTATTCCTTATTTCTTTTGTTGTATTTTAACTGTAGTGTATGAATAAACTGTTTTGCTTCAAGCCTGGTAGTTTGGCCAACTGAATTGCATCTGGAATTCAACACCTTACAATTGCCTTTAAAATGGGAAAAATGTTAGTGTCCAGAAAATCTTCCGAATATATTTTGAGGGGGTTTGGTCTGGTCCATAACAACTCTCATTCTTGAAATCAGTCTGACTTCTACGAGGGGGGAAAGGTGGAGGAAGGGGCTCGTCTGCATTTCTGCAGCACCTTCAGGCACCACCAACTTGGCACAGCAAGATCCCAGATGCAGCAGTCAGCCTTCACCTGCCGTCCAAGCCCGAACTTCCTCACATCCACCTTCTTCACAGTCCAGGGCCAGACCACCAGAATCCAGATGTTCAGACCATCAGTCGGCCGGCCTGGCGGCGTCTCTCCTCCAGCGATGGGATCGATGACCAGCTTCTCAAGGCCACATCTTGGGGTGGTGGTAATGGGGAAATGGGAAGGAATTGGGGGTCTACTCCAGCTGAAAATTTCCACTCAAGGTTGGTCAAGCAGGAGGCCAGAAGAGAGAGAGAGAGAGAGAGAGAGAGAGAGAGAGAGACAGGCAGAGACACCGGCACAGAGAGAGGGAGAGGCAGAGGGAATGAGAGAGAATGAGCTAGAGGGAGATGGGAGCAGAGGGAGAGACAAAAGAGAAGAGACAGAGAGAGGGTGAGCAAGAAAGAGAGAGAGAGATACAGAGAGAGACACACAGAAAAGGAGGACAGTGAGAGCAAGAGAGGAACAGAGGGGAAAAAAAAACGAGGGGTAAACAGAGAGAGAAATAAGCCCTCTGCAGTTTCCCAGTGAAAAGAGTTTTAGGGAGGTCATTAATCACTGATCTTCAATCTGATCATTAATTTGTCATCATTAATCACTCGTCATCAAACTGATCACCCATGTCGCATCATTAACCTGATCATTAATCACTCGTCATTAATCTGCTCTAACCCGGTCACTCTCTTTCCCCCCACCCCCCGTTTGTATGCGCACACGTGCACGTGTTTGTGCGCATCTTTGCACGTTTGTATTCATGCCTGTGCACATTTGTGCACGCATCACTGTCTACCTGTGTGTGTGTGTGTGTGCGCGCGCGCATCTGCATGTGCCCGTCTCCCTGAGAGTGCATGTGCCCGAGTGCGAGTACTGGGCTGGCTTTCAAAGTAAGCAACAAACACCGATTTCTCTTCAGCCCACATTGGCTACACAAAATGAAAAATGCAAAGTGAAGCCGCTGACTGTTGTCAGGACCGAGTATTTTGAACCAGAAATGTTTACTGGGGCAGCCCACATCACAGAGACTTGTCCAGAAATGAAGGCCAAGGCACCAAACTGATCTTTGCTAAATTACAGGAGCTGGACTGCTGAAGAACTAGCACTCATGTGACACAGTGGCAGCATCCTACCCTGGGCCAGGTGGTCTGGATTCAACTTCCAGTTCTGCTCTGGACTTGTGCCATAACGCATTGGAACAATTGGAACAGGTTGATGAAATATATTCTTGATGTTAATAATTAGTAATGCTAACCTACCTCCCCCCCACCCCCCCTCCAAATGAAACAGACTTTGTGGTTACACTGAATTAAGCCTTGACTCCACACATACGGGTCTCAGGGGCGAGTCTGTCAACGTCTCTCACACCAAACTTATCTAAAGAAAGGTGAGTGCGGGAGTGAATCTGAGAGAGAGAGAGAGACAGCGATAATTAAACAGAATGAGGGCACAGCTGAGAGATGTTGCATGAGTGCATGCACGAGGGAAAAGGAGAGAGCTCGGCTGTGAAAGAGCAGCCTGCGGTCAAATAGCCTTCCAGAATTGAAGCCCAAACACCAGCAGCACTTGGGAGGGATGTTATGGGGATCAAGGGTTACAGGAAAGGCATGGGGGGGTGGTGGGGCAGTGAAAAAGATTTCAGCCATGATCGAATGGTGGAGCAGTCTTAATGGGATGAATGGCCTCATTCTGCCCCCTACATCTCACGGGCATCAAAGGACATCGGGGCACTCTGATGCCCAGCGAGGACACTCCAGGGCATTGAGAGAGCAGCATCAACTCTGTTCTAGGCACACATTCCTGGGGTGGGTAGGGACGCAGGAGAGGATTGAGATAACATGACTCAACTCCCCCCCCCCCTGTAATTCCAACAGCCTCGCTGGGCAAAGTTTAAGGGGGGGGCAGGGGGTGGTGGTGGTGAAGAGAGTGGGGAACAGAGTATTGAAGACTGAAGTAAATGGGGGTGGTGGGTTGGGGGGAATATAGAGAGAGAGAGAGAAAAAATGAGCGAATGAATATGAGAGAGACAGAGCATGAGGATAAAGAACCAATCCCACTTAGACAGCATTTCCCCACGGATTTTTGGGAGGGAGCTTCACAAAGTTGGAACGTGCCGGGAGATGGGGAAGAGAAGAACGCTCATCGCTTTGGCACACGTCTCTGATCCCTCCCGTTGCTCAGGCTGGGGGTGCTGCTGGTGGAGGAGTTTGTTAATGCAGGTCCTGACATGTTCACAGCTTGGTTACCTCCTGGCCCACGCCCGTTCCCTCTTCCTCCTCCGGGCAGTACATGATTCACTGCACCGAGGGGAACTCCGACCGACCCGGCAGCATTCAGGCTATCATTACCTGGAGCGGAGGGGGAAAGACAGGGAAACAAAAACCAGATGGTAATGACATTCCCTAGCAAGAGGATAAAGGGATAACCTCAATACAGTGAAAATAAACATAGAAAATTTAGAGAAGAACTGTGGAGGCTGGAAATCTGAAACTGAAGCAGAATCTGGCAGTGACTGTGCAGAGAGAGATTGGGATGGGGAGAAACAGTTCACCTTTCAGGGTGTCCAGTGTAGAACAGGGTGCTCACTGCACCCGAAACGTTAACCCTGATTTTTCTCTGCGTGCAACTGACCTGCCGAACCCTGCTGAGTTTCTCCAGCAACGTGGAACACCCTGCCCGCAACACCTGAGTCACCGAGCTGCCCTTAAAACATTTGACAGACTGTCAAGTGATGGTAGAGGCAGCCGTCAACAGGCTCTGCACGTAAGCTGCACCGTGTAGACTCACCAACTTTAAGGCCATTTAAATGGTCACTGGATAAACATATGGATGAAAATGGAATAGTGTAGGTTAGATGGGCTTCAGATGGTTTCACAGGTCGGTGCAACATCGAGGGCCAAAGGGCCTGGACTGTGCTGTAATGTTCTATATTCTAATTCTGATCGCCCTCAAATCCACATTCCTACCTTTTCCCCGTATCCCCTCAATTCCTCCTTCCCTGATTAAAAATCTGTCTGCCTCAGCCTTGAATATACTGATCGACCCGGCCTCAACAGCCCCCCTGTGGCAAAGAATTCCACAGATTCACTCCCCTACTCAGCGAGAAGAAACTCCTTCCCATCTCGGTCTTCAATGGGTAACTCCTAATCCTGAGGGGACACCCTCAGGTCCTAGACTCTCCCACACAAGGGGAAACAATCCAAGTCTCCCTTGTCAAGTGATAGTTATACAGCACAAAAACAGACCCTTCGGTCCAACTCACCTACGCTGATCGGATATCCTAAATTAATCTAGTCATGTTTGTCAGCACTTGGCCCAGATCCCTGCAAACCCTTCCAATTCATATATCCATCCAGATGCCTTTTAGATGCTCTAATTGTACTGGCCTCCAATACTTCCTCTGGCAGCTCGTTCCACACGCGCACCACCCTCTGCGTGAAAACGTTGCCCCTTAGGTCCCTTTTAAATCTTTTCTCTCTCACCCTCAACCTATGCCGTCTCGTTTTGGACTCCCCTACCCTGGGGCAAAAAGACCCTGGCTATTCACTCTACCCTTGCACCTCATCATTTTATAAACCTCTATTAAAAAGGTCAACCTCTCGGCCTCTGACACTCCAGCCTATTCAGCCTCTCCCTATTGCTCAAACCCTCTGATCCCGGCAACATCCTTGTAAATCTTTTCTGCATCCTTGCAAATTTAACAACCTCTTTCCAATGGAAGGGAGACCAGGATTGCGTACCTTCCGTCTGTGGGTTAAACTGGGGTAACTTTCTACCTCACTGCAAGCACACCTCAGCGATTCAGCCTGCTCCCTTAACTACTCAAGGTCTGCTCCCCACTGCTGACAGCTTTCTGTATTCCTCTGCCTGGTACAGAGTCTATTGACAGCTGCCTTTACCATCACTTAACAGTCAGTCGAATGTGTATCCCAGTTTTAAGAGCAGCATGGTGGCTCAGTGGTTAATTCTGCTGCCTCACAGCGACAGGGACCCTGGTTCAATTCCACCCTCAGGCAACTGTCTTGTCTGTGTGGAATTTGCATGTTCTCCCTGCATCTGCGTGGGTTTCCTGCAGGTACTCCAGTTTCCTCACATGGTCCAAACACGTGCAGGTTAGGGTGGGATTGGCCGTGCTAAATTATCCCACTTAGTGCCCAGGGATGTGCAGGTTAGGGTGGGATTGGCCGTGCTAAATTGTCCCGTAGTGCCCAGGGATGTGCAGTTTAGGGTGGGATTGGCCGTGCTAAATTATCCCACTTAGTGCCCAGGCATGTGCGGGTTAGGGTGGGATTGGCCGTGCTAAATTGTCCTGTAGTGGCCAGGGATGTACAGGTTAGGGTGGATTGGCCGTGCTAAATTGTCCTGTAGTGTTCAGGTTAGGATGGATCGGCCGTACTAAATTGCCTCAGTGTCCAGGGGTGTGCAGGCTAGGTGAGGTAGCCATGGGGAAAGGCAGGATTACAGGGATAGGGTGGGTCTGGATGGGATGCTCTTTGGGTGTAGACTCAAAGGGCCATTGCTACTTCCACACTCTCAGGATTTTATGATTTATACATATATACAATAGATATACATAAGGAAGGCACAAAGCTGCAGGATTATAGAATCCATTAGATTCCACCCTCTCCCCGCCAACCGCACACAGAAATCAGAACCGGGCATAGGCCATTTGGCCCCTCGAGCCTGTTCCACGGTTCAAAAGGGAAGGCGGCCAGTCGCCCAACTCAATCCTCCCCATCTCAGGTTGGCCGAGTAACCTAGCAAAGTCTGTGTCCACCTTTGAGGGAAGGCCGATCGGAAGACAGATCTGCATTCTTGTAGCACCTACGGGGACAATTTAGCATGGCCAACCCACCCTAACCTGCACATGTTTGGACCATGCAAGGAAACTGCAGTACCTGCAGGATACCCACACAGATGCTAATTCCGAACAGACTGACAGTTGCCGGAGGGTGGAATTTAACCAGGGTCCCTGTCGTTGTGAGGCAGTAGAGCTAATGTGCCTCAGGACTGCGGTGGTGATGGTGGTTGGTGGGGATGGAGACACCTTCATCTCCTTGGTCTCCTTCCAACTAGTTGAACCTCCAGCTGAGGCAAGACAGGGTCAAGGCTCAACTTCTGATCTGAAGGACAGTTCCTCTGACACTGCAGCTCTCCCTGCCCCAAATGCTTACCTGACAGCAAGGTCTTTATCATAGGTACTCACCTGTCGTCACAGAGGGCAAAGAGGTCACCAGGCCAGTCGTAGAAGAGCTACCTTGTTCAGTCAGGGTCTTAAACGAGAAAGGAAATAGCAAAGAGTGCTCAGGGTTAACTGGTTGGATTGGAAGCAAACTTGCCAAATGAGCTACTAGGAATGCTCTCCCATGCTCCCTTCCGCCCCCTGGATCTCTTCTTCCCTCCCCACCCTACCAACCAACCAAAACTTGTCATGGACCTCTTCCTAGATCGAGGAGTAGCGGATGGAGTTTAATTCAGATGGAGGCGAGGCATTGCATTCTGGTAAGACAAACCATGGCAGGACTTACATACATAATGGTAGGGCCCTGGGAGTGCTGTTGACCCGAGAGACCTAGGGGTGCAGGAACATCGTTCCTTGAAAGTAGCACCACAGTTAAACAGGGTGGTGAAGAAGACGTTTGGCATGCTTGTCTTCATCAGTCAGAGCATTGAGAATAGGAGTTGGTGAGGCCGCATTTGGAGTACTGCATGCAGTTCTGGACTCCCAGCCACAGGAAGGATGTTGTTAATCTGGAAAGGGTGCAGAAAAGATTGACAAGGATGTTACCAAGACTAGAGGGTTTGAGTTATAAGGAGGGGCTGGGACCTTTTTCTTTGGAGCATAGGATACGAAAGAGTGACCTTACCAGGTTTACAAAATCATGAACAGCATGGATAGGGTGAATAGCCAAGGTACCTTCCCTGTGGTGGGAGAGTCCAAAACTAGAGGGCACAGGTTTAAGGTGAGAGGGGAAAGATTTAAAAGGATTCGGAGGGGTAACTTTTTCACACAGAAGGTGGTGTGTTTATGGAATGAACTGCCAGAAGTAGTAGTAAAGGCAAGTACAATTACAACATTTCAAAGGTACATGAATAGGAAAGGTTTAAGAGGGATATGGGCCAAACACAGGCAAAAGGGACCAGTTCAGTTTAGGAAACCTGGTTGGCATGGACAAGTGGGACCAAAAGTTCTGTTCACTTGCTGTCAGATGCTCAGCAGACTCATCCAACATGTCAAACCACGTCCTCACCCAGGCTAGAGCCAAGCTGCTGCAGAAATCCCATTCAAAGCACTGAGAGGCGAGCAGTCAGATGGCTGAAGGGAATGAGTAAGAGTTGCTCCCACTTGTCCTCCCCGGTTCAGGAGCTCTCTGTTCTCCGAAGTAAGAGCTCCTTCCAGCCGGAAGAAAAGCAGTTTATTTTTTCCATCAGCAGTTGCTGCAAGCTGTGATTTTTAATTAATTCAAGAAACCTTTGCTAATTGTGAAGCAGCCACCCTGTGTCTCTTGCAAAACAGTGGAAGCATCCGGAGAAGGAAAACTAAGAAGGAGCATTTGAATTAGCACAAGAATAATCTCAGCAGATCCTGTGACCAGGGAGCACTGAGCCACTTTCTCAGTTTCCCTTCCACCCAAAACACTCATTGTTTTTTCTCCCTCCCCGATTTGCAGCAATCCTAATAATAGCAGGACTCTATTTCCAACAGGCTGGCCCCTAGTGAGGCATAACCAATTCAGTGCCTCGAGAAAAGTGAGCAAGCCAGCAAGCAATCGCAGGAAGGAACCTCAGCATTGACACCATTACCCATGGAGGTGCAACCCCTGACCGTAAGCGCTGGCACCAGATAAAAATATCAGCAACAACCTGGTCTGAAAGGGGAGGGCGTTACGGGGTGTCAAGACTTACGGGCTTGTTTTGCGAAGATGCCTGGGACATGTACTCAGGGTTGGGGTCACTGAAATTCGGCACTTCCGAATACTGCATACAAAACCTGAAACGGAACACAGAAGTGGTTGCACATCTCAGTAACCTCTCGTCGCTTGCACAATGCTAACTAATGTACTAGCAAGGAACCAAAGTAGGCCAATCAGCCCCATGAGCCTGATCTGCCATTTAATAAGCTCGTGGCTGATCTGATTTTAACCTCAACTCCACGTTCCTGCAGATACTGCAATAATCTTTCATCCTATTGCTGATATAGAATCTAATGATCTCTGCCTTAAAAATACTCAGATTTCCTGCATCCACAGTCAGAGTCACACAGCATGTGTGTCCACGCTGACCAGATATCCCGAACTAATCTAGTCCCATTTATCAGCAGTTGGCCCATATCCCACTAAACCCTTCTGATTCATGTGCCCATCCAGATGCCTTTAAATGCTGTAACTATACCAACCTCCACCACTTCCTCTGGCAGCTCATTCCATACACGCACCACACCTTGCGTGAAAAAACTTGCTCCATAACTCCTTTCTATATCTTTCCCCTCTCACCCTAAACCTATGCCCTCTAGTTTTGGACTCCCCCATCCCGGGAAAAAGACCTTGGCTACTCAACCTATCTCATAGAGTCATAGAGATGTAGAGCACACAAACAGACCCTTCGGTCCAACCCGTCCATGCCGACCAGATTTCCCAATCCAATCTCGTCCCACCTGCCAGCACCCGGCCCATATCCCTCCAAACCCTTCCTATTCATATACTCATCCAAATGCCTTTTAAATGTTGCAATTGTACCAGCCTCCACCACTTCCTCTGGCAGTCCATTCCATATGTGCACCACCCTGTGTGTGAAAAAGTTGCTCCTTAAGTCTCTTTTATATCTTTCCCCTCTCACCCTAAACCAATGCCTTCTAGTTCTGGACTCCCCGACCCCAGGGAAAAGACTTTGTCTAGTCTATTTATCCTAGCCATGCCCCTCGTGATTTTATAAACCTCTAAGGTCACCCCTCAGCCTCCAGCCCCAGCTTATTAAACCTCTCCCTATTACTCATCTTCCAACCCTGGCAACATCCCTGTAATTCTTTTGTACACCCTTTGAAGTTTCACAACATCTTTCTGATAGGAAAGAGACCTGAATTGCACACAATATTCCAACAGTATCTATGCCCCTCATAATTTTATAAACCTCTTTAAGGTTTAAACCTCACCCTCCCACATTCCAGGGAAAACAGCCTCAACCTATTCAGCCTCTCCCTATAGCTCAAACCCTCCACCCTGGCAACATCCCTGTAAATCTTTTCTGAACCCTTTCAAGTTTAACAGCATCTTCCCTAAAGCAGGGGGACCAGAATTGAATGCAGTGTTCCAAATGTAGCTTAACTGAAGGGGATTCCAAAGAAACTCTACCCTCTGAGAGAGATGGGGCAACATTTTTTCTGTTTTAATTGGGCTCTCCCTTATTTTTAAACTGAGCCCCAGTTCTAGATTCTCCCACAAGAGGAAACATCCTTTTCCACATCCACCCCATCCCCTCAGGATCTTACGTGTTCCAATTAAGTCACCTCTGATTGTCTACACTCTGGAGTATACGGACCTAGCCTGCTTAGCCTTTCCTCATAGGGCATTCTGCTCATTCCAGGGATTAGACCAGTAAACCTTTTCTGAACTGATTCCGACACATTAACATCCTTCTGTAAGTATGGTGACCAGTCATAGAGATGTACAGCATGGAAACAGACCCTTCAGTCCAACCTGTCCATGCTAATCAGATATCCCAACCCAATCTAGTCCCACCTGCCAGCACCTGGCCCATATCCCTCCAAATCCTTCCTATTCATATACCCATCCAAATGCCTCTTAAATGTTGCAATTGTACCGCCTCCACTACTTCCTCTGGCAGCTCATTCCATACCCATACCACCCTCTGTATGAAAGAGTTGCCCCGTAGGTCCCTTTTATATCTTTCCCCTCTCACCCTAAACCTATGCCCTCTAGTTCTGGACTCCCTGACCCCAGGGAAAAGACTGGGCCTATTTACCCTATCCATGCCTCTCATAATTATGTAAACCTCTACATGGTCACCCCTCAGCCTCCGACGCTCCAGGGAAAAACAGCCCCAGCCCATTCAGCCTCTCCCTATAGCTCAAATCCTCCAACCCTGGCAACATTCTTGTAAATCTTTTCTGAACCCTTTCAAGTTTCACAACATCTTTTCGATAGGAAGGAGACCAGAATTGCACACAATATTCTAACAGCAGCCTAACCAATGTCCTGTACAGCCGCAACATGACCTCCCAACTCCTGACCAATAAGGGAAAGCATACCAAACGCCTTCTTCACTATCCTATCTATCTGCGAGTCCACTTTCAAGGAGCTATGAACCTGCACTCCAAGGTCTCTTTGTTCAGCAACAGTCCCTCGGACGTTACCATTAAGTGTACAAGTCCTGCTAAGATTTGCTTTCCCAAACTGCAGCACCTCGCATTTATCTGAATTAAACTCCATCTGCCACTTCTCAGCCCATTGGCCCATTTGGTCAAGATCCTGTTGTAATCTGAGGTTGCCCTCTTCGCTGTCCACTACACCTCCAATTTTGGTGTCATCTGCAAACTTACTAACTGTACCTCTTATGCTCGCATCCAAATCATTTATGTAAATGACAAAAGGTCGAGGACTCAGCACCGATCCTTGTGGCACTCCACTGGTCACAGGCCTCCAGTCTGAAAAACAACCCTCCACCACCACCCTCTGTCTTCAGCTTTTGAGCCAGTTCTGTATCCAAATGGCTAGTTCTTCCTATACACCGTGCTCCAGACGTGGTCTCACCAATGCACCTGCATTACTGAAGCATAACTCTTGCATTCAATGCCACACACAATAAACCGTCACATCTTAATTAGTTGGCCTGATTGCTTGCTGTGGCTGCACTGACCTGCGATCGTGCACTCGGATATCCAGATCCCACTGCATCTCTGAGCTCTGCTCCCTCTCACCATTTAGATAGTGTGCTTTTCTTTTAAAAGAAAAGATTCTGTCTGATGTAGTGGACATGGACCGCCTGATATTTTTCAGTCCAACGCAGACACTGGAGCTAAGAAGCGGACAGCGCGAAAGAGAGTCAACATCTGGCACAGCATGTGTCAGGAAACTTTAAGCTGGAAGGTTGATGCAAAGTTGGATGCTCAACTGAATTGCAACATTCACTCAATTGCTCTGGTAGAGGGTGGGGAGTGTTTCACCATGTACCACCTTGCCTACCAGTTCATTCTCTTGTTAACACTGAAGAACACACACACGCATGCAACCAGGACCAAAGAAAAAGACAAAACCTGTGCTTTTATAGCATCTCACACAAGCTCAGGATGTTTCCAATGCACTTCACAGTCACCAAGTGCAACGCAGCAACTGTTATAAAGCAGGGAAATGCAGCAGCCAATTTGCGCACAGCAAGTGCCCACACACACAGCGGTGTGATAACAGCCTGTCGAGGTATAAACTGCGGCCTGAACACCAGGGCGGCCTTCAAAAGAGGACAAGGGGATATTCTTGCGCCTGTCCTAGACTGCAGCAGTTGCAAGCATTTTGCTTTCCACCTGAGAGATGGCTTTTCCGACCTTGCAGCATTGCTTCAGCATTCTAGTGGGACAAATGCAAGGGCAAATTTAGAAAGTTGGTTTGGCCGGTGGTGGGGGGGTTCAGGGCTAGCTCAGTTGGTCGGATGGTTGGCTTACAGAGCAACATCAACAGCATGTCAATTCCTGTCGCATCGGAGGTTACCATCGAGGTGTTGCCTTCACAGTCTCACCCCCTTGCCTGAGGCATGGTGACCCTCAGGTTAAACACACCACCGATCGTGTCTCTCTCTCTCTTTAAGGAGACAGCAGCCCTGAGATTCCTCTGGGACTATGGCGATTTACCTTTAGAAGGGGATGAGCTGTTTATACATCTTCAGCATGACCCCTCTCAGTCTCCTCTGCTCCAAGGAAAACAACCCCATTCTCTATCCCATCTCTCCATCTGAAACTCTCCAGCCCAGGCAACATCTCCTTTGCACCTTCTCCAGTGCAATCCCTTCCCTCCTCTAATGTGGACTCTCCAACAACACCAGCAGCCTAACCAATGCTTTACACATTACCACAGGCCAGTCACCCACCATCACCACCTTGGTGGGTAATTTCTGAAGAAGCAGTGACTCTTTGGAAACCAGGACTCTTGACGAGTTTGAGTTACAGGGAGAGGCTGGGACTTCTTCCACTGGAGCATTAAGATACTGGAGGGGTGATCTCATACAGGTCAATAAAATGAGAAGAGGCATAGATAAGGTAGATACCTGCAGCTTTTCCCCAGGGCAGGGGATTCTAAGACGAGACAGCACAGTTTTAAAGGTGAGAGGGGAAAGATACAAAAGGGTCCAGAGGGGCAATTTTTTCACAGAGTAGTGAGTGTCCAGAACAGGCTGCCAGAAATAGTGGTGGAAGCGAGTACAATTTCGTCATTTAAGAAACATTTAGACAGGTATGTGGATAGAATTAGGGATGGAGGGATGTGGACCAAATGCAGGCAAATGGGACTAGATTAATTGTGAAAACTGGGCAGCATGGGCAAGGTGGGCTTGTTTCAATGCTGTAGACCCTTATGAGTCAGCCTCCATGGCAAACTCTGATCTCGTGCAAAGTTTTGAGAAAGCTGTTCATGTGTATGTGACACCATTTTACTTCACATGAACAAAAACTCCCCTACAGTGCTGAAGGTTCCTGTTAAAGTGGCTGTACGATCACAAGCAGGAGGAAGACAGTAATGTATTCGGGTCTGGTAATCCAGGGAGCCAGGCTAATGGCCTGGGGATATGGTTTGAAACCTTAGCATGGCAGCAAGAGGGATGGGGGAGGCAATGGCCTCCTGTTATCATCACTTGACTATTAATCCAGAGACTTGGAAAATGGGAGGTGTAGTGGACAGCGAAGGAGGTTACCTCAGAGTACAATGGGACCTTGATCAAATGGGCCAATGGGTCAAGGAATCGCAGATGGAGTTTAATTTTGATAAATGTGAGGTGCTGCAATTTGGAAAGGCAAATTGAGGTAGAATTTATACAGTTAATGATAAGGTTCTGAGGAATGTTGCCGAACAAAGAGACCTTGGAGTGCAGGTTCATAGCTCCTTGCAAGTGGAGAACCAGGTAGATAGGATAGTGAAAGAGGCGTTTGGTATGCTTGCCTTCATTGGTCAGAATATTGAGTACAGGAGTTGGGAGGTCATGTTGCGGCTGTACAGGCCACTTTTGGAATATTGTGTCAATTCTAGTCTCCCTGCTATAAGAAGGATGTTGTGAAACTTGAAAGGGTTCAGAAAAGATGTTGCCAGGGTTAGAGGGTTTGAGCTACAGGGAGAGGCTGAATAGGCTGGGGCTGTTTTCCCTGGACCATCAGAGGCTCATGGGTGACTTTAAAGAGGTTTATAAAATCATGAGGGGCATAGATAGGGTGAATAGCCAAAGTCTTTTCCCAAGGGTGGTGGTGGTTGGGGGGGGGGGGGGGGGGGGGGCGGGGGACGAGTCCAAAACTAGAGGACAAGAGGAGAAAGAATTAAAGGGACCTTAGGGGTAACTTTTTCATGCAGAGGTGATGCGTGCTTGGAATGAGTTGCCAAAGGAGGAGGAGGTGGCAGCTGGTACAATTACAGCACTTAAAAGGCATCTAGATGGATATATAAATAGGAAATGTTTAGAGGAATATGGGCCAAGTGCTGGCAAATGGGACTAGATTAATTTAGGATATTTGGTCAGCATGACGAGTTGAACTGTTCCATGCTGGACAGCACTATGACTCAATGTTCTGGGGACCCGGGTTCAAGACCTTCCACAGCAGATGGTGGAATTTGAATTCAATACAAAAGCATCGATTCTCATGCTCCTCGGATGCTGCCTGACCTGCTGCGCTTTTCCAGAACTATACTCCCGACTCTCAACTCCTCCTCCACCGCCAGTCCCCACCTGGCCCAGTCCCCACCCGGCTGTCAACTCACTCTCTATCCTTAAATGTTCTTAACTGTCTCTCTCCTCACCCCCTTGCTTACGTGGGCTCACTCCCCATCCCCACCCACTCTTTCCTGGATCCCTCCCACTTCTGAACTCTCACAATTACACCACAAATGAAATGCCGACAGGTATCTGAACTACTGAAACTTCTGAAAGCCTGCCCAAACCGTTAGATCGGAGGCAGAGCAAGGCAGCAACCTCCGCTTATGACAGCTCTTCACACGCCCAGCATCAAGGCACAGAACTTACTCTCCGACTTTCTGAAGGTCTCCGCCTCTCCCAGTGTAGAGCGTCAGACATCCTTTCCAAATTGAGGCATACCTGCAAAAAGGCACAAAGATTTTCTTTCACCACCAGAGGGCTCTGAATGACTTGTGCTGACAGCACAGGGGAGGGGAGATCACAGCTAAACTACAAGGGAGGCAGTGCTATGCACTGTTCTTTCACCTTTTTGAGGCGAGACTGAAAGGAGGGAATAAAGCAATAGTGGAAATCTGAAACAAAAACAAAAATTATTGGAGAAACTCAGCAAGTCTGGGACATCTGTGGATAGAAAGCAGAGCTAACGTTTCAAGCCCAATGACTCTTCTTAATAACTATGCTTTAAAGGAAGGAATCCTACTTCAGACAGAGTGAACAATATCTTGGAATATTCGAGTATTATTGCACAAGATAAAAAAACAACCCCTGGGAGCACTCAAGAAACAACTTGATGTAACAACAGAGGAGGGGGAAGTGGCACTGATCAACTAAGGTTAAACACTCAAATATCAAGAACTTCCAAAGTACATAGTCACCTTTGCTCTGCAGTGGCAAAGGTCATCAAGCAAAGACACTTCCACTTTAAGGAGTAAGAGAACTAGTACCAACAGACAAATGTTCTCATCCTGCACACCAGTCAATTCATGTGCCATTTCATAGAGCAACCACTGTTCACAGATATTCCCAGAGGGGATTTTAGTAACATGGCGGGTTGGGGAAGCTGGGATTGTTCTCCTCAGGGTGAAGGTGGTCAAGGACACGCAGTTTTCAGGATTGCGACAGGTTAAAATGAGGTAGACTTAAAAAAGAAAAGCTGTTCTCATTGTCTGATGATAGAAGGACTGAGGGGCACAGATTTAAGAATTCAGGCAAGAGATTTAGTTTTTATTTGTTGTAAGGGGTCCATGAGGAAGAAATTATTTACGTAGTGAGTAGCAATGACCAGAAAGTTACTGCCCAAGAGTGGGTGGAAGTGGAGGCAATGGATGAATCAAAATGGAAAAAATAAATTTGCAGGAACAATGGTGTAAAAGTTGTGAAAGGAGGTGGAGGTGGTGGGACAGGACTGAGACTGAATAGATTGGCTTACTGAGATCCAGCAGCAATTCGATGGGCTGAATAGCTTTATATTTGACACCAGAATCATGGAGAAAGGAGGAGTTCAGAGTTGTTTCATCACACACTAGACAAAACAAATAAGTTGTTCTTGACTCAAAATATTCAATCCTTACTGTGTGCCACACTGTAGGAAGGAGATGACTGCACTAGAGAGAGTACAGAGGAGATGCACCAGGATGGGGCTGATTTCCCTACAGCAGAGAATGGAGAAAAAAAAATGCAGATAGCTGCAACATAAAGGGATGTGGGATACTTGTGCATGTAACACAGAAAGTTAGCACACAGGGTGCAGCAGATAATCAGGAAGACTAATGGAATATTCGCCCTTATTTCAAGGTGGTTGGAGTATAAGAATACAGATGGCTTACTGCAACTCTACAAAGTGCTGCTGAGACAACATCTGGAATACAGTGATCAGCTTTGATGCCCTTATTTAAGCAAAGATATAATTTCATTGGCACTCCTTGTCACAGTTGTGAGAGCAGAACCCTTGTGTATCAGGTTGTAAGTTTACTCGCTGAGCTGGTAGGCTTGTTCTCAGACGCTTCATCACCATGCTAGGTAACATCATCGGTGTGCCTCTGTTGAAGCGCTGGTGTACTGTCCTGCTTTCTATTTGTGGGTCTTGGTCTGTTGTGGCAGGTGAGATTATTTCCAGTTCTTTTTCTAGGAGGTTGGTAAATGGGGTCCAAATCCATGTGTTTGTTGACAGAGTTCTGCTTTGAATGTCAGACCTCTAGGAATTCCCATGCGTGTCTTTGTTTAGCCTGTCCCAGTTGAACTGGTGTCCCTCGTTGTTTGTGTGTTTGTGTGTCAGGTTCCTAGTGATAGTTGGTCATGTCTTTTGGTAGCTAGTTGGTGCTCGTGTATCCTGGTGGCTAGTTTCCTGCCAGTCTGTCCAATGTAATGTTTGTTGCAGTCCATGTAGGGTATTTTGTACATGACGTCCGTTCTGCTGGCTATTGGTAGGGGGCCCTTTAGATTCATCAGGAGTTGTTTCAGTGTGTTGGTAGGTTTGTGATGCCAAGGGGCCAGAGTCATCTGATTGTCATCTCTGAGATGTCTTTAAAGTATGGCAGGTTGGCTAGAGTCCCTGGGAACGTTGTGTCTTCTTGTTTAGGTTTGTTGTGCAAGAATCGGTGGACTACGCTTATCAGGTACCCGTTGTTATTGAATATGTTGTATAGGTGTTTTTCTTTAGCATCTCATAGTTCCTGAGTGCTGAAGTGTGTTGTGGCTTGTCTAAATAATGTCCTGATGCAGCTTTGTTAGAAGGATTGCTGCTATAGTTGAGTATCTGGTCTGTGTGTGTTGCTTTCCTACAGACATTGGTCTGCAGCTCTCCATTGGCTTTTCGTTCTACTGTGACATCTAGGAAGGGGAGTCTGTTGTTCTCTTCCTCATTGGTGAACTTCATACCAGTAAGGATGTTGGTTATGTGTTCATGTTTCTTCTAATTTGTTGTGTTTCGTGATGACAAATGGTGTCATGCACATAGCGGACCCAAAGCCTGAGCTGGATCGTGGGGAGGGCTGCTTGTTCCAACCACTGCATAACTGCTTCTGCCAAGAGTCCTGATATTGGTGATCCCATGGGTGTCCCATTGGTTTGTTCGTAGGTCTTGTCATTGAACGTGAAGTGTGTTGAGGGGCACAGGTCTACTAGCTTGAGGATGCTGTCCTTGCTAATGGAGTTGGTGCTGTCTGGTGTTTGTGCCCTTGGTTTGTCTCGTACTGAGGCCAGTGTTTCTTTGACCAAAATGATGTTTATTGATGTGAATAGGGCTGTCACGTCAAACCATGACCATGTTGTCCTCTACCTTGGTGTCTTTGATGATGTTCAGGAATTCCTGGGTGGAGTGTCTCAAGTCTTCTACTGGGTATTTCAGTTTGCGTTGAAGTTCCTTTGCTAGTCTGCATGATGGTGTGCCGGGAAGTGAGACTATGGGTCGGAAGAAGGCCCCTGGTTTGTGTACCTTTGGTAATCTGTAGAAAGGTGTGTTGGATCCTTCAGGTTTCATTCTTTAGAGGACTGTTTTGTTAATTTCACCTGTCTTGTGGAGTTTGTTCAGTTCTGCTGTAATACAGCTTTCTAGCAGTGGAGTCAGGTCCATCACAACCTGTTGGTAGGTGTTGGTATCTGTGAGCAGTGGGTTTGTTTTTTCAATGTATTGTGCTTTGTTCAGGACGATGGTCATGCGCCTTTTGTCTGCCAGTACTGTCTTTTCTAAGTACTTCCAAAGCTTTCCTTTGTGTTGAGGGTGTTCCTTCTTTCTTTCTGCTTAGTGTTGGCGCTACTGTCTGTCTGATGGCTTGCTGGATTTCTTCAGTAAATCCGTTTTCTTTCAGGGTACAACCAGACTACTCCGGCCCCTTAGCGTCATGGTAGCTCACAAACCTACTAACACACTGAAACAACTCTTGATGAATCTAAAGGACCCCCTACCAAAAACCAGCAGAACAAATGTCATTTACAAAATACCCTGCAAGGACTGCAACACTACATTGGACAGACTGGCAGGAAACTAGCCACCAGGATACACGAGCACCAACTAGCCACCAAAAGACATGACCAACTATCACTAGGAACCTGACACACAAATGATGAGGGACACCAGTTCAACTGGGACAATACACCCATCCTGGAACAGGCTAAACAAAGATACACATGGGAATTCCTAGAGGTCTGGCATTCAAACTGGAACACATGGATTTGGACCCCATTTACCAACCTCTCAGAGAAAGAACAGGAAGTGAGATCACCTACCACAACAGACCAAGACACACAAATAGAAAGCGGACAATATACCAGTGCTTCAACAGAGGCTCACTGACGATGTTAAAAGGAGAAAGTGAGGACTGCAGATGCTGGAGATCAGAGCTGAAAATGTGTTGCTGGAAAAGCACAGGAGGTCAGGCAGCATCCAAGGAGCTGGAGAATCGACATTTCGGGCATAAGCCCTGCTTCCTGAAGAAGGGTTCATGCCGAAACATCGATTCTCCTGCTCCTTGGATGCTGCCTGACTCACTGACGATGCTACCTAGCACAGTGATCAAATGTCTGAGAACAAATCTTCCAGCTCAGCGAGCAAACTTACAATCTGAACCAAAACCTGAGCTACAAATCTTCACAAATATCGCAATCCTTGTGTACATTTAAGACTGAGATAGATGGATTTGTATCAGTTGGGGAATCGAGGAACAGGGCAGGCAAGTGGATGTGAGGAACGTCAGGCTAGACACAATCCTATTGAATGTGAAGGACGCTCGAGGAGCCGAATAGCCTACTCTTGATCTTATTTCTTATAAGCTGAGAAAGCTGACGGTATTGGGTTTCTTGAGATGTATAAAATTATGAGGGACGTAGATAGGAAGAACCTCTTCCCCTTAAGTAGAAGGGTCAATAAGCAGAGGGCACTGTTTAAAGGTAAGGAGCAAAACATTTTATAAAGGAATTTGTTTTAACCTAGGTGATGGTGGGTATCTGGAACTCTGCTTGAAAGAGTGGAATTATCAGAACATTCAAGTATTTAGATGATCATGAAATACCATACCATACCATACAAGGCTACAGGCCAAGTGCTGGAACATGGGTCTGGAATAGATAGGTGCCTGACGACCGGCATGGACATGATGGACCCCTTTCTATGCTGTATGACTCTATGATGCTCATAGCTTCCTTGAAGGCTTGACCCCAAGCACAGCAGAAATCCACATGGATCAAAAAATTCCTCAATCTGTCCTTATTCATCCTCGGTGATGTAGAGGGTACTACACCTAGCTTCAGAATGCCTGGATTAGAGAGGATGTAGTGACGTTGATTGGGGATCCCTGTAACTGATGAATCCTGGATGTTGGTTGAGGATAGGAATACACTGCCTATTGAGCTATTGCAGGCATTCTAGGCAATAGTCTGGACTCAGTGCAAGTAATAGTCATAACACCATCACAACAATGCTCACCACTATCTCAGAACAACCAGGAATCTGCAGTAAATGCAGCCTTGCATCTATCCCCCAGATGCAGACAACAGATAAAAACTGGATGCAAGTGAGCGAGAAAGGGGTCTCTTAGTCAAGGAAAAGGGGGGTAAAACTTGCAGTACTTAACAAGAGTTCACATTCAAAAAGGGTAGTAGCATCTTCCAAACATGCTACCTCTATCATCTAGAAGGACAAGGGCAGCAGAGACATGGGAACACCATCACCTGTAAGTTCCCCTCCAAGACACAGATCACTCTGACTTGGAAACACATTGCCATTTCTTCAGAGTCACTGGGTCAAAATGCTGGAATTCCCTCCTTAACAGCATTGTATGGCTCTGCCTACATGCCAGGGTGGCAGTGGTTCAAGAAAGCAGCTCACCACCACCTTCTCAAGGGCAATGATGAATGGGCAATAAATGCTGCTTGTGACCAGCTAGTGACCCCCATGTCCTGTTAGTTAGTTTTAAAAATTGTTTGCTGTACATTTATCAGGCATTTGTAAAACAAAGTGAGGTACCCTCTGGTTAATCGGATGATATCTCCAGCCTGAATCAGACTTCCCACATCGTCCCACACCGATATATTGATGCTGCCGGTTTTATCAGCCACCTTACACGTCCTGACTTCATGCCCGTCTTTTGTTTTGGTCACTCGTCCTACAGAACAAGAAATACAGTGACAGATGATTTAACATTTTCACAAGTACCAAAACAAAATGCTGGGAATGTCTTCTGCCTCCAAAACTCCATGCATTGTTTTTGCATCATTCTTACGAAGAGTGGAAGCAGGAGACTTCCATCCCTGCTCAAAATGAAAATAACAGGTATTTGGACAAAACAAATTTTGGCTCACCCACAGGCAAATTAGTGTAAAAGCCCAAAGTGATTCACCAACACAATGAAAAGAAGGGAATCTACTACCTTTATTAAGTTATATGCACATATAATTTCAGTGCAAAACTGTGTAGTTGACCTTAAATGCTTTCTCAAAGCAACAAGGGACATAAAGTTCCCAGTCTCAACTGGTGGCATGCGCCAAGTTTGTTAATCTTAGCAACCCTACCATCACTCTACTATAAAGTCCATTTAGGAGAAGCAGGATTGGATTTGACTGCGATATCTTTTGACGAAATGAAAGGTAACGTAATATCTCATTCGCAGAACTTACCTATTTCCAGGACAATGAACAGGAGGTTCAGGTTTTTCAAACCAGCTTTGATATCCTTGACGTAAGTGTCGTTTGACATCTTCTCTCCCACAACAGGACCTGAATTCTTTGGGAGCTACAAATTTCAGGCAGCAAGTTGGAAGGATCAAGCCCAGACGAACACATTCAGCTCACTGGAGTGCGTTTTACTGGGCCAGGATCAAATCTTCCTTCTTGCAAAATCAATACAGTGACGCCTCCTCGGGAACACTTCACAAATTGACGGACGCCTCAGTAATGTTGCTCGAGCTCCCTCCCCAACGTTCGCGAGAGCACGATCAGCCAGCCCGCCCTTTCCCGTCGCCCCGGAAACCAGTGCTGACAGACAGCAGCCTTGAACAATCAACAACCGCTCGTCGCCTGTCCCGCCCACAACTCAACTGGGTTCCAGAAGGCGGGATATCTGCTTAGGGCCTTCGTGTCCCGGAGTGATTCCGGAAAGGCCCGCATTAAAGGGACAAGGTTTTGAACGGGATACTGGCGTCGCTGGCATTTGTTGCTCTAATACGTTAGGGCAGTCTCAATCAAAGGTTAGGAATCGGAAAGCTTTCCTAATTAGATCTGGAGTCAGGCAGGGCTACCCATTATCTCTTGCCTTGTTTGTGTTTGTTGAGTCCATCCGGAAGGAATTCATTCCTGATAAAAGGCTTTTGCCCAAAACGTCGATTTTCCTGCTCCTCGGATGCTCTGCTTTTCCAGCACCACACTAATCTTGACTCCGTCCAGAAGGATTTGAGTCTGACTGAGGGTGGAGTCCTGCAGATCAAAGACTCCATGTACATGGATGATGTTGCTATTTTCTGCTCAGATCTGCTGCCAGTCCACAGACTCATGAGCATCTGTGACCAGTTCAAACTGGCCTCAGGAGACAAGAGCAAGGCCATGTTCTTGAGGAACTGGGTAAAAATAATAACTGCAGATGCTGGAAACCAAATTCTGGATTAGTGGTGCTGGAAGAGCACAGCAGTTCAGGCAGCATCCAACGAGCAGCGAAATCGACGTTTCGGGCAAAAGCCCTTCATCAGGAATAAAGGCAGTGAGCGTGGAGAGATAAGCTAGAGGAGGGTGGGGGTGGGGAGAGAGTAGCATAGAGTACAATGGGTGAGTGGGGGAGGGGATGAAGGTGAGAGGTCAAGGAGGAGAGGGTGGAGTGGATAGTTGGAAAAGGAGATAGGCAGGTAGGACAAGTCCGGACAAGTCAAGGAGACAGTTACTGAGCTGGAAGTTTAGAACTAGGGTGAGGTGGGGGTAGGGGAAATGAGGAAGCTGTTGAAGTCCACATTGATGCCCTGGGGTTGAAGTGTTCCGAGGCGGAAGATGAGGCGTTCTTCCTCCAGGCGTCTGGTAGTGAGGGAGCGGTGGTGAAGGAGGCCCAGGACCTCCATGTCCTCTGCAGAGTGGGAGGGGGAGTTGAAATGTTGGGCCACGGGGCGGTTTGGTTGATTGGTATGGGTGTCTCGGAGATGTTCCCTAAAGCGCTCTGCTAGGAGGCGCCCAGTCTCCCCAATGTAGAGGAGACCACATCGGGAGCAACGGATACAATAAATAATATTGGTGGATGTGCAGGTGAAACTTTGATGGATGTGGAAGGCTCCTTTAGGGCCTTGGATAGAGGTGAGGGAGGAGGTGTGGGCACAGGTTTTACAGTTCCTGCGGTGGTAGGGGAAAGTGCCAGAATGGGAGGGTGGGTCGTAGGGGGGTGTGGACCTGACCAGGTAGTCACGGAGGGAACGGTCTTTGCGGAAGGCGGAAAGGGGTGGGGAGGGAAATATATCCCTGGTGGTGGGGTCTTTTTGGAGGTGGCGGAAATGTCGGTGGATGATTTGGTTGATGCGAAGGTTTGTAGGGTGGAAGGTGAGCACCAGGGGCGTTCTGTCCTTGTTACGGTTGGAAGGGTGGGGTCTGAGGGCGGAGGTGCGGGATGTGGACGAGATGCGTTGGAGGGCATCTTTAACCACGTGGGAAGGGAAATTGCGGTCTCTGAAGAAGGAGGCCATCTGGTGTGTTCTATGGTGGAACTGGTCCTCCTGGGAGCAGATCCGGCGGAGGCGGAGAAATTGGGAATACGGGATGGCATTTTTGCGATAGGGTGGGAAGAGGTGTAATCCAGGTAGCTATGGGAGTCGGTGGGTTTGTAAAAAATGTCAGTGTCAAGTCGGTCGTCACTAATGGAGATGGAGAGGTCAAGGAAGGGGAGCAAGGTATCAGAGATAGTCCAGGTAAATTTAAGGTCAGGGTCGAATGTGTTGGTGAAGTTGATGAATTGCTCAACCTCCTTGCGGGAGCACGAGGTGGCGTCAATGCAGTCATCAATGTAGCAGAGGAAGAGGTGGGGAGTGGTGCCAGTGTAATTACGGAAGATCAACTGTTCTACATAGCCAACAAAGAGACAGGCATAGCTGGGGCCCATACGTGTGCCCATGGCTACGCCTTTGGTCTGGAGGAAGTGGGAGGATTCAAAGGAGAAATTGTTAAGGGTGAGGACCAGTTCGGCCAAACGAATGAGAGTGTCAGTGGAAGGGTACTGGACCGACTGAACCTTTTATCTCCTTCCTTGTCAGGACGGATTACCTGAAGGTGCTGGGTTTGTGGTTTGGAAGGGCCAGCTGGTGTGCAAAAACTTGGGAGGAAAGCATCTCCAAGTTGAGGTACTGCTCCCTCTCCATTGTGGGTAAAAACCTGGACGTTAGGTGAGACGGCCTTACAGTATGTGTTGCTGCACCTGGTACAGGTCTGGCTCATTCCCCAAACCTGTAGCCTTAGCAGTCACCTGAGCCATCTTGCACTTCATCTGGTGGTCAAAGATGGACCATGTCCACAGAGACACCATGTACAAAACTCTGGATAAGGGGAGGAAGGAGGTACCCTCATCCTAATGATCACCTTTGTATGTGGCTTCATCCAGCTGTGCGTAGACCCTCGGTATGCAAACGTCAAGTGTCATTACATACTGAGGTTCTACCTGTCCCTGGTGTTGTGAAGGATGGGTCTGGCCTCAGCACTGTGGAACACGCCAAGTAGTTGGATCATTATGTATCACCTGTCCCTTGTGGAAAAGTTTGCAAAGAGAAACACGGTGGACCACATGTCCATCAGTCAGTGGACAACACGCAGCATCCTTGAGACCCTGTGGAAAAAGGAAAGGGTGGATCCAGTCACGTGGTTTCCTGAGCAGACTTTCAAAGTCATTTGGCAGATTGCCTCCTCACCAGAACTTTCCAATAAGCACCAAGACACTGCTTGGCGTGTGGTGAGAAGGGTACTGCCTTCATGTATACCAGTCTCTGGGCATAACCACACACTGCCCTCAACGTGGTTGTGGGGGGGGGTAAGAGACTGACACGGTGGTGTTCCCCCTACGTCTGCTGCCTCCTGCCTCTTCCCCTCTCCAGCCTCAGTCAGAGTTGGGGTCAGGAATCCAAGGAAGCAAAGGCAACAGGTCTTGTGTCTAAAAAAAAAGCCCAGAAATTTACTGGAGAAACTCAGCAGGTCTAGCAGCATGGAGAGAGAAAAAGAGTGTTTCGAGTCCAGTCACTGTTCAGAACTTCTTCAGATCTTCTGTCTCCTACCCAGCTCTTCCTATCCCACTCTCTCAGAGATGTCATGGCAATTTTCACTACTTGAAATAGAGTCTCAGTGGGAAATTATTTGGGAAGCACTGTTCTTGATGGTAGAGGTCATGGGTTTGGAAGGTGGCAGAGAGGGATGATTGACAATGGCACTGTGAAAGAACTACATTGTGCACATGGTCCATACCAACTTAAAAATAGCTCAAATAAAATGAATGAAATTATAATTATGTGAAGAATGACTGGTCTTTATATATAGCTTTTGATGCAATAAAATATCCCCAAGAAACTCAAGAGTAGTCAGACGAATCTGACACTGAACCACATAATGAAATATTTGGTAAGATGACCAAAAGCTTGGTCAAAGAGGTTAATTTTTGAGGAGCATCTTAAAAGAAGAAAGCAAAAGAGGACAGAGAGTGATGGAGATGTTTACGGAGGAAGTTCCAGTCCTCAGGGACCTGGCAGTGAATGCATAGCCACCCATGATGGAACAATGGAAATCTGGACGTGTGGGTGGCTGCAACAATTGGAGAAGCACAAAGATCTCACAGGATTGAAGGAGACTACAAATATAGGGGGCAAAGCCATCCGGGGAGGAAAGAAAGCGTTTCAAAGACCATCTGAAATGTTACTCAATGTGTGGTAGCATTGATATTAATAACTGGGGAGGAGCTTAACAATTGTTCAAAATATCAGCAATTTGCCCATCAAGCTGTGTCACAGTTTGAGTCCGAGTGCTGTAATGACAAGGCAGAGTGGCAGCAGAGAAGGAAAGAAAGGAAACTGCACTCCAGATCCTAACATCTTGGGGATCATCCTTTCCCACATGCTCAGTGATATGCGGTTTGAGAATTGGCCTTTATCGTCACATGAAGACAACTGGCAGAAACTCATGACCCTGATTAGACGTCACCCTTGAACTGAAGGACAACTGATGACGATATAGCATCAAATTGAATCCATTAGTGATGTAAGATCTGAACATGGCATTGGGCGTCACATGGTCCCTCTGAACTGGGCATGAGCAAGATTGTGAAAGAGGGGTATCTAGAGGGACAAGGGATGTGAGTTCTTGCAGACATATGATATGACAGAACTATGATACCTAGAGCATTATGGAGATTACTTGCATGTTTTGCTTAGTTAGGAGCAGGAGCAGACCATTCAGCACCTCTTGCCTTCTCCAGCATTTAATAAAATCATGGCTGATCTGATTGTGGACTCAGCTCCACTTTCCTGCCTGTCCCTGACTACCTTTGACTTTTTCGTTAATCAAGTTACCTGTAGTTATTATGTCCCTATATTTTATTTCACCACTGATTTCAGTGTAAGGACCAATTGTTTATGGAGTTTTGCCCACCAGATAACCTTGTCATTTAATCATTGCTATTTGCAGGTGCTTGCTATGTGCACATTGGCTACCGCATCCTGTCCAATGACAATAGTGACCACACTTCAGAAGTACTCATTAGCAGTGAGGCACTCTGGGACATCTTGAACTTTTAAGAGGTGCTATGTAAATGTATGTTCTTTCCTTATTTGCTTGGATGTCATGGTGAGATGTAATGGGCAGTAATGTTATTGTCAGCTAAAGTAAGATTTATTTCATAGAACTAAATTCAAGCTAAAGTTTGATATCCAGAGATGAGACAGGTGTTTAAATTATTTCTGAGGTTTGTTGCAAAGATTTAAAGTTTCAGATGTTCTTCAATGTCTAATTTATTATTGTTTAGGCTTTCAAAGACTGTGCAGAAGGAAAGCAATAGTGGGCTGATGTTGAAACATGAAATTTGAAAGGAACAGAAATGCTGCATTTTTCCAAGAGTCAAACTAAAATTTGGCAAGAAAAGACAAAATTTGGCAAGAATGAAATTTCTTCAAGAATCAATTTTCTTCTCATAAACAAAGTAGAACTAAAGTTAGAGACAAGGTGAGAATTAAACCGATTTCTCGATGAAAACAAAACTGATAAGACAGCAACTTCTCAAAATACAATCAGATGATTCATTTGGCAAGGGGAATTTTTTGAATTGTATGAATAGTATTATATTCTATGCAGAACTGTGACGTAGCTAATAGATTGTTGTGAGTCCATAACCTCAGAATGTAAAAATTGCTTCTATCTGGAATGTTAGTTGAACTCCTTATGTTGTGTTCCTGCTAATTACTAACTCCTACACAACTGTTAGTTGGGTTCTATTTGTATCTATAAGTGGTTTGCAGCGATGGAAAAGTTACTGGTGGGAAAGACATGGAGAATGGGAAGGGCTGTTTTTAATGAGGGAAATCATTATATACATGAGGAAATGTTGGAAATGAGTGGGGCAAGGGGATTAGTCAATTGCAAATGCACTGAGAAATAAAACACCTAGTCCTGTGCTGTATTGTTCCTTGTTCTTTGTAAGCTAGAAATTTGGGAATCTGGATGAGGAGGAGAGGAGGATAGGATCTGGGACAAAGGTGATTGTGGGGTGAATAGTGGGAGGGAATTTGAAAAGTGGAATGAAGTCTCGGAGAACAACTCACCAAGACAAAGGATCCGATACCCAGCATGAGCAAAACCAATGTAGTGTACAAAATCCCATGCAAGGACTGCACAAAACACTACATAAGACAAACAGGAAGACAGCTAACGATCCGCATCCATGAACACCAACTAGCCACGAAACGTCACGACCAGCTATCCTTAGTAGACACACACGCAGATGACAAGCAACATGAATTCGACTGGGACAACACTACTATTATAGGACAAGCCAAACAGAGAACAGCCAGGGAATTCCTAGAGGCATGGTACTCATCAACAGATTCAATCAATAAGCACATCGACCTGGACCCAATATACCGACCACTGCAATGGACAGCTGGAACTGACAACCGGAAGCGGCAGAGACAAACCACTTTAAATGCCGGAGGAAACATCACAGAAGTGCTTCACAGGAGGCTCCCAAGCACTGAGGATGTCACCTAGACAGGGGATGAAACGTCTGCAACACAAATTCCCAGCTTGGCGAACAGAACCACAACAATGAGCACCCGAGCTACAAATCTTCTCACAAACCTTGTCTCCATGTTTTCATACACTTTCATTATAAATTCCCATATGTACATTTCAAATGAAAATTGTCAATATAAACTTAAAATGTTTGCATATTTTGTTATTTTTCAATTGCATTAATTTCAGCTTCTCACTAATATTTTATTCTATTTTACCTTCAGCTCCTTATTTTTAACAAATGCTCCCTTCATTACAAAAGGCACCTACAATATTCCAAAAAGAGAGCCTTGCATTTATGTAGCGCTTTTTGCAAGTCCCAGATGTCTCAAAGTGCTTTGCAGCAAGTTAAGTGTTTTTGAAGTATAGTAATTGTTGCAATATGATGGGATTCAAACCAAAACCCCACAACATTACCTGGGTCTCCAGATTAACAGTCCAGTTTTAATGCCACTTGGCCATTGCCTCCCCTTAATTTTTCTTTTTATACTGTGGCTTTGAAATGGAATTTTAAAAATATTTTCTAATCAACCCGTTTATTGATGTGTTTTAACACCTCCACAGCAGGTTGGGCTTGAGCCCTGCTCTCCTTGCTCTGAGGTAGAGGCATTACCACTGCACAAGAATTCCCTTTAAGTGGAAAATGGGTAAATACATGAAAAATCTTTAAGTTGTTGAGTAGGAGTGAGGTGTGTGGGAATAGTGTCTAATTGGAGAGCTCTTTTGGGAACACTGGAGTTGCTGTGAATGGGCCGAATTGATAGGAAATGACTGCTTCACCTGCCCTTTACTGGATCTCATCTTTTCAATTGCAACAGAATCAAATTTGCCTCCTCCCTCATTGGTGAGACCACTCTTGGAATACTGTGTACAGTTCTGCTCATCCTGCTAGAAGAAGGATGTCATTAAACTGGAAAGCGTGCAGAAAAGATTTATAAGGATGTTGCTGGGATTGGAGGGTTTGAGTTATAAGGAGAGGCTGTATAGGCTGGGGCTATTTTTACTGAAGCGTTGGAGTTGGAGTGGTGACCTTATGGAAGTTTATAAAACTATAAGGGGCATGGATAGGGTGAATAGCCAAGATCTTTTTCCCAGGGTACCTGAGTCCAAAACTAGAAGGCATAGGTTTAAGGTGAGAGGGAAATATTTAGAATGTTTTCACACAGGGTGGTACATGTATAGAATGAACTTCCAGAGGAAGTGGTGGAGGCTATACAATTACAACATTTAAAAGGCATCTGGATGGATATCTGAATAGGCCCAACTGATCAAGAGGTAATCTTTGCTGTCCATAACACCTCCAATTTTGGTGTCATCTGCAAACTTACTAACCAGATCTTCTATGTTCACATCCAAATCATTGATATAAATGACAAAAAGCAGTGGACCCAGCACTGATCCTTGTGATACACAACTGGTCACAGGCCTCCAGTCTGAAAAGCAACCCTCCACCACCACCCTTCGGGCCAGTTCTGTATCCAAATGGCTAGTTCTCCCTGTATTCCATGTGATCTCACCTTGCTAACCAGTCTACCATGAGGAACCTTGTTGAATACCTTACTGAAGTCCATATAGATCATGTTCGCTGCCCAGACCTTGTCAATCCTCTTCATTACCTCTTCAAAAAACTCAAATCAAGTTAGTGAGACATGATTTCCCATGCACAAAGCCATCTATCCCTAATCAGTTCTTACCTTTCGAAATACATATAAATCCTGTCCCTCTGGACTCCTTTCAACAACTTGCGCACTGCCGATGTCAGGCTCACCGGTCTATAGTTCCCTGGCTTTTCCTTTCTTAAATAGTGGCACCATGTCAGGCAACCTCCAGTCTTCCAGCACCTCCTCCATGGCCCAGCAATCACTCCCCTACTTTCCACAAAGTTGTACACGTGATCCGGTCCCAACGAAATCTTGTTCCCTTATCATTCTGTGCTTTGTAGCTGACATTGGCTCACAATCAAGCAACGTCATCACTTTAACATTTTAATCCATGTGTTCAAATCCCTCCTTCTAATCTCTATACCCTCCACCAGCACTCCTCTAATTCCGGTTCTTGTGTTCTCCCAATTAAAATATCTTTATTGTTGACGGCCATGCCTTGAGCTGCTTGGGCTGTACGTTCTAGATCAATCTGTCTTTCTGCCTCACTTTCCTTCTTTGAGACAGTCCTTAAAACCTACCTCTTTGACCAAACCTTTGACCATTAGTCCTAAACGTAACTCAGTGTCCAGGTTTTATAACGTCCCCATGAAACGTGCCTTGAGATATTTCTGTGGTGCTATATAAATAGCTGTTTTATAGAAACCTTCTTGCAAGCCGTTGCATCTGAGTTCGAAATACTTGTCAATCATTAAGACAATACATTGTAAGTTGCATCATTCTCATTAGCATGTGGAGAATCAAATGTTGGATCAATGCTTTGCCGAGTGGTCTACAGATGTAGTGGTGGAACTGTCTGTCTCCAACATGTGACACATACGGGCACTTATTTCATCGCGAATTTTGAGAAAATTTCATCATGAAGTCAGATTGCCAAATTGACTGAAACTCTGACTGAAACGATACAGTGATGACACCACATGCCCCGCCCCATGAATCGCCCTGATGCGTGGTAATGAGTGGTGAAGTGCGACGTCAATCAGAATGACGTCGACCGTCGCCTGGCGGTCCCATAGAAACCCACAGGTCGTTAAAAGGTTGAACGTGATGATCCCTCCCTCGACTGCCTGTGATTGGGCGCTGAACCAGGGTCTGTCGTACAATTAGTGCGTTGAGATGTCAATTGACCTGAGCTTTAATTCAATTGGGTCAATACTGGTGTCAGTCATTTAAGGATGCCCCCGAAGCAAAGGTCTGATTTGTTAATCGACCAGTGATAGGCGGGATCAGATATCAGTTTCTGCATTTCCATTGGTCCATTGGAACAGCAGCCTGAATCCCTGTGTCAGGATTGATCAGCCTATGTGTCGATCATCGGAGGCGCTGCTTCGGAGGCTTTCCCTGTTTAAAAGCTAGAGTGGAGGATGACGTTGAAAGGTTGTGATATACGATGTAAGGAAATCTTCAAATAAAATAACGAATTATTCATACGACTGGGGTTTGTGACTTTTCACCTACTGACAGATCGCTAGTAAGTTCAACCGTGTGGACGCGAGAAGGATGCTGTGAATGGACAGGGCCAGGGTGCTGTGGGCGGCAGGAGAGACCGCGGTCTGATATCGGGCCTAGTAATGAACTGGAACGGAGCCTGAAAATAAAGTGTCATGTTACGGTTTAGACTGAATTTCAGGATCGGTGTGGACCTCAGATTTGTGGATCTCACCAAACGTTCCTGAATAAAATGGGGTTTTCTCTGGTTTTGTCTCCTGATAGTTCAGCTATCTTTGCATCTGTCTTTTTCTCGAATGTTTAAAATTTCAGCATTTCTCTGTTGCTATGTACATGTATCTGTCAATCTGGTGGTTAGTTAAATACTGTAAATGCTCAGCGATCTTTGTCTCCGTTCAGGAGCTCCTTGAGATTAATATCACCAACAGAAGGTGATTTATGGGCAAAGAGTTTAATCAAACCTCGTAGTTCTGGAAGAATTTTAATATTTATCATTATAATAAGTTTTCTTCGGGAGAGAATGTTGGTGAGATAGGATAAGATGCTTTTGAGGTATTATCGTTAAATTGTATCTACACAGCTTTGGTTAATCCTCTATTAAAAGGGGAGAAACTCACTATTATGATGTGATTCAAAAATTAGCATGTAACAAGCAAATAGGTGTGGTAATGGTGGGTTAGAGGATAGTTGTCTGCCATATATTCCAACAATTTTTAATTCATTTATTTTAAACTGTATATCTTTATTGTGGAAGTTATTTTTAATCAACCAGTTCAGGCATATTATGATCTACCTCCTGCACAAGTGAGAATTGAACCTGTACCCTCTAGAGATTCTACCACTATGCTGTAAGACCCCCTTGTTATTATTGATTTATAATGGCATCTCACTTCATTTCTAGTGGCTTGTTTTAATATTCTGGTTTTAATATTCTAACATTATGATTGATGCCATAATAACATTGTGTGAGACCTCTGTCTAATCATCATTGACTCCAGTTTTATTTTTGAGTATTTGTAGTATGACTGTTCTGACCTCATTGGCATTCTGTAGCTTTACAAAAACAGTCAATTGGTTAGTGCTGTATTTGTTCTTGGCAGATGACCATGTATTTTTGGAAGAAACTGACTCATACTGTGACTATGTGTGAACAGGTGACTAAATGTGTTCATGAGATGGAATAAATATCTCAGCATATGCATATGAAGAATGATCTAGATGATTATTATACAGTTGCTGTCCTGTATTTGAGTGCTTTGTGAAGGAAAAATATAATCCATAAGAATTTGACATTTATCTTGTTTCCACATATTTTAGTGGAGCTTGGTTCTATTTGACCTGTTGATACAGCTACAAGACTATGGGGTATTTTCATGCTCCTTCATTTTCTTTTCTGCTCCTAACGTATGCTTCCCGATACTTTCACTAGCTCCTTCAACCTTAGATCCTGTTCCTCCCCTCATCAAGTCTACCATCTTCAACAACATCTTGCTGTCAAAAAAAGGCTAAGCTCAGTAATCTGTCTTCTGACTGCTGTCCTACCTCCAACATTGCTTTTAGAAAAACAGAATGCTGGACGAAGTCAGCAGGTTTGGCAGCTTCTGTTGAGAAAGAAACAGTTAATGTTCTGATTCTAAAGGAGAGTCGTACTGAATTTGACATTAACTCTGTTTCTCTTTGTACAGATCTGCTGAGGTTCTTCACTAGTTTTTATTTCTGATATCCAGTATCTGTTGTACTTTGCTTTCATTTCAATATTGCTTTCCTGTTCAAGCACCTCAAACTTATCACCAACTCTTACCTCTCTTGTAGCTCGGAGCGTATTCAGTCTGGCTTTTTCCCTTCCTGGAGCACTAATTGAGTCTTGTCAAAATCACATTTTATCCTTTTGTGACCATTATGCCTTATCTTTTGACTTTTCAACAATGCTTGATATAATTAACTTGTGCAGTACTAAATGTTGCCCAGCTCCTTGGAACTGTCCTTGCATTGTTCCATTCCTGTCTGTTCTAGTGGAATTAGTACTTTCCCAGCAGTGACATTTCTTCCAGTTTCACAGCATTGCCTCCCCACTCCCTTGAGAATTTATCCTTTGGAATCTTGTTCAACTCTGTGATTTCCCTTTTTTGTGATATAATTTGCAGTCCTGAGTTCAACGTCTGTGTATATATGAAGATGCCCAGTTCCATTGTTACCTCGTCGTTCACTGACTTTGGGCTGTCAAGTCTTGGATGATGATGATGATGTTGGGAAGTTCGCAGCTGCCATTCTGGGCCTCTTGGGCACTGCCCCCCCCCCCTTTCCCTACTATTGCGCTGAGACAGTCCCTTTTGGTTTGACCCTCACTTGAGTATAAAACTCAGGTGCTCTCCATCACAGAGGCTACTCCTACTGTCATTCCCTGTTCATCATCACTTTTCCTGCTCCCTTCAGCTCAGTCTCTCACTCAGGACTCAAGCTCCAGGAAATTCCCATCTCTGAACACTAATTAATCAAAAGCCTGTTTACATTCAGGATGTAATGCTGATAGCATGGCTGGACTCTAGGAAACAAAACATTTGTACCATTGGAACCAGTGTTTGCATGTGAGGTTTTGTGTAGGCAGGAGAGGAGGTGCCAGTTTCCTCTTGTCAGAATGTTCATTAGAGGTCACAGTTTCACTTTGTTAATGCTGGCCTCGACAAATGTCCAGTTACTATGGAAAGTGGATTTAGCTGTTGCAGACTGCAATATAAATGTGTTGAATCTGGGAGTGGTTAACTGGAAGCAATTTGCTAATGTAAATGTAAAGAGATTGTGGAAAACGAGTCGTGTGGTTCGGTATTTGTGTCCCTACCTCTGTACGGGAAAGTCCAGGTTCAAGTCTCACCCCAGAATGTAATGGCTATGAATGTGTGTCATAATATATCCAAACAGATTGAAATAAGTTAATTTGTTTTTATTTTTTCAAAAAAATCTCTGCTTCTGAGCCAGTTTTTTTTATTTTAGGAAAAGAACAATTGACTACTTAGCACAGAAATAGACCATTCATCTGTGGTGTGTATGATGCACAGAGGCCTGTTCCATTGGAATTCCTCTCCCTCCATCACCATATCTTTCTATTCCTTTCTCCCTCATCCTTGTCCAGCTCCCATCATTAAATATTTCTTTGGTATTATCCTCAACACCTATCCCATGTGAGAGCAAGTTCCATATGCTCATCACTCCAATGGCAAAAGATTTCTCCTGAATTCTCTGACTGTTTCAGATGGATGGTCCTCTTGTTTTGTTTCCCCACAGGTGGAAGCATCTTCTCTACGTAATTTTAAAGGTCTCGATCTGGCCCCTATCTTTGTTTCTAGAGAAAAGAGCCTCAGCCTGACCTGTCTTTCCTGATGGTTATAACTTCTCAGTTCCAGGGTTCTCCTTGTTAAGGATTTGATTAACCTTACCTGTGTGTGAACTATTCCCTGTCTAGAAGCTTGGCATTTAATTTTAAATACAGAAATCTTGTTGATTCTGTTTAGAGACCAAGCAGCCACTATGGTGTTTATTTTTAAATACTAGTTACTGGCAAATTACTATTTCTATTAAGAGGAAAGAGTAAGCATTGTACTAACATGCTTGTGCTATCCTCCTTCATCCAGCATGGCACCATTCCTGATTGGTTAGTGTAGTAAAGCTTTCCTGGCGCACAAACCAATTGACATCATCCAAATAATGTTCCTTTGGAGAATAAATAACTAAATTATTACTAGCTTTGACAATGAACCACAAGAGGAAATTGTTTTGCTGATGTTGCAAACATTGATGTAGTGTGAGAGAAAATTTGAAAGTAAGCAACTGACAACTGATTGTGATCCACGAATGTACCCCTTTCTATCCTTTTTTTTTCCCCCAGGTTCTGCACATCCATCTTCTGAGCGCCCCCCCCCCCCCCCCTTCTAGTTCTCCATTCTAAGACTCCAGCTTGTTGTGCAGCCTCATTGTTTGACAAGTGTGTCTTTCACTAATTGTATCTTGTGCTCTTCTTTCTTTTTCTCATCTCTGTTCCCTGAAACATGTTTGGTTGCTTTCCATTTGTCTGATTTTTCGTTGTTATATATTGCACCCCCCACCCCCACCCCATTTAAAAAAAAGAAACAATAATTTGGGACTGGTGCTCCAGTGGTCCTGTATCTCTTGATAATTCTGGAGTTCTTTTGTTTGTTTTTTTTTAAAACAGTATAAAAATGGGAAATAAAAACTAAATTCTGGCAACATATAGCAGTCCATTTTCATTTATTTAAAGATTAATTTTCATCAGAACCAGTGGGCAACAAAGTTTGGACGCATGTGTGCATTTCAACATCCCATTAATCTTTTGAATATGGAGATAGGGACTATACTGGGGAAAGGACCATGGTGGAAAGTGGTTGTGTTTTATTGGCAATGAGGACAGCAAATGTAGATGCAAATCTGACTTTGTTTTTGTCAAACTGCAGTGAAAGCATTGCCCAAATCCAGAATTGCCATCATTTTTTTTTTTGTTATTTTCCAGAGCAGACTTGAGTAGCATATGGGTGAGAGTGGCAAGAGATAAACTAAATTAGTCAGAGCTTGCTTTCTGTGTTTGGGACAATAGAGATAGTGGCTGGTATAGATGGTAAGGTTGAGAGGGTGGTACAAACTTTTATAGTGAGGAAGAATCATAGCAACCTCGTTCTCCCTCAGCTAACTGTCCTTTTACCTGCAACACTGCATCACCCTTAATGTGCCAGTGATATCAGACTTTGTGAAATAATACATTATCTGGAAGTACTATACAATATTTCACCCATGCTTTTGCATGTAATCATCCCTGACTCTAATTTGTTATCAACATGATTATGAGGAAATGATTCACCTTGATCATGTTGGTCCAGTGGTTGGGATGCTGGGCTATGGCACATTCCTGTTTGGGTTGGAGAGGGGAAATTCAGTTTGGGTTGTTGGAAGTGAAGTGTGTGGATGCATCTGCTTGAGAAACATTGTGGAACCCACTTTGAGGAGGTAGCAGATATGATCGGATAGTCAAGGGTGTGAAGTGAGGTGGGTAGATGGCGGGCCCTTTATAGCAAGCCTTTTTAACAGGATTTCACATGCAGGATTACTAGAGAAGCTGAAGATGTATGGAAGTTTGAGAACAGCAAACTGGATGTTTTTGTTTGTTTTTGCAAGAGATAAGAGAGCAGGAATTCTTTGGTGTGGTTGAAAGCAGGTGGTGGTGTCCCTCGGGGTTCCGTTTGCTCCTGTTCACTGTCTGTCAAGATTTGGACATAAGTCTTGAGGGAGTGGTATCAGAATTTACAGATTATGCCCAAACAAGGAGGTATACTATCCACACAAATTCCAAGAAAATTGATAAGTGAAGTGATGGGCTGGCAGATGGAATTCAGTATGAGTGATGTATTTAGTTGAAGAAAAATCTGTAATTCTTCTTTGGAAATTAATTGGATCACTGCTGTTAGAATTTTAGTTTTTATCATTGATTATAGAATCAAGGGGGGAAAAATAAGAGATTATGTACCTATTTGCATTTTAACAGTGCAGCATTGTCCACTATAGAGAGGATATTGAAGCTTCCAAGAGAATGTGATGCAGATTCACTTGACATCATTTACAAAAATGTGACAAATAGTTTTAACAAAGAAATCTTGATTTATGAGCTAACAAAGATAGAAGTCTTAAGATTGTAGAAGTCCGACAAGCAGAGTTTCCTTGATCAAGATGATTTTCAGGAGGGTGAAGGGAGGACAAAGGTTTTGACTTTGGATTCAGGAGGAAGCAAATCCTGGAAGAACAGAAGTGGGATCCTTGTGTGCGAGTAAGTAAAGGGGGAGGGGGGGGGGGGTGGAGATTAATGTTCTAAAGGTGTCAATTCAAAAAATTGCTTGAGACACGAACATTACCATTAATGTGGAGAAATGGCAGCTTGTATGTAACATTAAAAATCCATCGCTGATTTAACAGGACTGTCCTGTAAGGGAGACTGGAGTATTGTGCTTTCTGATGCTGTGAGGTTTGCTGTTCAACTGAGTGTTAGTTTCTTCACTCCTTTCTCTTTTGTCCTAAGCCAAGCAGCTCTCACGTCACCTTACTCGGCCTTCCTGTTTGAAGTGACCACTGTTGTGTGTCCTATAGCCTGAATGTAGCTTGCTGTAGGAATGGACTCCCACTTGTAAAAATAGAAACTGCACTTTCAGAAGAATGTTGGTAATCTTGGCAAGGATGCAGCTGAGCTGGTTCTGGAAGCATTGCATAATATCTTTGTTGTGTAGAATACAGCACTTTAGGCAGTCTAAAAGTAATATGAACTTATACAGTTTCCAAAGAATAACTGGATGCATTTGGCCCTTTTTTATGATGGTTTTTCTCTCTCAATATGTACAAGATCCATAGCTCTTAATTGCAGCATGTGGGATTAGCATCCTTTAACTTGTGGGAAGAGGATAGAATGCTTTGGGCTGAGGGTGACAAATCTGTAATTGTACGGGAGTGGACAGTCTCTTGAGGGTGCTGTGTGCCGGCTGGAGCTTATTTAGTCTCTTATTTTCCACTTGTGAATCACGTAAGCTGTTTATATCTTTCAGTCTGAAATGTTGTTTCCTTTTTCGTTTTGTGGAATGGACATAGTGATTGCCTTTTACTGTGTCACCAAGGTCCTGAGAAAGCTGTTTAATTTTCTGCTAGTTACTAAGCTGTATTTTGTCAGTTTCTATTAATGCTAAATATTGGTCATGTGTGTGGTCTGGTGCTTTGAGGCTGTCACTTGTGTCTGTTCTCCCTGTTCCAGTTAGCACTCAGACTGGGCTGGATGGGATGGGCGGGGAGGGAAATGGCAAGACTGGGAAACTGTTCTCCTTTTAGCTGGGAAATGTTAAAATAGAGGTGTCCAAAATTTTATGCAGGATTTCAGTAGAGGAGGAGGTTGGTGGGGGAGAGGGTGCAAGAGAGAGAAACTATTTCTTGTGGCAGGTGGGTCAGTAATCAGAGAATTGAGAGAGCAGCGAGGGGGAGGAGAGAAGGGGAGCTGGGAGTGGAACTGGATAGCTATGTCAGAAAATCTGATGATGGGATGAACATAGAACATAGAAGAATACAGCGCAGTACAGTCCCTTCGGCCCTCGATGTTGCGCCGATCCAAGCCCACCTAACCTACACTAACCCACTATCCTCCATATACCTATCCAATGCCCGCTTAAATACCCATAAAGAGGGAGAGTCCACTACTGCTACTGGCAGGCCATTCCATGAACTTACGACTCGCTGAGTGAAGAACCTACCCCTAACATCAGTCCTATATCTACCCCCCCTTAATTTAAAGCTATGCCCCCTTGTAATAGCTGACTCCATACGTGGAAAAAGGTTCTCACTGTCAACCCTATCTAACCCTCTAATCATCTTGTACACCTCTATCAAGTCACCCCTAAACCTTCTTTTCTCCAATGAAAACAACCCCAAGTGCCTCAGCCTTTACTCATAGGATCTTCCTACCATACCAGGCAACATCCTGGTAAACCTCCTCTGCACCCGTTCCAGTGCCTCCACATCCTTCCTATAGTATGGCGACCAAAACTGCACACAATATTCCAGATGCGGCCGCACCAGAGTCTTATACAACTGCAGCATGACCTCAGGACTCCGGAACTCAATTCCTCTACCAATAAAAGCCAGTACGCCATATGCCTTCTTTACTGCACTATTTACCTGGGTGGCAACTTTCAGAGATCTGTGTACATGGACACCAAGATCCCTCTGCTCTTCCACACTACCAAGTATCCGACCATTAGCCCAGTACCCCATCTTTTTATTACTCTTACCAAAGTGAATCACCTCACACTTAGCTACATTGAACTCCATTTGCCACCTTTCTGCCCAGCTGGTGAGCTGTGCTGCTAGTTTTGAAAATTTACCCCCCCCCCCGACTTCTTACCCCAGCATGATCCCTTTGATTCACCTTTAAATGTGCCTATTCTGTGAAACTGATCCTTTTTCTCTGAGCCAGATTGGTAACCCCTGATGTCAAGTAGTGTTCAGGAATTGGATGGATGCAGGAAAGTTTTTTTTTTATTCATGCGTGGTGTCAAAGTAAACAGTGCTTCTTATGAATATATTCATGTTCAGTGTCTTCCTGCTTTAAGATGCTGTTGACTAAATCACTCTGGACTGGTCTTTGTTTCTGTGTGGTGCATTGTGAAGAGTGTACAAGTAATGTATTGATTTAAGCATGGAATCTTCCACCCCTGCTGCTGCATTATTGAAGGTGAGATGTTAAATTGAGACCCGGTCAAGTTCAGGATGCAGGAGATTTGAGGCCAAATAAGTGAACTGCGTATCTGAATGGGAGTGACGTTCACCAAGCTGCATTCATTGCATGTCACATACTTAACTTTTTTCTCGCTTGGTTACTGACACAGCTGAGCTGCTTGCTAGGCCACTGTGGGAAGACATTTGAGAATCATTGAAAGAAGCTGGAGTCATCTATACATCAGATGGGGAATGTATAAGGGGGTTGTTTAATTCCTGAAGGTCATTTATATTTCAGAGAAGGGAGCTTGCTCAACCACCTCTCCCCAGCTGAATTCAGTTGTACTTGACTATGTTCTCACCCAAAGTTAGATGCTTTTACCTTGGCTCAGGAAAGCTATTTCAATCTTAATATTGATAAAAATCTACTTTCTGCACATGAGTCTTACTGGAAGGGCCAGCATTTATTGCCAAACCCGAATTGGCCTTGAAGATGGTGATGAGCTGCTGCAGTTCCACAATGCTATTGGCAGGAAGAAGTCCAGAAATTCGACTAGGCAACAGTTAAGGAAGGAAGGGCCGATTTTTATAGTTCCTAGTCAGGGTGATTTGGAGGGGACCTTGCAACTGGTGTTATTCCCATGTGTCTGCTGCCCTTGTCCCTCTAGATAGTAGAGGTAGCTGGTTTGGAAGGTGCTGTCAAAAAAGCTAAAATTGAAAGGTAGTTCTCACTTCCTTTAGTTGAAGTAACCTGCAACATGAAATCCCCATGAAACAAGGTTTCTGGATGGGAAAGCCCATGTGAGGGTGCTCAGGAGACTTGCCAGTACAGTTCCAGTGATGAGGGACTTTAGCAATAAGGTTAAGTCAGAGAAGCTGGGCTGGTTCTGTCTGGAGTGAAGCAGATTGACTGGTGTCCTGATTGAAGTGTTGAGGATTATGACCGGTACAGACAAATGAATCGGATAAGTACTAGCAGGAAGTAAACTTCACCACAGGGCTAGAGCAAGGGAGCAGGGCTGACTGGACTGCTCTGCAGAGAACTAGCATGGATTTAATGGGCTGAATGACTTTTTGACAAGGTGATACCTTTTCCTGATTGACATTGGGGAAGACTCATTATCTTATCAAGTAACTAATAATGATAGCTGTTCTCTTTTTTTTTAATGTATGCCTCTCCCAACCCCCAACCCCCCACCCCACCCCCCAAAAGAAAGAAAAACAGATTGTGTATCAATTTTTAAAAAGCTAACAAGATAGAGAGGCTGTTGACACTGAAAATGCTCTGGCTCTTCTAATAGAGTTTCCAAGTACAACTTGAGAGGAGATGACGCATGGTGAATGTTTTTTAGCACCGTTTTCCTTTTATAACCCAAGGGAAGATGATGGCATTCTTTTTTTTATTCTGTAGTTGTTGTGAACCTCTCCTATTGTTTCACTCAAAACAGACTGAAGCTTTTCCTTGTGGAAGGCAGTTGGAGAAACAAGACTTTGTGTTATTGCAGCACAGCCGGGAAGAATTGGGAAAATGTTTACTTTGCCCAAATTCATCTCTACATGTTGGCTTGCTTCCAATCCAGGATATCTGATGCCATTAAAATAACGGATGTGCACCATTGTGCGGCTCACTGCTGTACTACTTTAAAGCTGCATTCTGCTCCCATTTATCCTCAGTGTTCTGTTGTTTGGCTGGAGAGATCAGTATTGCGTCCGGGAGTTTTTACAGGACTGCAAGTTAATGTTTTGAAAAGAGCCTTGTCTGTAAACGTTGTGTTTTCCAAAAAAAGTTGTCTAAAATGGTAAGGAACTCCTAATGCAGTTTTAATCTATGCAGTGAAGTGTCGGAAACCTTAACTGGGCTTCTGTAGATGGAGGGAGGGGTGTGGCAAGGGAAATCAGAGTCTTTTGGTGGGAGTAGAAAAGTTACGTGTTTATGCAGCTGGTGTGTTGTACAAGATTTTAAGATGGATGCACTGTTTGAAGATCTGTTTGAGGTTACTGTACCTGATCCAGTTAGTCATTTGTGACTTCTGATTCTTTTTATTTTGAAGTAACTTCAACTGCCCAAGTGGGAAACAAACACCAAGTGTAAAGCTTTTGATGTACTTCATTGTATGTTTACAGTTGAGATTTTTGCACATTTAATGCATATCATTTTGTCTTTACTGATCAACCTGTTTTATCCCAGGCAATATTACTTATTGCAAATAAATCCACCATTTTCTTTTTAGCAGAAACTCCTGAGGCTGTTGCAGTATGAGCCATGGGGTACGACGTCAATCGGTTTCAGGGCGAGGTGGATGAAGATTTGATTTGCCCGATTTGTAGTTGGGTTTTGGAAGAACCTGTACAAGTGAGTAAGCTAATGTTAATTTAGGGTGGTGGAGTCGGTTGTGCAGAGGGATCCCAAATGGTCTTGGTGTTCAAAGCTCCAAAGTATCTTAACTTGCAACTCTTGGAGCGGGCGGGGGTGCTCACAACTGTGCCTCATTGTGCAAGTGCCTTTGTTTTAAAGGGAGAAAATAACACTAGGTTTTTCGAGGAGCGCTGTCTGAATCACTATATTTGGATCATGCTGGCTCACCTCACCATGTTATCTGAATGCTTCTTGTATTTCTTCGTGAGTTTGACATTGGGTTCAGGGCAAAAGGTCTTGATGGGAGTTTGGGCTGAGAACAAGAAGTCCTGTCCATCAGACCTCCTTGGGTGAGTGATCTGTTAATGCAGTGTTGGAATGACTGCAGCTGTACTGCACCAGAAAGCTGCAAGGTCAAGAGATTAACAGAATGCTTCATGCATTGCAGAGCCAGATAAAGTCTTTTGAGTTTTAAACGGCAGTCATGATTCTGAGAATCAAGTGGCTGTCCAGTTCCAAGACTTTAACATGCAAGAAACCTGAGGGAAAGGGAGAAATTGCTGTTGCTCAAAATGCACATTTAGTTTGGTCAGCATCTGAGGAGAGAAAAGAGAGTTTAACTTTTTAAGCACATAGACAGAACTGGACTGTAGATAGGACAGCTTCTCTCTGGCAACCAAAACAGTTCTGGAGGACATTGTACATACAAATGCTCACTGAATAGTGACAGCCATGATGCATTCCAGGCATAAGACTCGTTGAGTTGCTTATTCATTGGGTAAATGAGCCATGCGGACCAACAACCTCCCTGTTCTTGGGCAATAGCAGAGATCCTCCATTTTGTCTCTGCTCCTTAGGTAGAAAGGGGGAAATAGATCAGAGTTCCTGCTCTCCCTCCCCATCTTCACCTCCTGGAAGTGCATCTTTGTTCTGTGAGACTAGAGCTGGGATTGGCTGTGCAATGAAATTGCTTGCTGGTACTCCCTTGAGCCTGGTTGCCTACTCCTGCTATTCCTTGTGTTATGAATTGTATGATTTCAATCCAACTTTGTTTATTTGTAAGAAAGCAATCTCTCTCATCTGCTTATTTCCTACCCTGCTTTCCAGTGATTTTAAGGGAGTGTGGTAAGTGTGCATCTCCTATTGGCTAACTGGGTGATTTATATACTTAAATTAGTTGGGGGAGGGAGCTAGTATTGCATCAGCAGAGAGGAGCAATACATAATGGACTTTGACTGAAGGCAGTGTTTCAGAATAAGCTCCTGTATCTTGTCCCACTGTGTGAATTGGCACTACGTTTGATTTGATTTGATTTTTGTTGCATGCAACAAGCTCGTTTGGATCTTTGGCAGTTTGTAATGGTTTTTTAATGTGTTGACACTCCTTGAATCGCATGCACTGGCATCAGAGAGGAGAAAGAAGAATTAACGGCAGGAATTTCTAGTGCAGTGACAGATTAAAAACCATGTTATTTTGATTCCGAGAATGGCAACCAGATAGGAATAAAGAACTTTAAAATGCTAAATTTCTAAAACCGGCCTCTTATGAAAAGAGCACTAGTTCCAAGTACAGTTGTGAGCACAAAATTTGTGTAAACATGTTGGACCTAGCTGTGTGACAGACTGAGTGAAGGGGAAATGTGGAAAACAAGCCTTTGTGTGCAATGAGGAAGTTTTATTATGTTCCCACGTGAGAACCTGTTTTGTGGTTTGCATCTCTTGTCTTGGGATACGGATTTGAACTAAGAAGGGGAGGCAAAGAGTTTGTGTTTTAAGAGGCATAGGTAAGTTTTTAAGCTAGTTGAGAGAGGGTTAATTCTATCATCGCAACTGGATAAATGCTGGTCTGAAAACTGCATGAAGATGAAAGTGGTGGACCTCCTCTCTAAAGTTCTTAGTCATCTCCTGTGATTTCCCCCCCCCCCCCCCCCACAACCCCACTACATAGTCCTGTAAAATGTAATTTTCAATGAGTATATTACAGATTTTCCGCTAGTTTATGAATTTAATCCTAATGAAACGATGTGTGATGGATTTGATGGGGCACCTTTTAAAAAGATTACGGGAGAAACTGATGAGCTCAAAATGGTACTTTGATACTGACTGCATCATAAAAATTGGCTCCTTGACAATGCCGCAGAATGCTTTTTAACCTTGAATTTGATTAAAGGAACTTCACCTCTGGCCAGTGTTCATCTCCATACTTGAGGGAAAAATTGTGTAGGTGGCAATGTATCCAGCTTCGTTTGTACAATCTGATCTTGGTGATCTATGCATTTCTTGATCACATCATGTTGATTTATAGCCATGCATGCTTGTGGAAGCAGATCTGATTTTATTGAATAGAGCCTGAGCGTGCTTAAATGGGGTCACCACAAATTGGATTCCCAGATGACTAGTGCAGTTTTCTTTATTTGTTCTCTGTCTGTCTGTCTCTCGTTCATTTGCTGTCTCCTCTGTTCTCTCCTAGGCACCACACTGTGAGCATGCTTTCTGTAATGCCTGCATCACCCAGTGGTTCTCCCAGCAGCAGACCTGCCCGGTGGATCGCAGTGTTGTTACTCTAGCCCACCTTCGACCTGTTCCCCGCATCATGCGGAACATGCTGTCCAAACTGCAGATCACCTGCGACAATGCCAGCTATGGCTGCACAGCTGTGGTGCGGCTTGATCAGTTGACCTCTCACCTCAATGATTGCGAGCACAATCCGAAGCGACCCGTGACCTGTGAGCAGGGATGTGGGTGAGTTTCTTACAATGAGCTTTCAGAACTGTACATGCACCTGTATTTTAGGTGAACAAATGTAGAACCTAGTTCTTACTGAGCCAAAGGAAAGGGCCAGCTCCAATTGCTGGTTTGTGTTGAGTTTATCTGCCTTCCCCAAACCCAGTGGTGAGCTGCTACCAGTCATCTTGGTAAAAGGCTGTTTGAGGGAGGGCTTAGAAATTTTGATAATCTGGCTTGTGTATGATGAACAGTCACCTGGATAGGGTGCTGGTAAACCAGCTGTCGGGGAGTTAAGAAAAGTTGTTTATCTTTTCTTTTGTGATTTGACTTTGCTTTTGTTAGTCTTCTAGTGTTAGCTCTTTTGGGTGGCTGTACACCTTTTTGATACTGTTCTTAAATTGCTCATAGTGTTAGGTGCTTTAGTCAGAGGGGAATGGGTCTGGGTGGGTTACTCTTCAGTGTGGACTGGTTGGGCCGAAGGGCCTGTTTCCACATTGTAGGGAATCTAATCTAATCTAATCTAAATGGCTACTCTTCATTGAGCCTGGAAGACAATGATTATCGACCAGCATCATAACCATGTCCTATCCTGAAGCTGTTTGATGTCCAGCTCTGCTTATTCTTTCCTCCCAAGGATCATTTCATTGTAGTTGGAAGCAGAAAACATTGCCTCTTCTCCCATTCACAACCCACCCAGCCATGAAGGATCAATTTCTCTGCCCTAATTTGGCCCTTTTGGCTTCAGAATGATTCATGGTACAGGAGGCACAATTAAGATAAAGAGAAAGTAAAAGCCTCCGGGATATGGTGAATATAAACTGACTTCTGGATGTCTTCTTAATGTTGTAATCCATTTAGAGTCTGTTGTCATGGAAGACCTACCCATTTCCTGCCCTCCTTTTTATTTGCCCTTCTCCAAAAGTGATGTGCTGATCATACCCGTGCTGGCTAGTGAGAGTGTCTGTCAGTGACAAGCTGGCCATTCAAGGAGAAGCGAATCTGTGAATTGAGTGAACCTGTGCTGTCCTCATGCACCCTTCATTCAGCAGCGTGGTGCCTAGTCATTTCCAGAGTGAAAAGGAGGATTCTTGGAAGCATCCTCAAAAGATTGAGATATTTTAACTGTCATATTTGTTTTTGCTTAGCTGATTAAAATGAACAAGATTTGTTTTTAGGGAAACTATAGTAATTTGGTTCTGCTGTTCTGTTATTTTACCTTGGTCGTCTTCCCTTTTTCAGATTAGAAATGCCCAAAGATGAACTACCAAACCACAACTGTACCAAACACCTTCGCACAGTGGTACTTCAGCAACAGGGGAAGATTGCAGAACTGGAGAAGGCTTCAGCAGAGCATAAACATCAGCTGGCAGAGCAGGTGGGTACTTGCTGGCACATGGCCTAGCAATACTACTGAAACATTAACCTGGGTGCTGTCAAGGTTCTGACTTTCCATGTGGACTAGCTAATATCATTTTCATTGACCATTTCAATGCCCTTCTACTGTGCTCCTGGAGAAGCAAAAAGTAATTTTTTTTTAGAAAGAGTAGACCTCACCACTTAAAAGGTCTGCCTCTAAAATGGGCATTGTTCGTATTGGCTAAAACTCACCAAATGTCTCATGATAAATGGTTTAAGTCTATTTCAGAGTTGGTAGTGATGGGTATTAAATGCTCTTTTTTTTTAGCAGGAACAGCTGTACTTACTCACTTATATTGTATGTTGAAACAATTTTTTTTTGAAAATGTTTTGTTAAACCCAATCATTCCAAAACGTGCTGTGAGGTATTTGGGTTGTTTGGTGAAGGACATGTACTTGGGTATGTCAGAGTTAAAATGGTCAAGTGTTAGCCTTTAGCTCTGTGGGGCTCATAACTCCTTCCTGCACTTAATCACACAGAGGTGAGTTCTGGCTTTGAGGAGTCGAAGTTGCATTTACACTGCACTGTGACATTTGTGTGAGGCCATTGATATGAAGTGCAGTGTTAAAGCTGTAGAGCAAAACCACTTGGGGCACAATCTGACTCTCGAGCAAATCAGAGCAAGCTCCCTCTAAGGAAGAGTCATTGGGAATTATAAAAGAAACCTGCTCAAATGTGTTAATAGTCAGCTTGACTTTTCTTTTATATGGTTTCTTTGTGACTGAGGGAGTTGTAAAGTTTGCAGAGTGGAGCATTAAAAGCAATGTATGCTTTGCAGCATGTGGCATGCTCCTGTGAGAGTCTTTTGTGCAGTGCCTTGTTTGTGAGGGAACGATTGACAATGCGCACAAACTAAATTGCATTAGTACAAGTGAAATTTCAGTAACTCTCCTCCAAATGAAAAGGATCTTGCAATCTGTTTTCATTTATCCATTTTTCTTATGGATACGCAATGTTTCCACTTTTCAATGAGAACTGTTTATTAGAAACCACCATTCTTGTGCTGTCTTGCTCCGCTGGCTACCTCACTTGCACATTTGCTCTCTTTATAACCTGTAGGCACTGTATGTGGTTAACTGTCTGAGATCTTGAAGACTTTAGGGGCTGCTGCTTTGTTAAACAGGCAAAGAAGATTGTCTTTCTGAAGGGTAGAACTGCACTACCTTGTATCGTGCTAAGTTATCAAGGCTTGGAAGGTTTGGCTCTATAGTTTTAATAGTTTGCCCTGACACTCAGAGAGTGAAGGATATCTATTGTTATCACTGACTGTAGCTTGACTAAACAAGTGCGTGGGCATTGATTTGATGGGCAGTCACTTTTTTTTTTGCAGATAAATAAAGCCCTTGGGACAAAATGCTAGAGGTCTGCTGACATCTGCAACCCAAAAAAAAGAGATAAGAATAGAGAGAAATTGATGGGGTGGGTTAGATGAAGTAAGTGGGAGGTGTCTCATAGCATTGACAAAGGTGTAGGTGTATTTGGAATATTTTGTGTACAAATAGTTCTTCTATAATGTGAAGGTTCCATTCTTGTGTGAACCCATGTTGTATAAAAATTGTGCAATAAAATTAGTATTTAGTTTTGGTGATGCAATCCATGTTACAACCAACACACATTTTAAAAGTTTGCACTTCAGAAGCCACATCCCTTATTTGTCAGTTGCATTGCAGCCAATTCACTTTGACGAAACGCATGTTATAGCAGAATGACCCGTACTTGCTCCTGACCGTAGACAAACTGTATCTTGATGTTTTTGGGCATTTTCCTTGGTGAAAATATGTCCTCTAAAGAAAACTTTAAAATAGCAAGCTAGCAATACTCAGCAGCTCCGTCAGCATCTGATTAAAGACAGATTATTGACGATCATTGATCAACTCTGTGTGTATGTGTTTTCCTTACTTTGCAGAAACGAGACATTCAACTTTTGAAAGCGTACATGAGGGCTATCCGCAGTGCAAACCCAAATCTACAGAACTTGGAGGAAACCATTGAGTACAATGAGATCCTAGAGTATGTTTCTGTTCAGTTTCTTGTCCTTTTGCCTTGTGCCGTTCTGTGACTAAGTAGGGAAACCATTGGCTTCTTTCCAGACCTTGGCTGCCTGTAGCCAGCCACTTTAAGATGTTAGAGAATTATAAGCAGTCCATGCTTTGTAAGCTGCTAACAGTCTTCCAGTTAATTTCCTAAATATACTTGTTCTGTATCTGTGACCTATTTCTGCAGGAGTTCAGAATGTAGAGCATTTAAATGGAAGTATTTGAGCTAAATTAAGATACTTAAGCAGGATCTATTTAGACTTGTATCCATTCTTTCAATTCGATTTCAATATCGTCTGCCATTGCATAATTATGATCCTGTATAAAGCAATCACTAAATATCCCAGTAACATCTTTGGTGTTGGCTGTGGCTCAGTAGTATATGATTGAAGATGATACTCTTGTGCAGTACTGAGGCCCCATTCCATCTGCTCAAATGGACACACAAGATCCCACAGTACTACTTTGACGAAGAGAGGGAGAGATTGCCCCAGTACCCTTAGTCAACAACACCAAAAAGGGGTTATCCGATCATTATCGTGTTTGTGCGCAAATTGGCAGCTGCATTTCCCATATTGCACCAGTAATCGTGCTTCAAAATACCTCATTGGCTGTAAAGTGCTTTGGGATGCCCTGAGGTCACAAAATGCGCTATATAAATGCATTTTCTTTTCAATTTGCAAGGCTTTAGCATAAAATCTAGGTCAACACTCCCGGTGCAGTACTGAGGGAGTGTGGCACTGTTGAAAGTGCCATCTTTCAGATGAAGTGTTAAATCAAGACCCTGTTTGCCCTCTTGGGTGGGTATTAAAAGAGCAGTATTTGAAGTGAGGTATTCTCCCTGGCGTCAATGTTTATCCCTTCAGCCAGCACCGTTTATGAACAAACTAACTGGGCATTATCACAGTGCTGTTCGCAGGAGCTTGCTGTGCGCAAAAACAAAAGAGGCTGCAATGTTTTCAACATTATAACAGTAATCAGACTTCCAAAAAAAGCATTTCATTGGCTGTAAAGCACTTTGGGAGGTCCTAAGTCTTTGAAATCCATTAATATCTTAATTTAGCAACCGTCTTTATAATGGGCGAAAGTGAGGACTGCAGCTGCTGGAGATCAGAGTCTAGGTTAGAGTGGTGCTGGGAAAGCCCAGCAGGTCAGGCAGCATCCGAGGAGCAGGAAAATCTGTTTTGGGCATTCCTGATGAAGGGCTTTTGGCTGAAACGTCGATTTTCCTGCTCCTCTGATGTTGCCTGACCTGCTGTGCTTTTCCAGCACCACTCTGATCTAACCGTCTTTGTAATGTTGACCGGCTGATCATTTTTGGAAACTTCCTTTCCAACCATTTTACAATGCCTGTGTCCATTAAGTTAGTTCTGGAGCTAACTGCAATAGTTGTATAAATGACTAAACACTTTTTTTTTTGTTCAGTCATCTTGAGGGCTGAGAGGATGGTGGGGAGGAACCATTTGTTTTTCTAATGTGTCACTATTTAAAAAAAATATATAATGGTGACCAAGACTAAAATGGCCTATCCTAGGAACTTGTCTAGAGGAATAAAGAGGGACCAATAAGAAGAAAGCTTAAAAGTATTAAAATGGTGCATGTATTCTAGAGTTTCCACTGTACCTTGCATGCTGCAGTAACAGGGTGGGGAGAAAGAGCTGTGGGGGCAGGGCAGCACTCATGCATTTATTTGCAGTGATTTGAAAATAGATTACCGCCCTACAGTCTGGAATATAAAGTGTATGCATCAAAGATACTGCCTTTTTGGATGAGCTATTTAACGTTAAACTGAGAACCCATCTGCACCCTTAAGTGGACATAACCAGTCCCATGGGCACACTTTGTTGTAGAGCACGTTTTCCCACTGTTCTAGCCAGTATTCACCCCGACATCACTTCAGTTTTTACTAGAAGGTAAATGGGGTATTTGGTCTTTATTGCATTGCTGTTTTGTGGGAGCTTGCTGTGCGCAAATTGGCTGCTGCATTTCATGTTACAATAGCTACTGAGCTCTTTAAAAGTACCTCATTTGAATATAAAGTACTTCAGGACTTCGAGGTTGTGAAAGGCACCATATGAAAACAAAGCTTTCTTTTTCTCTCTCCTTTTTAATGTTCCCTGTCCATTTTGGCTGCAAAGTTTTTTTTTTATATATAAAAAAGGAAAATCTAAATTTTAAATGTAAACCAAGTTGCATGCAGGGAAAACATGAAGATTTTTGTAGTGTTGGCAACATCCTATTGTGCAGCCCTCTGAGCTGAGGCAGAATGTGGTCTCCGTGCAATACCCTAGCTGTGACAGGGTGCTGGTCATATTGTCTCCTCCTTCCCCACCCTGTGCTGAGTCCCAGATGGGTCCGGAAGCAGTCATGTGCAACCTGTTATTGCAACCCCTCTATCTGGATGAGGATGTGAAGTTGCAAGGAGGAAAAAAAACTGTGTGCTCTATTCATCTGAATTTGTAGGGCTTAGTTGACAGGGATTTTGTTTATTTTGTTAAATAAAATGCACACATTACCTGAATGGTATCTTCTGTATTGTAGGTGGGTCAATTCATTGCAACCTGCTAGAGTAACCCGCTGGGGTGGCATGATCTCCACCCCTGATGCAGTTCTGCAAGCAGTCATTAAGCGGTCTCTCATAGACAGCGGGTGCCCAATGTCCATAGTCAATGATCTCATCGAAAACGCACATGAGAGGAACTGGCCTCAGGGCCTGGCCACTTTAGAGACTCGTCAAATGAACCGCAGGTACTACGAGAACTATGTAGCTAAACGAATACCAGGGAAGCAGGCAGTGGTGGTGATGGCGTGTGAAAACCAACATATGGGAGAGGACATGATCATGGAGCCTGGTTTGGTGATGATCTTTGCTCATGGTGTGGAGGAAATCTTTTAAAACAAACACGATGTGTTCCTTTTTGTTTGAATGAAGTTCATAATGAAAAGAAAGCAAGACTTGGCCTTGCCCTAACTAGAATATCTTCAGTGGAAAAAGAATTCTACAGAATCTTCACATCTGTTTGCATTATGGACCATTTGACCAACGGCTTTTATGCAGCTCAAGAACTGGCGTAAAGGATGAGCTTGCAGCTCACAGAACACTTGTCACAACCATTGTTTTTTATTTATTCTTTCAAGATTAAAAGACTAAAGGCAAGAAGTACAATTCTGATGCCCATTCCAGTTCTTGCTGCCACGTGAGAAAACTAACATTTGTGGCGCTATTTTACCTTACCGATAGTGGTTTGAGTTGTGCTCTGATACCTGATTTACATGTTTGTTTCTTTGCCTTGTTGCAAACAGAATAGTAATGGACAATATTTCTATTGTAGAAGCTGCTGCTACACTGTGGTCGAGTGTAGAATACAAAAGTGTTTCTGTGATCATTTTGGAGGAAAAGTCTTTTCAGGTTGCTCTGTTTGAGCAGAGCTCACAGACAAACTTAAAACAAATCGATTTTAGTCCTGTATGTACAATATGGCTTAATATCCATTAAAGCAATCAAAATGACTCTGATTTGCTGCAAACAAAAACTGTCTATGTTCAGGCATGATCAAAAAAGTTGTTTTTGGCAAAACCCAAGTGAGATGTGGGGTAATGTGTGGAACATGAATAATCACTTGAAGTGTGGTTTACTAAGTGACCAGTCAGGCTGAGATGAATTGAATTTGCAACTGCTACAGGGCATTGCAATTGCATTCACCTTTTTTTGTTTTACTTTGAACCTGTGCTAATATTAATCACTTTAACCTAAATCCTATCTTCTTTTGGATTTGCCTTGAATTGAATTATTAAACTTGATGTCAAATGATCTTTGAACAGCATTTTGTGCAAGAATGGCCAATATTGGAGTGAGATGCCTCCAGTGGGGAAACAACAAAAAGATTGGCCTTTTTTGATCCTGTAACTAATGTTGCTTTTAAAATCCTGTAAGTATTTTATTGTGTGATGTAACCAGGATGCCATCTTGATTTTGAAACAGTCTACAGATACCTGAATATATGACTCTGTCTATCTGTCTGTCTGTGTACGTATGAGAGAGAATCTTTTCATGTAAATGTCAAAAGTAACCCGGCTACTTTCTCCTGTGGTTGGATGTTGAATGCATGTTTGCAGGCCACAAAACTACAATGAAGGCTGAGCAAGTAAAGGATTGCAAACAAAAAAGAAAATATGAATGAAAGGGATCCTAGAAAGCCTAAGTATAACATGTATATTTTTAAAAAACATTTAATTCACTTGGCTTTGTTTCAGTGGAACTGACTGAACTAGGTATCAGTACTTTAGTACCTGTACCTAATATTGGACATTTTAACTGACTGCAAATTATTACATTTGACCAAAAGTAGCCAAGAATGATCAGACCGATTTGTCACTGGCAACAGGTTTAGAATGTGGTGCTTCAAGTCCCAACTTGATGAAGAGAGGGAAAATGCCGTTAATCTATAAATTCTAACTAGAACTCATGTCTGTACGTATTATTTTGATAAAAATCTTGCTGTTTGACTGGGAATTTTAAAATTTTGTCCACAAAGAGGTAAATTCTCTTGTTCAGCATTCAAAATTTTAAGTTTACAAAAACCCCTTGCAAGTGTGCAACATGGTTTAACTTTTGTTAGGGCTAGAAACTGGGTCTATGGTGTTGATTCAGTCCTGGGCAGTTTTTAAAAAAAAAGCTGAGCTCAGATCCAGGAAATCTTTATCACAGTCCCTTGTGCAGTTCCCTACGCCTTTCAAATTGTAGGGAAATCTAGTCCATAGGTCTTGAATGTATATCATTTTTGAGCTCAAATCTAGGGTATATTGCTTAAGGTTTGTTTCAGAAGGATAACAATTACATTATTTATTTTGAGGTTAAGAGGACCTTCAGTGTTTGGACAACATGAAGGAATACTCTTTCTATTCAACTTGGGAGTGGACTCAGGAATGTCATAACACCCATCCAAGGAAGTGTCACCTTTTTTATTTTTCCATGGAATCCACTGACGTGTCTAAACCTTGGGCCTCCTGGATTCTGAGAGTTTTCCAGCAAGCTAAAAGCTATTTTAATGTCTGATTTCTGGTTAATAATCAGTACAAATATTTTGTCCAGCATCATAAATGCTCTTGGAGGGCTTAAGATACAAACTTGTGCACCAAAGTTTGCAGTAAGTGACATGACTGTGACACTCCCTCTGCACATCCAGGGAATCCATCATGACCTTTTTTTTTACCCCAGGCAACTGGCAATTTAACGTGCAAAGGTGCAGTAAGGGCCTTCCCCTCAAGTTTATTTTAAGTTTTAAACTAATTGATTTGCAACATGTGTCACACAGTCCCTTTTTGGATGTTTCCATTTGGCTCTTGAGGTGGCTTGACGTTGCTAAGAAAAATGAAACTTCCAGCTTGGCTGGTTGGCCGTGGGCAGAAAGGTAGCTAGTATCTGGTCTGGTCCTGTTTTTTTTTTAAATCATCTGTATATCTTTCCTGAAATTGTGTGACAGAAGTGACTTTGAGTGCCCTTGACTAAAATCTATCCAAATGCAGTCAGAAAGGATTTTTCTTTAAATCGCCTGGTTATGTGCAGAAAGCTGTTGTAGTGATGATGGTGTTCACAAGCCTGCTTTCATTTAGTGCCAAGGATTCTGTATAATCGTAAAGGAGCTATTTCCATTTCCAGCTTTACACCCTTGACTTTGGGACTAAACAAAGCTACCTAAGAATATCCTCGTGGGGAAACAATGTGTCTTTTTTCAAAAAAAAAAAATTCTCTCTGCATATCTCAAGAAGGAGCTAGTGGCCATTTGGTCCCAAATTGACATTCTACATTTCTCAAGGGACATTTTTGATTGAGGGCATTCCAGACAGGCTTATCTTTTGTGTTTTTTTAAAAAATATATTTTTCAGTTATGGTCACTGCTTTTAAAGCAGTCAGGTGCAGTACCCTGATTTGTTTTGTCCCTCCATAACCGGAGGATGCTGAGGTCAACTATAATCTCTCCCGGTTGCTGCCCAGTCTGAGATTGACTACCTCTACTCAGAGCAGAAATTTAAATTCTTGGTTACACTGGGGGAGAAGAGGGGTGGGCATCTTTTACCTAGCTTCTTGGAGCTTTAAAGTAACTTCCAATGTGATAGATGGAAAAGCAGAATTTGGCCACTGTGTTAATCCTCTCTGGAATATCGTCCTGCAGCAGCCAATTGGAATTGTTGTCTATTGGATAATATGCATAGAAAATCAAATAGTATTTTAGAAACTGTTATCTTGCAGTAAAACAAGCAAACCTGTATGAAGTGTTTTTTTTAAATGTTGCTCCAGAAAACAATTCAGTACTTTTTTTTTAAATTTTATAAAGCTATGTATTGTCTCAGTGTGTGTCTTTTTAAGGTGGACCTTCTGAATACACAAGTTTTATTTTGTGATTGGCGAATGTTTGCAGTCCAGAATTGTCTCCTGTAGCTGATTAGTTGTGATGTATTTGAAAAGCTGTGGCACTTGGTATTAATGATGAACAAAACACTTTTCATAAATTATCTGTGAAATAAAACTCATACTATGTATTTGGTCTTTGTGTCTTTTTTTTTCCCCCAACTTGTGCTGTCTGCGCATGTGCCAATCTTTATCGTCCTGTCTCACCACCTTGCTTCCAGCATGGTTTATCCTCCATTTTGATCACAACCTCAGCCAGGACGTTCTGTTCCAGCTGAGCACGGGGCTAGTTGCATTCTGCACTACATTCTGGTACACAGTTTCAAGTGTTTGTACTTGCCCACCAGAGTGACATTGGCCGGTTAATTACATACCCGATGGGCTTGTTTGTCTTGTCAGATTGTTCTTGTAGTGTTCATCTGCAAAATGTGAGAGAGGTTTATACAAAGTGGAGAATTGTACAGATGAATGCCAAATTAAACCTCCACTTGGGCAGTCCAAACCAAAACGTCAGTAGATGTGGTGATAGCTGCACCGAAATGTAGGAATGGAACAAAATAGCTGATCTCTATGCAAATTGGAAGCCAAAATAGATATTGGATATATGTCCAATCACTTTAATAAAACAAATGGAATGCTGCAGTGCAAAATCAATACGCTTGAAAACTACTTTAAGTCCCTGCTTAAGTCAGACTTTAAGTGGAGTACTGAGTCCAGTTTTGGCCCACAAGACTTTTTGGGTGGTGGGAAATGTTTGCATACTCTTTGCAGTTCCAGTGGCTGATCCTGTACACCAACTTAAAAACTGAAAGTGGATGTTGTGAATCAAACAGAGTTTGCTGGGCCCATTTAGCAGATCTGGCAGCATTTATGGCGAGAAATCAGAATTAATGTTTCAGGTCCAGTGATCCTTCCTTAGTCACTGGACCCGAAACGTTAATTCTGATTTCTCTGCAGATACTACCAGACCTACCGAGCTTTTCCAGCAATCTTTTGTTTTCTGATCCTCCACATTGTTGTAGTATTGAAGGTTTTGACTCTTACTCTTTTTTCTCACTTCTCTGCTGCCACACCTGTGCATGCTGAGCTGACATTCCAAGGCCAGTGGTGTTCATGTGTTGGTCAATGGCTATCCCTTGCCTGTGAGTCAAGATGGTGTCAAACTGTGGTCTCAGTTGTGAAAACTTCTCCAGATTGAGCAATGTTATGACATTTTAAAGGGTTGATTATACAAATTCTTGTCCTTGGATCTGTTGTATTTAAATAGTATTTGATGTGCTTCTGTAAAATAGACCTGACTACTGGAGTTTTGGAAATTTCCCAAAATAAGGCTTTGGTAATGAAAGTTAAATTTATACTTAACAGAAATTTGAAAATTCACTTTGTGCTCCCTAATAAGGAGTTTGTATTGTTCCTTTTTTAAACAGTCTCCCAATTAGACTCCTTTTGTACTTAATGTAGCCTTAGAATATTAACTTCTAATTTGTGAAAAAGCAGACTTCCAGTTTTGAACTAATTTGAAGGTGTGTGTAGAAATATATCAAAAGCTTAAACAACCACTATTTGTTGTAATCCCTATTTGTTTTTTAAAGTTCCACAGAATTCTTCAAAAAGTATGCCAGATATTTGCTCTCGCTCTCTTGCTTGCACGCCCTCTCATCCTTTTGTGAATTGCTTTGTGGTGACCCATTTCTTCCCCCCCCCCCCCCCCCCCCCCCACCGCGCCACCAATCTCTAACCTTCTACAATCTCCAACCTTCTACAATCCCCTATATCCTTCTGTATCTCTGTAACTAGGACTCTAGGGTTTGAGCTATAAGGAGAGGCTGAATAGGCTGGGGCTCTTCTTTTTCTCTGGAGTGTAGGAGGCTGAGGGGTGACCTTTTCTATACAGGTTTCTAAAATCAAGGGCATGGATAAGGTGAATAGGCAAGGTCTTTTCTTTTCTCTTCCCCCCCCCCCCCCCCCCCCCCCCCCCCCAGATTAGGGGAGTCTGAAACTAGAGGGCATAGGTTTAAGATGAGAGGGGAAAGATTTTTAAAAAGGACCTGAGGTGTAAAAGACACAAAGACCAAAAATTAACCTGAGGATGGGACATACATGGAATGAGCTGCCAGAGGAAGTGGTGGAGGCTGGTACTACACTTTTTAAAAAAGGCAATGGGATGGGTATGTGAATAAAAAGTGTTTCGAGGGCTATGGGCCAAATGCTGGCAAATTAGGACTAGGCCATATTGGGATATCTAGTTGACGTGGACAAAATGGACCAAAGGGTCTGTTTCTGTGCTGTATGATTCTATCTCCTACAACACCCTATGCTCCTCTCTATCTCTAACTTCCTTCAGCCCCTACATCTACCCCTATCTATAACCTCCTCAAGCCCTTCTACCCCTCCTGATCTCCAGCCCCATGTCCCTCGCTTTCTCCGTCACCTCCTCCAGCCCTTTAAAACCACCCCGAGATCTGTGTTCTTCAGCATCCACAACTTTAATGTCCACCACATAGGCAGCTGAAGGAGTAGCCACCACAGAGTCAGATGTACAGTATGGAAACCGACCTCTCGGTTTCCCATCCATGCCAACCAGCTATCCTAAATAGATCTAACCCCATTTGCCAGTATTTGACCCAGAATCCTCTAAACCCATCCTATTCATATCCCCATCCAGCTGCCTTTTAAATGTTGTAATTGTACCAGCCTCCACCACTTCTGGCAGTTCATTCCATACATGCACCAGGGCCTTGGGCTTTGGAATTCCTTATCCAAATTTCCATCTCTCTATTCCTTTTTTACTTTTACTTTTCCTTCTATTTCCTTTACTAAGCTTTGGGTCACTTGTCCCTAATATTGACTTTGGTGGCTTGGGTTAAATTTTGTATCATGTCCTTATTGTTACACAGATTTGCTAGAAAATGTCAGTATGTGCAGATGTTTGGCCAGGACTAGATTGAATTTGATTGTGATTGTCTTTTCAGGTGATATATCTTCAGTAGATTCGATGATTTGGAGGTGCCAGTGTTGGACTGGGGTGTACAAAGTTTAAAAACCACACAACGCCAGATTATAGTCCAACAGGTTTATTTGGAAGCACTAGCGTTCAGAGTGCTGCTCCTTCTTCAGGTGGTTGTGGAGTATCAGATCGGTGGTGCCAGAATTTACAGTTTAGTGTGATGTAACTGAAATTATATATTGAAAAAGACCTGGATTGTTTAAGTCTTTCCTCTTTTAGAATGACCATGTTGGTTTCAGTTCTTTCATATGTAAATCCCAGAGCCTTTTTAAAAGTTACATTCTCAAGTGAACTTTAACAATAGGTGCCATGTTGTCTCAGATAATGCATTGATAGTGTGAGGTGCCCTGTGTCAGGCTGTCTGTGCCCCACGTTCAGACTGATTCTATTTCTAAAAAAGGGATTTACAGAATCTTACATGGGTTCATGCAGATTTTGAGCAAAATAAAATGTAATTCTGCAAGTACAAGTTCACCCCACAAACTTATGTGAGAGTGTGGGTGAGTGTAAAGGGTATAAGTGTGAGCATATGCAAGAGAGCTTGTGTATGAATCTGTAGGATGTGTGTGGTGAAGTGGGGTCACCTGTAGTGTGACATGAACCCAAGCTGTTGGTTGAGGCCGTCCCCTATCAGCCACTTTGCGTTGTTGCCTGTCCCGAAGTCCACTTTGGATAGTCACCTGAAAGTCCGAGGTTGAATGTCCTGGACCGCTGAAGTGTTCTTGGAGTGGGAGGGAACACTCCTGTCTGTTGATTGTTGTGCGGTGTCCATTTCATCCCTTGCCGTAGCCTCTGCTCGGTCTCACCAATGTGAGACACATCCATGTCAAGGATGGGCACCTCAGCACATCACTCTACCGCAAACCCACGGGTAACCTCATGATGCTACACTTCTCCAGCTTCCACCTGAAACACGTTAAAACAGCCATCCCCTACACGTACACCGGATCTATTCAGATAAGGAGGAACATGACGGGCATTTGGAAGTACTCAAGGGTGCTCTCGTAAGAATGGCCCACGATGCTCAACTCCTCGACCGCCAATTCTGTCGTGCCACAGTGAGAAACTGTAATGACCTTCTCAGGAGACAGACACGAGCTGCAACTGACAGGGTACCCTTTTCCAGAAGCTGAAAAACTATACCATATTCTTTGCAGCCTGCAACATATCATCATCAATGAGGATGAGCACCTCGCCAAGACCTTCCCCACATCTCTGTTTCGTGCCTTTAAACAACCAGCAAACCTCAAACAGATCATTATTAGCAGCAAACTGCTGGGCTTTCAGGACAACACCATACAACCCTGTCACAGCAGACACTGCAAGAAATGTCAGAGCGTTGACATGGATCCCACCATTACACGTGAGGCACCACCCACCATGGACGCAGCATATACTCGTGACTCAGCCAATGTTGTCTATCTCATACGCTGTAGGCGAGGATGCCCTGAGGCATGGTATGTTGGTGAGACCAAATGGAGGCTATGGCAATGGATGAATCGACAGCGCACCACAATCAACAGACAGGAGTGTTCCCTCCCAGTCGGGGAACACTTCAGCAGTCCGGGACATTTGACCTCCGACCTTCAGGTGACCATACTCCAAGGTGAACTTCGGGATAGGCAATGATGCAAAGTGGTCAAGCAGAGGCTGATAACCAAATTTGGTACCCACGGGGATGGCCTCAACTGGGATCTTGGGTTCATGTGACACAACAGGTGACTCCACTGCCAGAGAGAGACACACACACACACACACACACACACACACACACACACAAAATATTTGTACTTGCAGAATTACATTTTATTTTGCTCAAAAACTGCATGAATCCATGTAAGATTCTATTTCTATTTTTTAGAAATAGAACCAGTCTGAACACTGGGACACAGACAGCCTCACACCTTTAAAATTCACTTGAGAGTGTAACTTTAAAAAACAAGTTTTGGGATTTACGTATGAAAGAGCTGAAACCAACATGGTCATTCTAAAAGATGAGAGATTTAACAAACACTCCAGGTCTTTTTCAATATATAATTTCAGTTGTATCACACTGTAAACTTTTGCTATAAATTCTGTGTCTTACGATGTCATACTCCACAACCACCTGATGAAGGAGCAGCGCTCCTAAAGCTAGTGCTTCCAAATAAACCTGTTGGACTATAACCTGGTGTTGTATGATTTTTAGTTTCAGTAGATTCATACATGAAGAATGGACACTTCAGGTAAAGTGCTGCCATTCTTGGTGGAAGTTTGCTCCTCCTCCTTCCTGTAGGGCACTTTGTGATACGAGTTTTGAGAAGATTTGTAGCTCAGGTTGAGGTTTTGGATGTAGGTTTGCTCGCTGAGCTGGAAGGTTCATTTCTAGACATTTCGTTACCCTACTCGGTAACCTCTTCAGTGGGCCTCAGGTGAAGCAATGCTGAAAATTCCTGCTTTCTATTTGTATGTTTGGGTTTCTTTTTGAAAACTAGCACTTTTGGTGAAGTGCTTGGTTGCCTGAACTGACTGTGACTTGGTGTCCAATTTTGTTTCATCATGCCTGGTGAGTCATTTTTACCATTTTAATAACGCTGTATAAATGCAAGTTATTGTTGTTAGGGCAAAAAGTGTAATGTAACGTGTAACAATAGGGCAGGACAGAAGCAGGTTGATGCTAATTTTGAGAACCATAAGACATCAGATACTGAGGGTCATAGAATGTAAGAAAAAGAAGCAGGAGTAGGCCAAACAGCACATCGTTTTGCTATTCAGTACGATCCCAACTAACTACCTGTCTCTACTCCTTTCGTGTCAGCTTCCCATATCGTTAGATTGCCTGAGAAAAACAAAATTTGTCTACCCCAGCTTGAGTATAGTATTTTACAGAATCCCTACAGTGTGGAAACAGGTCCTTCAGCTCAAGAAGTCCACACCAACCCTCCGAAGAGTATCCCACACAAACCCATTCCTCTATATTTACCCCTGACTAATGCACCCAAGCTACACTATGGGCAATGTAACAAGGCCAATTCACCTAACCTGCACATCTTTGGAATGTGGGAGGAAACCCATGGAGACACGGGAAGAATGTGCAAACTCCACACAGACAGACAGTCACCTGAAGCCGGAATCAAACCTGGGTGTCTGGCACTGTGAGGCAGCAGTGCTACCCACTGTGCTGCCCCACAACATACCCAACAATTGAACATCTGCAATGCTCTGCAGCGCTGATTCACAGCCTTTTGAAAGAAGAAACGTCTTCTCGTCCCAGATTAAACAATTAATATCATATTGAGAGAGTGTGGCCCATTTCCCCAACTAACAGAAACAACTGGAGATAAGGCTGAGGTGTTGTACTAAGCAAACTGCCCCTGTGTAGAGCCTGTGTGGACAAGACTGATTGGCCTCCTTCTGTGCTGTGACTATTCTAAGATATTCCAGAAGCCCAAAACTATTGTAGCACGGTGACTTTATTCTTGTATTTGCCTGCTAATTTTTTTGTATTCCTTTGCACATATCTCTGAACATTAACATTTAAAATCACTTTTTTTTTTTGAAAATCTTCTATTCTGAATACTAAACAAAATTACACTTACACCTACATTAACCTCTATCTAGCCACCCCACCCATTGCCCAATTACTTAACCTGTCCATAATGATTGTGTCTTCACAGCTTGCTTCCTGACCTAGCTTTATGCCACAACAGAACTTCGTTGTATTACCGTCTGTCTCATTGTCTAAGCTATTAATGTAAATTGTAAATAGCTGAGGCTGCATCACTGACGCTATACTTAGAGTCACACAGTCACAGAGATGTACAGCAATGGAAACAGACCCTTCGGTCCAACTCATCCATGCTGACCAGGTATCCCAACATAATCTACTCCAATTTAGCAGCAACAGCCTATATCTCTCCAAAACCTTCCTATTCATATATCCATCCAGATGCCTCTCAAATATTGCAATTGTACTAGCCTCCACCACTTCCTCTGGCAGCTCATTCCATACACGCACCACCCTCTGCGTGAAAATGTTGCCCCTTAGGTCTCTTCTATATCTTTCCCTCCTCACCTTAAACATATGCCATCTAGTGCTTCATCTACCCCAGGGAAAAGACTTTGTCTATTGGTCCTATCCATGCCCCTCATGATTTTATAAACCTCTATAAGGTCACCCCTCAGCCTCCGATGCTCCAGGGAAAACAGCCCCAGCCTATTCAACCTCTCTCTATAGCTCAAATCCTCCAGCCCTGGCAACATCCTTGTAAATTTTTTCTGAACCCTTTCAAGTTTCACAACATCCTTCCAATAGGGAGGAGACCAGAATTGCACGCAATATTCCAAAAGTGGCCTAACCAATGTCCTGTACAGCCGCAACATGACCTCCCAACTCCTGTACTCCATATTCTGACCAATAAAGGAAAGCATACCAAAAGTCGTCTTCACTATCCTATCTACCTGCAACTCTACTTTCAAGGAACTATGAACCTGCACTCCAAGGTCACTTTGTTCAGCAATACTCCTTAAGACCTTACCATTAAGTGTACAGATCCTGCTAAGATTTGCTTTCCCAAAATGCAGAATTAAACTCCATCTGCCACTCCTCAGCCCACTGGCCCATTTGATCAAGATCCTGTTGTAATCTGAAGTAACCTTCTTCACTGTCCACTACACCTCCAATTTTGGTGTCATCTGCAAACTTACTAACTATACCTCCTATGTTCACATTCAATTCATCTATATAAATGACAAAGTAGTGGATCCAGCACTGATCCTTGTGGCACTCCATTGGTCACAGGCCTCCAGTCTGAAAAACAACCCTCCTCCACCACCCTCTGTCTTCTACCTTGGAGCCAGTTCTATATCCGATTGGCTAGTTTTCCTTGTATTCCATGACATCCATGCTTGCTCACCAGTCTCCCATGGGGTACCTTATCGAACACCTTACTGAATTCCAATTAGATTACGTCTACTGCTCTGCCTTCATCAATCCTCTTTGAGTTTTTTTGAAGAAGTAACAATCAAGTTTGTGAGACATGATTTTCCACGCACAAAGCCATGTTGACTACCCCTAATCAGTCCTTGCCTTTCCAAGTACATGTACATCCTGTCCCTCAGGATTCCCTCCAAGAACTTGTCCACCACTGACGTCAGGCTCATTGGTATATAGTTCCCTGGTTTGTCCTTACCACCCTTCTTAAACAGTGGCACCACATTAGCAAACCTCCAGTCTTCCGGCACCTCCCCTTGACTATCGATGATACAAATATCTCAGTAAGAGGCCCAGCAATCACTTCCCCAGCTTCCCACCCGATCAGGTCCTGGGGACTTCTCCACTTTTATGCGTTTCAATAGACAATAGGTGCAGGAGTAGGCCATTCTGCCCTTCGAGCCTGCACCATCATTCAATATGATCATGGCTGATCATCCTTAATCAGTATCCTGTTCCTGCCTTATCTCCATAACCCTTGATTCCACAATCCTTGAGAGCTCTATCCAACTCTTTCTTAAATGAATCCAGAGATTGGGCCTCCACTGACCTCTGGGGCAGAGCATTCCACACAGCCACCACTCTCTGGGTGAAGAAGTTTCTCCTCATCTCTGTCCTAAATGGTCTACCCCGTATTTTTAAGCTGTGTCCTCTGGTTCGGCACTTACCCATCAGCGGAAACATGTTTCCTGCCTCCAGAGTGTCCAATCCTTTAATAATCTTATGTCTCAATCAGATCCCCTCTCAGTCTTCTAAACTCAAGGGTATACAAGCCCAGTCGCTCCAGTCTTTCAGTGTAAGGTAGTCCCGCCATTCCAGGGATTGACCTCGTGAACCTACGCTGCACTCCCTCAATAACCAGAATGTCTTTCCTCAAATTTGGAGACCAGAACTGCACACAGTACTCCAGGTGTGGTCTCACCAGGGCCCTGTACAGCTGCAGAAGAACCTCTTTGCTTCTATACTCAATCCCTCTTGTTATGAAGGCCAGCATGCTATTAGCCTTCTTCACCACCTGCTGTACCTGCATGCTTACCTTCATTGACCAGTGTACAAGAACACCCAGATCTCTCTGTACTGTCCCTTTACCTAAATTGATTCCATTGAGGTAGTAATCTGCCTTCCTGTTCTTGCCACCAAAATGGATAACCATACATTTATCCACATTAAACTGCATCTGCCATGCATCTGACCACTCACCTGACCTGTCCAGGTCACCCTGTAATCCCCTAACATCCTCATCACATTTCACCCTGCCACCCAGCTTAGTATCATCAGCAAATTTGCTAATGTTATTGCTAATACTATCTTCTATATCATTAACATATATTATAAAAAGCTGCGATCCCAGTACTGATCCCTGCGGTACCCCACTGGTCACTGCCTGCCATTCCGAAACAGAGCTGTTTATCAATACTCTTTGTTTTCTATCAGCCAACCAACTTTCAATCCAAGTTAGTACTTTGCCCCCAATACTATGCGCCCTAATTATGCTGACTAACCTCCTATGTGGGACTTTATCAAAAGCTTTCTGAAAGTCCAGGTACACTACATATACTGGATCTCCCTCGTTCATCTTCAGTGTTACATCCTCAAAAAATTCCAGATTAGTCAAGCATGATTTCCCCTTCATAAATCCATGCTGACTCTGACCTATCCTGTTAATACTATCCAGATGTGTCGTAATTTCATCCTTTATAATAGACTGCAGCATCTTTCCCACCACTGAGGTCAGTCTAACTGGTCTATAATTTCCTGTTTTCTCTCTCCCACCTTTCTTAAAAAGTGGTACAACATTAGCCACCCTCCAATCCGCAGGAACTGATCCTGAATCTATCGAACTCTGGGAAATAATCACCAATGCATCCACGATTTCTCGAGCCAAAATAGTTTGCATCTCCTTTACAACACACATTCCTGCTCTGCCTTATATTACCTGCAAACTTGGAAATATTATATTTGGTTGCTTAGTCCATACTTTTCAAATTTGATATTATTTTTCTAATCAACCCATTTGGTGATGTTATTACACACTTCTGGAGCAGGTGGAACTTAAAGCTGGGTTTCCCCAGCTCCGTTTCAAGACATCCGGCACTTCCTTCTCTGTAATATGGACATTTTTCAAGATGTCACCATCTAATTCCCTACATTCTAGGTCTTCCGTGTCCTTTTCCACACTTGCAGAATTCCACTAATTCTACTGACTGCTGCCAACTTGAAAGTGCCTATTTGATCCCCATTTTCTGCTTCCTGTCTGTTCACCAATCCTCTATTCATGCATATATATTAACTCAATCTCCACGAGCCCTTATCTTGCATGTTATTCAAGTATGCTCTAAATGCTGGCTCTCTGTTATCTACCCTATAACATACAACTTCAAAAGACAAATAAATTTTCAAATATGACTTCTCTTTCACAAAACCTTGTTGATCCAACTGGTCATTTTACAATTTTCCAAATGTGTTAAGACTTCCTCAGTAATAGATTCCAACACTTTACTAATGACTAACTTCAGGATAATTGGCCAGTTACTTCCTTTTTCTCTCTCTCCTTTCTCAAAGAGCAGTTATATCTGCCAACTTCTGATCTGCTGGAAACATTTCTAGAAACTAGTTTGTTTTGGAAAATCTTCACTATACATCCATTTTCTCTATAGTCACCTCATTCAGATCCTAGGATGTCCACTGATACCACTGAATTTTTTTAGATTTCAAATGAAGGGCAGGAGAAATTTACTTGTGCATACATTTGTGAGATGAATTAATTTCCAGTCATAAAAGCAAAAAACTGCAAGTGCTGGAAATCTGAATTTTTAAAAAATTCTGAAGAGACTCCACGTTTGGTGGCATCTGGGGAGAGATGTTTTGAATCTGGTATGACTGTTTGAATTGTTCTGAAGAAGTCTTGTTGCATTAATTTCCCAGGTTAGTGACTGAGGCAGAAAGAATGTCAATACTTCAGATTGGACTTGATAGGTGTATGAAGGGAAAAAAGGTTGAGAGATCTAGAAATGTTTTCTCATTGTGTTTGGTTCATGTGCTGGGTTAATGTTGATCCAAACTGGTGGAATCAAATGAAACTTTTGTGCATTTCTGCATGAAATATGGAAAAATATAAAACAATGTTAGGTACTTTATTCCTGATGAAGGGCTTTTGCCCGAAACGTCGATTTCGCTGCTCGTTGGATGCTGCCTGAACTGCTGTGCTCTTCCAGCATCACTAATCTAGTATTTGGTTTTCAGCATCTGCAGTCATTGTTTTTACCACAGTGATTGTTTTACTAGTCGTGGCAATTAGTTCCATGAATGTTTTTCATACTTAGAGTGTGATGTCACCCCCCCCAAAGTGCAGCAACTGTTTTCCTCTGAGTACCTGGAATATGATGTAAACAAGACAATTTGAACACACAACATAATAGTCAAGGAAATGGATGTTAATCTTTCATGTAAGAAATACTGAAGCATTTTAATCTAAAGGTTGTTGTCTAATGGGTAATCAAAATATTATTTAATTCATCGTGAGCAGAATATGATTTTTAATACAATAGGTAATAAGCTTTTCAGAAGTGATCTTTCATGGTTTTGGTTGACCTATTGAGAGGACTTTATGAAATATTAACACTAAAGCAAGATGTGCAGTTTGTACCTTAGTATGCCAGTAGGTAGGGACTGCTATGTGAGAAGTGAACGTTTCGAGGAGCAAAACATGAACGTTAAATTATGCTGGATTGTATTTTAACCCCCTCCCTAAAAAAAACATCGTCACGAACAGGATTCGAACCTGTGCGGGGAGACCCCATTGGATTTCGAGTCCAACGCCTTAACCACTCGGCCACCGTGACTCATAGTGTCGCAGTTGAAAGCGGTTTAAATAGAAGATTGGAATAAACTCGCAGTTATTTGAATGGGACAGCGTTATTGTATTGTTTTAAGACGCTTCATTCTAAAATTGCGTATTGTAAAACGTTCTCACGCGATCATCTATTCGGGGAAATCCGGAATACCTGACGCAAGGTTAATTTAGCGTTGCAGTTCTCCGCCTGGACTGTTTTAAATTCGCCTCGAGAGGGGTGTCCTGAATCAAGACATACGTCCATTGCATTAGTATGCAGCCCACTCTAAAATTTACTAAGGAACGGACAATATTTAATGTTACAAATAGAAATGATACATACTTTTTGTGCTCACAGGATCCATATTCTGCTCTTTATTTATTTATCGGGTCTTCCCACCCCTGTCTCCTCCCAGTTTGGCGGTTCCAGGGTTGGCGGGAATTCTTGGAGCGCGGGTTATTCAGATTTTAGGAGGAAAATCGAGTTGAAACATTTCAGTCGGAAATTAGCTTGCAACACCTAAGGTGAGCTTGTTTCTTTTACCCTCCCTTCAAATCGTTCTCCCCCAAATTAAATCCCTTCAACTAAAAACAGAATGATTTTGCCACATGAGGAGGTCATCCTGCTTGATCCTGCCTGTACCGGTAAATTCAGGATTGTGATTTGTCACTTTTGGGTTGCAAACTTATTCAAAAATATTCCTTTTTAGATCCGAAATTCTTTTAGCCAGTTTGATCATTTGTTCTTCAGCTATCTTCCCCGCCACCTCCCCCCCCCGCCTTTCCTGCCTTCCCATTTTTTTTCCTTTTGAACCAATACCTCATTTTACTGGATTTTGTATATTTTAAAATGTTTGCATAATTTGAAAACAAATCTGGAATATGATTCTCAATAATATATTGACATCTTTAAATTGTGGAACACTCAGCCTGTCCTTGGAAACCAGCTGACATTTCTTTCGAATACTTCAGATGATGAAGGGTTGAGGGTTTGGGGAGATAAAAAGGTAAAAACAATGACTGCAGATGCTGGAAACCAGAATCTGGATTAGTGGTGCTGGAAGAGCACAGCAGTTCAGGCAGCATCCAAGAGATGTCATTTGTGTTGAAAAACGCTTCTGCATTTTAAGTAAAGCTTGCAAGTACCACTGCGCCATATTTATGTTTTTCGATGTTACCTACTCTCTTTCACGTATAGTTGAAGATTTAGACTGGCTTTCTTCACATTTTGAAGTAGACTCAGCAACCGTTTACAAGACCCACAAAAATGTAGGTCTCTACAGTCATAGAGATGTACAACACACAAACAGACCCTTCGGTCCAACCTGTCCATGTCGACCAGATATCCCAACCCAATCTAGTCCCACCTGCCAGCACCTGTCCCATATCCCTCCAAACCCTTCCTATTCATATACCCATCCAAATGCCTTTTAAATGTTGCAATTGTACCAACCTCCACCACTTCCTCTGGCAGCTCATTCCATACACATACCACCCTCTGTGTGAAAACGTTACCCCGTAGGTCTCTTTTATATCTTTCCCCTCTCACCCTAAACCTATGCCCTCTAGTTCTGGACTCCCCAACCCCAGGGAAAAGACTTTGTCTATTTACCCTATCCATGCCCCTCATAATTTTGTAAACCTCTATAAGGTCACCCATCAGCGTCCGACGCTCCAGGGAAAACAGCCCCAGCCTGTTCAGCTTCCCCCTGTAGCTCAGATCCTCCAACCCTGGCAACATCCTTGTAAATCTTTTCTGAACCCTTTCAAGTTTCACAACATCTTTCCGATAGGAAGGAGACCAGAATTGCACGCAATATTCCAACAGTGATCTAACCAGTGTCCTGTACAGCTACAACATGACCTCCCAACTCCTGTACTCAATACTCTGACCAATAAAGGAATGCACACCAAACGCCTTCTTCACTATCCTATCTACCTGCGACTCCACTTTCAAGGAGCTATGAACCTGCTCTCCAAGGTCTCTTTGTTCAGCAACACTCCCTAGGACGTTACCATTAAGTGTATAAGTCCTGCTAAGATTTGCTTTCCCAAAATGCAGCACCTCACATTTATCTGAATTAAACTCCATCTGCCACTTCTCAGTCCATTGGCCCATCTGGTCCAGATCCTGTTGTAATCTGAGGTAACCTTCTTCGCTGTTCACTACACCTCCAATTTTGGTGTCATCTGCAAACTTACTAACTGTACCTCTTATGCTCGCATCCAAATCATTTATGTAAATGACAAAAAGTAGAGGACTCAGCACCGATCCTTGTGGCACTCCACTGGTCACAGGCCTCCAGTCTGAAAAACAACCCTCCACCACCACCCTCTGTCTTTTACCTTTGAGCCAGTTCTGTATCCAAATGGCTAGTTCTCCCTGTATTCCATGAGATCTAACTTGCTAATCAGTCTCTCATGGGGAACCTTGTCGAACGCCTTACTGAAGTCCATATAGATCACATCTACTGCTCTGCCCTCATCAATCCTCTTTGTTACTTCTTCAAAAAAAACTCACTCAAGTTTGTGAGACATGATTTCCCATGCACAAAGCCATGTTGACTATCCCTAATCAGTCCTTGCCTTTCCAAATACATGTACATCCTGTCCCTCAGGATTCCCTCCAACAGCTTGCCCACCACCGAGGTTAGGCTGATCTCCCTTCTTAAACGGTGGCACCACGTTTGCCAACCTCCAGTCTTCCGGCACCTCACTTGTGACTATCGATGATACAAATATCTCAGCAAGAGGCCCAGCAATCACTTCTCTAGGTTCCCACAGAGTTCTCAGGTACAGGTCCTGGGGATTTATCCACCTTTACCTAATGTCATTGTTTCCCCTGTTTTGTATATGAAGTGTTGTCGCTGATGTCAGTAACACATATTGTTAGTATCACTCTCAAACATGCAGCTTTTCCATTTTAAATCTTGTGCACTTCTCAATTTTACTTAGATTAGATTACTTACAGTGTGGAAACAGGCCCTTCGGCCCAACAAGTCCACACTGGCCCTCCAAAGAGTAACCCACCCAGATTCATTCCCTAACCCTATTACTCTACACTTAGCCCTGACTATGCACCTAATCCACACATCCCTGAACACTATGGTAATTTAGCATGGCCAATTCACCTAACCTCCATATTTTTGGACTGTGGGAGGAAACCGGAGCACCGTATGGACACCCACGCAGACACTGGGAGAATGTGCAAACTTCACACAGATAGTTGCCTGAGGCAGGAATTGAGCCCGGGTCTCTGGCACTGTGACGCAGCAGTGTTAACCACTATGCTACCATGCCGCCCATTTACAGCAGATAACGATACAACTTTTCAGGTGTCACCAATTTTAGTACAGTTTGCAATGCCAACTGTCCTTAACATACGCAAGGAGTGTTGAGAATAATAGAGAGAGGGAGGATATTCTATTAAATTAGCTCAGAAGTTAACTTGAATAATTGTGTTGCCTGGTGTAGCACTATATTTTTCCAGGTTCAATTCTGCTGATGATGTCAAGGTGCTGGTGTTGCGCTGGGGTGGACCAAATCAGATGTCACATGACACCAGGTTATAATCCAACATGCTTATTTGAAATCACAAGCTTTCTGAGCACTGCTCCTTCGTCAAGTGAAGTGGAGGGAAGTGCACAGGCGTAGAACTTATAGGTAGAGAGATTATTACAAGATAATTCTAGGTAATTACTTAGAATCATCTTGCAATGATCTCTCTGCCTATAAATTCTGTGCCTTCACCTGACAAAAGAGCAGTGCTCAGAAAGCTTGTGATTTCAAATAAACATATTGGACTATAACCTGCTGTCACGTAACTTCTGACAATTCTGATCTAATTTTAGAAAATTGGGGTGTTGCATTTGGCCTCAGTGCCAGGGGAAACTGGGTCTTTGGTGCAGTAACAATAAGTAAAATATCGAAGGGATCACAAGTGGTTTTACTCAGTGGAAGGAGAATGGAGGTGATTGAAATTCCAGCCATCCTTGTGACCTCCTCCTTCGGGGATGGCAAATGTATTTTTAACTCCACAAGAAGAGATGAAATTTGTTTTCCTCTGATGGTTGGGAGTCGTAGCATAGGAGCAGACTATTCATCCCATCGGATCCACACTGGCCCTCCAAAGAGGATTCCACCCTATCCCTGTGACTCTGCATTTTCTGTGCCTAATCCAGCCATCCCTGGACACTACAGGCAATTTAGCATGGCCAATCTACCTAACCTGTACATCTTTGGACTGTGGGAGGAAATCAAAGCACCCCCATGCAGACACAGGGAGAACATGCAACCTCCACTCAGGCAGTCACCCAAGGCTAGGATTGAACCTGGGTCCTTGGTGCTGTGAGGTTGTAGTAACCACCGAGCCACCTTTTGGAGTGCCCTTCCTTAGCTAGCAGTGGGGGCAGAGTCATTGAATTTTTTTTCAAAGAGAGGTAGGTTAGATTCTTGATTATCAAGGGAGTTAAAAGGGTTGACAGGAAAGTGGAGTTAAGGACACAATCAGATCAGCCATAATCCTATTGAATGGCAGAGCAGGCTTGAAGGGCCAAATAGCAGAAGTGGGTACTGCAGATGCTGGGAATTAGAGTCAAGATTAGAGTGGTGCTGGAAAAGCACAGCAGGTCAGAAGCATCCGAGGAGCAGGAAAATCGACGTTTCGGATAGGAAAAACAAAGGGCTTTTGCCCAAAGCGCCAATTTTTCTGCTCCTCGGATGCTGCCTGACCTACTGTGCTTTTCCAGCACCACTGTAATCTTGAAGGGCCAAATGGCCTACTCCATATTCATATGTTCATAACACCCCAAGATGTCTACCAGTCCCTCTTTTCAGGGATGCAGTATGTGACTTTTGCCAATCCTACCACTCTCAAGAAACTGGTGGGGCCCTTGTGCCAGCCTCCTGTTCTGGCAGGACTGTAGTAAGAGGTTAATGGTGATAGTGTCATATTCTGTTTTGCAGAGCAGCATGATTAAGACCAGGAATTCATAGTGACCATTTTGCTGTTAGCTTAAAACCAGACAGCAAATGCAAGCAGTACTCGGTAGGTCTGGTTGCATCTTAGACAGAGATGGAGTTAATGTTTTAGGTTGATGACCCTTGAAATGCGCAATGGTAGGAGTGTGGGAACAGCACACTTTTTGTCTTCTTTGCGCCGATGTATACATTTGACTTCTCTCTTCCACCCTTTATAACAACATTTCATTTGCAATATACTTTTGAGCAGATGATAAAATGATTCTTCCACACTGTCCCGTTTACAGCTGGAGCAATTTCACCCTTGTTTTTTCTCTCTCTTCCCCCTTGCATTTCTTTTGTTCCAGGTTGCTTCTGTCCTATGTCTTTACTACTTTGAAGAGTGTATTGTATGGACCTGAACATGATGAACTGTGAACTACTAGCAACGTGCAGTGCTTTGGGGTACCTGGAGGGGGACAGTTATCACAAAGAGCCTGATTGCTTAGGTGAGTTGTTTCAGGCCCGCGCTTTTAGCCATGTTTTAAATTCTGAGGTTTAATTCTTTAAATTGTATGAATGTTGTATCTCAGAATTGATAGGGTTTTCTGGCAGCCATTATCCATCGACTTGGGGGGAAACTGTTGGCACAGGAGTATTGTGATAGAGATGTGCAGCACAGAAACAGACCCTTTCGTCCAACCCGTCCATGCTGACCCAGATATCCCAACCTAATCTAGTCCCACCTGCCAGCACCCGGCCCATATTCCTCTAAACCCTTCCTATTCATATACCCATCCAGATACTTTTTAAATGTTGTAATTGTACCAGCCTCCTCCACTTCCTCTAACAGCTCATTCCACACACGCACCACCCTCTGCGTGAAAAAGTTGCCCCTTAGGTCTCTTTTATATCTTTCCCCTCTCACCCTAAACCAATGCCTTTTAGTTCTGGACTCCCCCAACCCAAGGAAAAGACCTTGTCTGTGTACCATATCCGTGCCCTTCATGATTTTCTCAACCTCTATAAGGTCACCCCTCAGCATCTGACACTCCAGGGAAAACAGCCCCAGCCTATTCAACCTCTCCCTATAGCTCAAATCTTCCAACCCTGGCAACATCCTTGTACATCTTTTCTGAACCCTTTCAGGTTTCACAACATCCTTCTGATAGGAAGGAGACCAGAATTGCAGTATTCCAAACGTGGCCTAACCAATGTCCTGTACAGCTGCAACATGACCTCCCAACTTCTATACTCAGTACACTGACCAATAAAGCAAAGCATACCAAACGCCTCCTTCACTATCCTATCTACCTGCGACTCCACTTTCAAGGAGCTATGAACCTGCACTCCAAGGTCTCTTTGTTCAGCAACAGTCTCCAGGACCTTACCATTAAGTGTATAAGTCCTCCTAAGATTTGCTTTCCCAAAATGTGGCCCGTCACATTTATCTAAATTAAGCTCCATCTGCTACTCCTCAGCCCACTGGCCCATCTGATCAAGATCCTGTTGTAATCTGAGATAACCTTCTTCGCTGTCCACTACACCTCCAATTTTGATGTCACCTGCAAACTTACAAACTATACCTCCTATGTTCGCATCCAAACCACTTGTATAATTGTCATTGGATCAGTAATCCAGAGCTCAAATCTCACCAATTAATTTTTAAAAAGACTAAAATTAAACAAAAAAACTAGTCCAATGATAACCATGAAATCATTTTTGTTTGGTTCACTAATGTCCTTTAGGGAAAAATCTGCCACTCATACCTGGTCTTGTCTACATATGACTCCAAGTTCACAGCAATGTGATTGAGTCTTAAATGCCTTCTTGAGTGGTGCCTAGCAAACCACTCTAACCAGCTCCTGTGTAGTATGATAAAAGGAATTTATTTTTAATTGCATAAATATACTTTATTCATGAAAAATCTTTATAATACTGAAGTGTTTCTGTGCAGACTATGTACTTGAGAAAGTAACATTTAGAAATTTGGCATTCCCTGCAGTTGTAAAACAAAAGGTCCAAGGCATCTTGTACTTATACAGGGCTCTTTTTACATACATTTGAGGTAATGGAAGGTCTGATAACTGAATAGACCCCCATTGTACTTTTGGAAGAAAGATCTTAGGTGGTGGTCTTTCCCAACTGTGCCTTGGTGGCAGCTGCCCCAAGCTTTAGTGCGTCCCTCAGCATGTGGTCCTGGACCTTGGAATGTGCCAGCCTGTCGGGGTCAATAAAAGGAATTAAATCAGACAGACCACTTGGTACATGCCAAGGCAATGGAAGTAATGGCACACAGCCTTGTCATTCTTGCAAAGTCTCTTCTTCCTGTATAAAAAAAAGCCACCATTCACATTTGCTTTCCGCAAGTTAAACTTGCTTTCATCAAAACAGCGAAATAGAAGTTTCATTTCAGAAAAATTAGCTCACTTTTTAAAGAGAACAAGCTATATACAACTCTTCCATTGCTTTCTAGCCAATCAAACCATCTCTAGAAAGGAAGTCTAGACTGCCAGCTGCAGTTTTAGATTTTTGGGCTCCATCTTAAAACTCCATCTGGGGCATTGTTAAACGTGTATCTCTTGGTTGTTATGTAGTTTAGTTTTACGAGTTGAACAATTTCTTTATCCTTTACTATTCTATCTCTCCTTGTATGTTTGTAATTGTGTTTCTGTTGCAAATCAATCCCCAATGTCTAAAAGTATATGAAATAAGCCCTACGTTGGTTTAATTTTCCTACAGTAATGTGCTCCCTTACAAAAGTCATAGTTCACCAATAGAGGGAGTGGGGAAATACACCCTGTTGTTGTGGTTCTGTTCGCCGAGCTGGGAATTTGTCTTGCAAACGTTTCGTCCCCTGTCTAGGTGACATCCTCAGTGTTTGGGAGCCTCCTGTGAAGTGCTTCTGTGCTGTTTCCTCCGGCATTTATACTGGCCTGTCTCTGCCGCTTCCGGTTGTCAGTTCCAGCTGTCCGCTGTAGTGGCCGGTATATTGGGTCCAGGTCGATGTGTTTGTTGATAGAGTCTGTGGATGAGTGCCATGCCTCTAGGAATTCCCTGGCTGTTCTCTGTTTGGCTTGCCCTATAATGGTAGTGTTGTCCCAGTCGAATTCATGTTGCTTGTCATCTGTGTGTGTGGCTACTAAGGATAGCTGGTCGTGTCGTTTCGTGGCTAGTTGGTGTTCGTGTATACGGATCGTTAACTGTCTTCCTGTTTGTCCGATGTAGTGTTTTGTGCAGTCCTTGCATGGGATTTTGTACACTACATTAGATTTGCTCATGTTGGGTATCGGGTCCTTCGTTCTGGTGAGTTGTTGTCTGAGCGTGGCAGACAACAACTCACCAGAAAGAAGGACCCGATACCCAACATGAGCAAATCTAATGTAGTGTACAAAATCCCATGCAAGGACTGCACAAAACACTACATCGGACAAACAGGAAGACAGTTAACGATCCGTATACACGAACACCAACTAGCCACGAAACGACACGACCAGCTATCCTTAGTAGCCACACACACAGATGACAAGCAACATGAATTCGACTGGGACAACACTACCATTATAGGGCAAGCCAAACAGAGAACAGCCAGGGAATTCCTAGAGGCATGGCACTCATCCACAGACTCTATCAACAAACACATCGACCTGGACCCAATATACCGGCCACTACAGCGGACAGCTGGAACTGACAACCGGAAGCGGCAGAGACAGGCCAGTATAAATGCCGGAGGAAACAGCACAGAAGCACTTCACAGGAGGCTCCCAAGCACTGAGGATGTCACCTAGACAGGGGACGAAACGTTTGCAAGACAAATTCCCAGCTCGGCGAACAGAACCACAACAACGAGCACCCAAGCTACAAATCTTCTCCCAAACTTTAAATACACCCTACTATTTAAAGAGAGGAGAAAAATTAAATTGCAGTCTGCTTGCTGTTATGAGCGTAGGTGATAGTAGTACTGGATAAGATGTGGAGATGCTGGTGTTGAACTGGGGTGGACAAGGTCAGAGGTCACATGGCACCAAGTTATATTCCAAGGTTTTGGAGTACTACTCCTTTGTCAGGTGGCGAGAACAGGGAGAATGATTTGTTTTGAAACTCATAATCTGTCTGTAACAATGCTACTCAAGGCCTTAGAGAGCAAGAGATCTGCAGGTTGGATTCATGGTTTGTGTTCAGTGAACCAACTCCAGCTACTGTTTGCTTTGGAATATTAGAGATGTGGGAAGGAAGCCAGCGAAGTAGAGGCATTTGACTCATCATGTGCTAGCATTCTGAAGGATCGCTCCACTAGTCCTGGTTTTTCCCCATGGCCTGACAATTTTTTTTGTTTTGCAGTTGAAGAATTATTTCTGGAAGGTGCACATGTGGCTGTTGGACAGGAAAAGAGTCAAGTCTGGTTGTGATGGCCTCATGGTAGCATATCCAGCCAGAACCTATTCTCTGCTTGTGCCTGAAAAATGGCCACTTGAGTATACGGTCAAACAAAAGCCGATAACTTCAGGAAAAGAAGTGGAGATGATTAGAAGTGACATTTGATTTTAAAAGCAGATGCTGACTAGGATTCATTCTTGTTTTTCAGAGGGTGTCAAAGATCTAATCAGGTACTTAAGACACGAAGATGAGACAAGAGACATTCGGCAGCAACTGGGAGCTGCACAGATTCTACAAAAAGATTTACTGCCCATTATCACACAGTATCCTCAGGAGAAGGTGCTGTATGAGGCAGTTATCAGGTATCAATCAAATTTGAAAGCGTTTTGCTGCATGGAGCATTTTTACAGAGTGTTCATTGCATTGAAAAGGGCTGTGTTCTCTCCATTTAGGTAATATGTCAGACTACAGCAGTGAAATGTGAATCATCTCCAAATTTTAAAATGGTGGCTCACTGGTTAGCTCTGCTGCCTCACAGCACCAGGAACCAGGTTCAAATCCAGCCTTGAGCGACTGTCTGTGTGGAGTTTGCACATTCTCCCCAAGTCTATGTGGGTTTCCTCTGGGTGTTCCGGTTTTCTCCCACAGTCCAAAGATGTGCAGCTTAGTTGAATTGGCTATACTAAGTTGCCCATAGTGTTCAAGGATATGTAGGTTAGGTGCATTAAACAGTGGAATGGGTCTGGTATATTCTTTGGAGAGTCAGTGTGAACCTGCTGGGCCAAATGGCCTCTTTCCATACTGTAGGGATTCTATGATTTCTACTTGCTATAATCAAGTAAATAAGACAACTAAATATCCATTTAGTTTCTGGATGTAAGTTTGCTCACTGAGCTGGATGATTTGTTCTCAGATGTTTCATCACCATACTAGGTGACATCATCAGTGAGCCTCCAGTGAAGCATTTCACCAGCGACTCACTGATGATGTTACCTAGAATGGTGACGAAACGTCTGAAAACAAACCTTCCAGCCCAGCGAGCAAACTTACATCCAGAACCTTAACCTGAGCTACAAATCATCTTAAAACTCACTATCCATTTGGCTTGTCTAAAGGGACTCTCTTTGGTTGGCTCCTTGTGATAACAATTTCAAAGTGGAGCTTGAGGAATCCAAAGAAATACAGAAAATTGTTTAAAGGAGAAGGAGACTCGAGATGAAAGGGGGGATGCTGAGATGGGAGAGCTAATGCAGTTTCAAATCTAGCTTTGGAATAGTATGGTGTTTAGCCTGTGAACAATGCTTTAACATGGTGAGGGGAGAGGGACGTGCATGGGAAGGTTGGCTTTCTAATCAAAACCAGGCAGCAAACAAAGATTGACTGTATGTGAACTCTGTATCAATTAGCTGGCTTTCCAATGCTGATAGAGGGGATATGCTGGACGTCATTGCTATTTGAATCTTCCATTCTTGTTACTTTCTTTCAAAGTTGGAAGATTTGTTCTTGAGACAGGGAATGTTTGCTGATGGGGCGCTGCTAGGCTGAGCAGTCATTATACTTTTTTATTTGAGTCTATCACGAAAGCTGCTCTGAAAGCTAATTCTGGTAAGAGACAAAAGCACCAATGTAGAGCATGTTGAAACAACATTAGGGGCACTACACATTTATCAAACTTCAATCCTTGGGCGCTTGCTCATCTTTACTAAGACAGCTACAGAAGACTTTGAAGGCCTCGGATAGGGCTTCCTAGGATAAGTCAGTACCCTTAGTAGAGTTGTGAGCTGAAACTTTCATTGTACAAGCTCCAAGGCAGCAGTGATTGATGCCCTGCTTTTATGTTTCCATTCTAAATCCCCACCTCATCGACCAACAGTCGTAATAAATTTTCAAACCGCTGACTGGGGACACTGTGGGAGGGTTCTGGGTAATGGGTAATTCAAGATGAAGGAAGGGAAAAATTTCTGGCTGTAAGAGCTGCTCCTTTTTTTGAGGTATTTTAGGTGTTGGAGGTAATTTCCTCGAATTCCAGGAGCAGCAATTACTGTTTTATATGCTGTTGCATTGTTTTGGAACTTCGGGGAAAAAAAAAATCAAAACAACAGCAGTTTAAAAAGGAGAATAGCAGACAAAGGAAGCCCATGGTGAGGACAGTGCAGAGAGAACCTGCACAGTTACTGCCTTAGCTGTTACAATTGTAACATTTAAGATGCATTTGGATGGGTATATGAATAGGAAGGGTTTGGAGGGATATGGGCCGAGTGCTGGCAGGTGGGACTAGATTGGGTTGGGATATCTGGTCGGCATGGGCGGGTTGGACCGAAGGGTCTGTTTCTATGCTGTACATCTCTATGACTCAAATATGTTTAGGAAACATTGGTCTAGGAATTCCCCCTGGTGGCCAGAGCTTGGAGCTGCAGCACCCAGAACTATCCTATTAACAGGAAAGTCCCATTAAAAATATGATGTGGCACGCATTAGATGTAGATGTGAAGATCTGGACCCGTGGGGGGTGTGAGTATGTACAAAAGATCTGAGGAGCTGCACATATTGCTTAAAACAAAGACATTTTTATACTTTTCTGAAAAAAAAGGTACATGCTATGATCACAATACATTCAGAGAGTTACCAATCAATACACAATTTTGCTTTATTTGACAGTTACTTGGTCCAATGATATTTCCTGGAAACCAACTTTGTTTTCCAACCCTCAGGCCACCCTTATCTCACTAACCGAGTCTTTGCACCTGCATCTGAAGGTCAGTTAAGATGGCCAGTAACATCTTATCTAGTCTGGTTATTTCTATATTGTAAAGGGAGCATTGTCTGCTAATTTCTGTTGAAGCAGACTGTAATTCGTCAATTATGCAGCTATAGCAGAATTAAAAGCCATTTTATGCAGCTTTTAGCAGAATTGTCAATTTGCAGCCTAGAAGCCATTTTGCCTTTTTTTTGCATCGAGAAGCCATTTTATTGCCATGTAAGTTATTAAGAACATCTGTTAAGCGGTTGTTCCTGACAACAACTAGTTACCTCAGCCTGTATTCAGGTTTCAGATCCTCAGATGTAATTAACAATAAAAATCTCCAACACTTTTGACAGTGCTGTTTTGAGTGGAAGCTATGGGAATATACCAATTTTAATAATTGACTTTCATTTGTAGCGCAGTGTAATGTTTGGTCTTTTCCACCCCTGTGTTTTGTTTCTAGATTATTGGTAAATCTAACACAGCCAGCACTTCTATGTTTTGGGAAGGTTCCTGACAACCCTACCTTCAGACATCACTTTATGCAAGTGGTTTCATATCTGCAGGACTACAAAGAGGTGAGTGTGGACAAAAAATCAGTCTTCTTACATAGAAACATAGGAGTTAGGATTAGGCCATTTGGTCCTTTGAGCCTGCTCCCATTCAATATGATCATGGCTGATTGTCTAACTCAGTCCCCCATTCCCGCTTTCTCCCCCATACCCTTTGATCCCTTTAGTCCTAAGAAGTAAATCTAGTTCCTTCTTAAAAACATTCAATGTTTTGACCTCAACAGCTTCCTGAGACAGTGAATTCCACAGGCTTAGCACTTTCTGGGTGAAGACATTTCTCCACATCTCAGTTTTAAATGGTCTACCCCATATCCTTAGACTGTGACCCCCTGGTTCGGGACTCCCTGGTCATTGGGAACATCCTTCCTGCAGTTACCTTGCCTACTGTTTTTAGAACTTCATAGCTTTCTGTGAGATCCTCCTCATTTTTCTAAACTCCAGTGAATATAGTCCTAACCGATTCAATCTCTCTATGTGTCAATCCTGCTATCCCAGGAATCAGTCTGGTAAACGTTTGCTGCACTCCCTCGATCACCAGAACATCCTTCCTCAGATAAGGAGACCAAAACTGCACACAGTACTCCAGGGGTGGTCTCTCTAAGGCCCTATCCAATAGCAGCAAGACATCCCTGCTCCTATACTCGAATCCTCTCACTATGAAGGCCATTGCACCATTTACCTTCTTCACCGCCTGCTTCACCTGCAATATCTAATTTTAACGACTGGTGTATGAGGGACACCCAGGTCTCATTGCATCTCCCCCTTCTACCGATCTGTTGTCCTGTGATTATTGTAATGGTACCTTTCTTACATGCCTTTTCTATCTCCTGATTTATTTGTTCTGACTTCTAATTTAGCCACGAGTTGCTCGTATTCTCTCAGCAGAAACTCTTTCCTCTTTCTACCGATATCATTGGTACCTAAGTGGACCGCAATAACTGGATCTTCCCCTCCCACTCCAAGTTCCTAAGCAGCCCAGATGAGATATCCTGAACCCAGGCAACACAGCCTTCAGGACTCTCAGTCCTGGCCACAGCAAACAGTGTCTGTTCTCCTGACAATGCTATACTCGATTACAACTACATTTCTCTTTCCTGTCCCCTCTCTTCAATGGCTCCCTGTACCAAAGTGCTATTGTCAGTTAGCATACAGCCCCCACTGTCATCCACACTGGGAACAAGAATCTCAAACCTGTTAGATAAACTCAAGGGCCGAGGCTCCTAGATACCTCTACCTGCCTTGCTCTTAGTCACACCCCTCCTGTCCCTGATCACTGACCAAATTTGAAGTCGTTAAACTAAGGGGTGTGACTGCCTCCTGAAACAGTGTCCAGGTAACTCTTTCCCTCCCTGATGTGTTGCAGTGTTTGAAGCTCAGACCCCAGCTTAGTAACACTGAGCTGGAGTTCCTCGAGGAACCAACACTTGCTACAGATGTGATCACTATGAACTACAGTGGGCACCACCAGCTCCCACCTCATGCAGTACAACACATTGCCTGGCCTGGCATCTCTATTTTAATTACTTAGTTCTTAATTTGATTTTTATAAATCTCTAGTGGTCTATTAGTTTGTAGCCTGTAAATATTCCCCTATTTACCTTCAATCTGAAAGTATTTAACTATGTGATCTGCCTGTATTGTTCGCAAGACAAAGCTTTTCACTGAATTTCGGTACACGTGACAATAAATTCAATTCAATTCAAGTAACTCATAATTGTCAAATTAGTAGCTAATACCAGCCAATGAACTTGTGGTTTACGTGTGATATCAGTCTTGTGCTGGGCCCTTGATCCTGGGTTTCAGTTGTCCTGTTTTAAAAACAAAACCTTAAATTATGAGTTAAAAAAAAAGCAAAAGGTACCTCTTCCGCTCTGCACGAAACTCCCACAATTGCCACCAAATTCCCCAAACTATGTACTCACTCAGGCTGTGTATTCACTCTGGATGTGATCTCTCCTTCCTGACTCTGCAAAACTTATTGATGATGTCATACATGGTTGAATAGCTGATCAACATTCGCTGCACAGACCCGCATAAAACCTATACACTTGGACTAACACTCATCAAAGTTCCTATCTAAAATGTTCCCTAAATGAGGGAGGAGTCAGTTTTGTGTCTGTCAAATGCAGCCAGAAGAGTTACTGAGCTCAGCTGTGTTTTGGTGGGGGATGTGGTCAATGGCTGGAGCTCTGGTGCTGGCTCATTGGGCAGCAGGAAGGGTGAACCATCCTGATTCATACTTATTTTGAGCAGCATTTCGCAACTATTTGCAAATCAACAACCAAGTCCTCCTAAAGAGTGACCAAAAGAGGTAGGACACCTGGTCAGGGAGATACCTAACTTGTCAGAAATTTAGAAATCATATTGGGGAATGCAGTGACTTTCAGTCGGGATATTTAGTCTGAAAATTGGAAAGACTTTTTTTTTCTGTATTTTTGATTGTGGACTGAAATGGGTAAGGGACTGTTTTAAAATCCAAGGACTGTGGAAGGAATTACTGTGCTTTTAAAAAGCAAGCTACCAGTGTTATTGTCAGTGCAGTTTACACTGTTGTTTCTTCAACCAGTGGGGAAAGTTTAGTTGCAGGTGAACTGGCACCAGGAAGCATGCCCCAGTGAGATTTAGCCAGTAACATTGGTCTCTGGAGCGGTGACCAATTGTCAATGACAAAACTTTCTGCCTGTCAGACAAAGGGGGGAGAAGATGGCCTATTGGTATTATCACTGGACCGTTAATCCAGACACCCAGATAATGCTCTGGGGACAAGGGTTTGAACCTGCCACGGCAGATGGTAGGATTTGAATTCAATTTTGAAAACTCTGGACTTAAGAGTCTGATGATGACCATGAAACCATTGTCGATTGACAGAAAAACCCATCTAGTTCACTAATGTCCTTTAGAAAAGGAAATGGTCACCCTTACCCAGCCTGATCTGCATGTGATTCCAGACCCACAGCACTGTGGTTGACTCTTAACTGCCCTCTGGGCAATAGTCAGCAACACCTTCATGCTGTGAATGAAGAAAGGAAACACAAACAACTGAGACATTAGCTCCCAGGTAGCTGAACAACTTCTGGGAATGAATGCTATAGCCAGGAGCCTATGGACTCCTGGAAAGGACAGCTAATAATTGTTAACCTGTGACTAAAATCTATAATCATAGAGATGTACAGCATGGAAACAGATCCTTTGGTCCAACTTGTCCATGCCGACCTATATCCTAACCTAATATAGTCCCATTTGCCAGCATTTGGCCCATATTCCTCTAAACCCTTCTTACTCCTTTACCCATCCAGATGATTTTTAAATGCTGTAATTATACCAGCTTTCACCACTTCCTCTGACAGCTCATTCCATACACGTACCACTCTCTGTGTGAAAAAGTTGCCCCTTGGGTCTCTTTTATATCTTTCCCCTCTCACCCTAAACCTATGCCCTCTAGTTCTGGACTCCCCCACCCAGGGAAAAGACTTTGTCTATTTATCCTATCCATGCCCCTCATGATTTTATAAACCTCTATAAGGTCATCCCTCAGCCTCCAATGCTCCAGGGAAAACAGCCTCTCCCTGTAGTTCAAACCCTCCAACCCTGGCAACATCCTTGTAAATCTTTTCTGAGCTCTTTCAAGTTTCACAATATCCTTCAATTCTTGTTAGCATTGAAAACTTGTCCTTGCTTTCTGTCAACTTGGATCTAAAAAGGCTGGTAAATTAGGAAATGTTAAGTGCCGAACAACCTCGGTTATCCAAACATCAATTATCCGAACAAGAGCTCAAGGTCCCGTAAAAAGTTATCCATTATCTGAACAATCAGTTATCCGAACATTCAGTTATCCAAACAAAATACTCCTTGCCCGTCTCATTTCGATAATCAAGGTTGTTCTGTACTTCTTTAAAATCTTTAACTTTTGTGATATTTCTGGGATAGCAAGGCTTGAATTCTAGCATGCTACCCCAATAAGACGTTAATTACTTAATTTAATTGCAGTATTTTTTGAAGTACTCCTAATGTCAAATGTAGTTAAAACACTTTTTATTTTGTAGGCTTTTGCAGATGAAAAGGTGTTTGGAGTGCTCAGTGAAAAACTCTATGATCTCTTACAGCTGGTAAGTGAAAATTCAGATTTGTTTAAAAGTTTAAAAAAGAAAATGACCCAGTGGGTTAAAAACACCAACTGCTGTGCTCCGCAGCCATATACATGTTTTGTTTTTTGTTGGTGTGTGGCTTAATAATCTTAGGCAGGACAGGAGTTGGGCTCCTACAATTAGCTTCAACCTCCCTGGGTTAGAGAGGAGAGGGAATATGGCCCCATATTTCTGCTCTTGATTACTAGTCATTGACTGTTGCTGAGGACTCTGCAGGTGGATGTCCATTGTTTGCTGTCAAAAACAAATGCTGCTTGGTTGTGAAGTTCTTTTCTCCCTGCTTAACAGATGATGTTTGTATAACAGGATTGGGAGCAGAGGCAGGAGGAGGATAACCTACTGATTGAAAGGATCCTGTTGCTGGTTCGAAATGTTCTACATGTACCCCCTGAACCTGAGGAGGAGAAGGTCTGTTGTAACAACTAGCCAATAGCCTTCAAGATCCTTTGTTTTCCTTTATGGTCCTTTTGTTGCTTGACTATATTTGTTCTGTTATTTATCACTTATGGGTTCAATAGTGGGCAAGCTAATATATTAATTTCTATGTTGTCGTTAAAAGAAAAGGGTATTCTGTTATCTCCCAAAAAAGTGAATTGGCCGACAATTGCCTACCTCTTGAAGACCGTTGCTTGCAGGTACTTTAGATACAAGTGGCTTTTGTGAACAGGTTGAAGGACTTTTGACAATGTGGTAATTTCAATTATCAATCAACATGATTTGTCCTAACTACCTGTAAACCAATGAGTTAAAGTACAAGCTGTAAGAACAAGGGAAATTGTGTCTCACAGACTTGATTGAGGACATGACCAAGATGGTAGATGAGGGCAGAGTGATAGATGGTGTCTGTGTGGACTTTAGCAAGGCCTTTGACAAGCTTCCACATGTTAGACTAGTTAATAAAATCAAATCACATGGGATCCTAGGAGAGCTTGCCAGTTGGTTACAAAATTGGCTTGACAGTAGGAGACACAGGGTGTGGTGGAGGGTTGTCTTTCGGACTGTGGGCCTGTGACTAGCGGTAGTCTGCAGGGATCGGTTACTGGATTAGTGGTGCTGGAAGAGCACAGCAGTTCAGGCAGCATCCAACGAGCAGCGAAATCAACGTTTCGGGCAAAAGCCCTTCATCAGGACCTTGCAGGGATCGGTGCTGAGTCCTCTGTTGTTTGTCATTTATAGAAATGATTTGGATGAGAATATAGGAAGGTGGTTAATAAGTTTGTGGATGACACCAAAATTGGTGGTTTAGTGGACAGTGAAGAAGGTCATCTAAGAGTACAACGGGATCTTGATCAACTGGGCCAGTGGGCCAAGAAGTGGCCAATGGAGTTTAAGCCTGATAAGTGTGAGGTGTTGCGTTTTGATAAGACGAACAAGGGTAGGACTTGCACAATTAATGGTAGGGCCCTGTGGAGTGTTCTCAAACAGAGAGACCTACGGGTTCAGGTACATAGTGTGATGGGCCAGACCAGACTCCCTCAAAATATATTAAGAAGATAGCCTAGACCCTAAGGTTTTCTTATTTTAAAGATAAATGTCAGGTGCTGTGATCCAGATGCAATTTGATTGGTCAAACTACTTGACGTTAAGCAAGATACAACTTATTCAAGCACTATAGTTAAAGTACAACAAAAGAAAGAAGAACTTGGAATAACAAATCTGTTGGAAAACTTAACAGAATAACAGATACAGTAACTATTACAAGTCAACTGTTCCAATATAGTAACATCCCATAAACACACCCTTGGCAAAAGGCAAAGTCAGAAAGCAGATTTGTCTCCCCTGCAATCCAGCAGTCCAGGAAGAGAACCCCCAGCTTTTGACTGTAATCGAGAGAGGGGAAAATAGCTTCCATTTCTTCAAGACCCCCAACAGCAACTGCTGCTGAAAACTAAAAATCCCTGGTTCTGTGGATGGAAGCTTGACAATGCCCATTCAGGCTGCTTCTAGTGTTCCAGCCGTCAGGAAAAACAGCCAATGGCTTCACAAGTTGTTTATCTTCTCATAGACTTCTTTTAAAAAACATAACACGTTTTTTAAAAAGGCCAGGGCAAAATAACCTCGTAAAGCCACAACATCGTCTCAATATTTTCTTGAAAATGGTGTTACAGGCAGGCAGGGTGATGAAGAAGGTGTTTGGCATGCTTGCCTTCATTGGTCAAAGCATTGAGTTTGGGGATTAGGAAACTATGTTGCAGATGTACAGGATGTTGATGAGGCCACTTTTGGTGTACTGCATACAGGTCTGGTCACCCTCCTATCGGGAGGCTATTGTTAAATTGGTGAGGGTGCAGAAAGGATTTACCAGAATGTTTTCAGGACTGGAGGGTTTGAGTTACAGGAAGAGGCTAGGACGTTTTGTCCTGGAGCGTGGGAGATTGAGGAGTGACCTTGCAGAGATTTATAAAATCGTGAGGGGCACGGAAAACGTGATTCAAAGGTCTTTCACCTCGGGTTGGGGAGTTTAAAACTAGAGGGCATAATTTTAACGTAAGAGAGAAAGACTTAAAAGGAACCTGAGGGGCAACATACACACACACACACACACACACACACACACACACACACACACACACACACACCAGAGGAAGTGGTATATGCAGGTGCAGTTCCAGCAGTTAAAAGACATTTGGACAGATAGCTGGAAAGAAAGGTTGAGAGAGATATAGGCCAAATGCAGGCAAATGGGGCTACTTTAGGTTTGGGAAACATGATCGGCATGGATGAGTTGGGCTGATGGGTCTGTTTCCGTGTTGTATGACTTGATGACTCTAACATGAAGGATTCTGATGAAAGGTTGTCTCAGCCTGAAATATTAATTCTGTTTCTTTCCACAGATGCTAACTGACCTGCTGTTGGTTTTCAGCATTTTCTGTTTTGTTTCATTGTCAGAACTACTTTGTTGCTCGGTGAAAATGGCTGAAATGAATTTTTAGAAACAGAACATGCGGGCTACTAAACAAATTAAACGTCGCAACATCACATCTCAATTATATTTTACTACTTGAGTGATCAATCTTGAGTGTAATTTTGTAAACATTTTCTGTTGTTTGTGCCTGTTTTTGTTTCTACAAAGAATATTGCTGATGATGCCAACGTGCATGACAAGGTGTTGTGGGCAATGCACATGAGTGGGATGGATGATCTCATTAAGTTTCTGGCAACTTCCCAGGAGGAGCAACAGTGGGCCATGCACATTCTGGAAATAATCTCCCTCATGTTCAGAGATCAGGTCAGTACTGGATATGGTCTGGGGCAGAGGGGAAAACAGAATCTGATTAGTGAGAGTGCAAAGAATTCTGTGGCAAGATTTTAAAGAACAGGAGAGTTATCCCCAGTGCCCAAATCCAATCCCTTACTCAGCATAAAAACAAAACTAGACGATCTGGTCAATATCTGTTTTCTTGGATCTTGTTCTGTACAAATTGCCTGTTACATTTTCTACTTTACAATGGTGATTCCACTTCACTGGACTCAATTAGATGTTCAGCATTTTGGGACATATTCATGTTATGAAATGTGCTACATAAATACCAGTCGTTCCTCCTTTGTGTTCCACTTAAGGAGAGAATTACCCTGAGCTGCTTTTGAGTATCTCTCAGTAGTGAGTGACATTAACAAAGGGCTGGAAGCAGGTTCCCATGTGGTCCTGGGTTTGAATGTTTGTTTAATTTGATATGTTTTTGTTTTGCCATCACTGAATCTTGTTAAGGTACTGAAGCAAACTGTTATATTTTTCCACTGCTGTTTCTTGAGACTGGTGGAGGTGCAGTATTGAATATGGGGCTTGCTGTTTGTGACTCCATAGCATACTTAATTATGTATGTACCAACTGAGTTGTCAGCACAAAAGTCACTTATTTAAGAATGGCGCAGAAAACATAAAGTTCTTGGTCGCTGTTCGATTTTTGGAAAATGGAGTGAGGTATTTGAACAGAGTAATTACTTTGGGAATTTTTCCTGTAGAAACCTGACCAACTTGCCATGACAGGGCAAGCAAAAACTACGGAGCAGAAAGAGAAGGATTCCAGAGAGCTTGAAATCTTAAAGCAGAGAGAGTTAGCCACAAAGAAGCAAAGAACCTTTGAAAGAGGAACCAGGTGAGACTCCACATGGGTCAAATATTACCCAGGTTTTGTGTTGCAGAAGGCATTTCTCACAAACCAGAGTGCCATGCTTGAATTGAAAGAGTATAAGTAATAGAGAGGAACCAACATGTTAATTTCACGTGTTTTCCCTGCAAGTGCTAGCACCATAGAAATTAGGTAGAGAGCTGGAGTGGTGCGGGGAGGGAAATCTGGAATTAGTGGCCTAGACAACTGAAGGAATGGCCCTCAGTGGTGAAGCAACTATAATTGGGTGTGCAAATAGGCCAGAGTCAAGGGGTGCACATATACTGTGGGGCTGGAAGAGATTACAGAAGTAGAGAGGAACAAGGACATGGACTTGAACACATGGGCAAGAACTTTAAAATCAAGGTGTCACTTGACCAGCAGCCACTGCAGATCAGAAAGCATAGGGTGATAGGGCAATGGTACTTGCTCTGAGTTAATACATGGATAGCAGAATCAATTATGAATGTAAATATAAAAAGTCTGGAATTAAGAGTCTAATGACAACCATGAAGCCATTATCAATTTGTCAGAGAAAAATCCATCTGGTTTACCTTTAGGGATGGAAACTGCCATCCTTACCTGGTCCGGCCTTAATGTGACTCCAGACCTACAGCAACTGCCCTCTGAGCAATTAGGGATGGACAGTAATGTTGGCCTAGCCAACATTGCCCACATCCCATGAACTAGTTTTTAAAAAAACAAAATATCTTTTTCTAAAATTTCCTGTTGGAAGGATATTTTACTAAGCTGATAAAGTATTGACATAAATAAGACTAAAAAATGTTAGCATTGGTATATTATGTACTTTAGTGCATAATATTTTTAATAATGCTTTTCAACCATTGTACTGTGACAGAGCAAACCTTTGAGAGAGACCCATTTGTTGAGATATTCGGATTTTTGCATCCAAAATATTTCTCCTTCAGAATTGTCTTGCTGGATCAAGGAAAACAATCTCCGACACGTCCTCTGCTGAATTAATTGACTAGCCTCACTGACCTTGATAACCGAAATGATAGATATCACAAGTGGATTGCACTTCATTCTTCCTAATGTGGGCTGTTAGGGTTCAGAGTGGTGGACCAGGTAACAAGTCCCTCATTCGGGTTTCTGTATAGGAAAAGAGACATCACTTAACATTTCTTTGTGAAATATTTGTTTCCTTGTGTCATTCTCAATATGAGCTGCTATTACTAAGAACACAAAAGGCCAGGAATTAGCAACGTTTTCTTCTGTCCCTGCACTTCCCACCCCACTGTGAACCTTGCTACTTTACTTTTTCCCCAGGCAAACTGATGATTGATTCTAAAAAGGGCACAAGTACTGAAGTGGAAGTGTTTTTGAGAATGTGATTTCTTCTTTACCAAATGTGACTTTATTTGTTCTAGGCATTCTCGTTTTGGCGGTACATATCTCATACAAGGCTTGAAGTCAATTGCAGACAGAGATGTTGTTTGCCACTTGGGTATCCACAAAGTAAGTGGTGTGTATAAGTGGTTTTACAAACTGTTTACTGTGTTCCCACTTACAGCTATGCCAACCAGTTCGGTAGGGTAAGAGACATAATAGCAAACAAAGTCTAAGCATTAATATTACAGGAAGTTTTGATGCACTATCTAGGGTTAGGTCTTTCATTGTCTTTATTTTGATTGTTATCAGTCTGCAAACCTTCTCGAGGGCAATTGGACCTGACAATAAATGTTGACCTTGACAAAGATGCTCTCAACACTGAATTTTCAAACTAAGTTTGTTTCTTTGCACAAACGATGGCAATCTTGATTTGATATGTATTGTAGTGGGTTTTAAAAATTTGTTTGATCAAAAGAAGTTGGGTGACTTGTATTTTCAAACCTGAGATTCTTGAATATAAGTGAAAAATCTGTCTTTAATATTATTTATATTGCTTGTGGTTGTTAATATTCAGTAACAGTTTTAACAATTCCTTTGACAGTTGGTTGTATTGTATTATTCCCTAAGGAATGAGTGCTGTTTTTAAGAAAAAAGAGTAAAAAGCATAATTGAAATCCCATGATGCAGGTTCAGTAACTGCATATGTTCCAAAATAATTTTTCTCCCAAACCTTTCATGCAAGTTTAGAAAGTGTGGGTCACAGCTGAACCCATTCCCACTCACCAGATATGTACGCTCTCCATCTTTCTAATGGGTATAACAAAATAGTCATCTGGGGCAAGAATGTTTTCTGTGCTTTTTTTATCCCCTTTGACACTGTTTAATTGTTGGGTTCTGTACCACGTTCTGTGATACGTTTTCCTATATTGCAGTTGGAAAATCAAATAATACAATGACCATTATGGTTCCTGTGTTGATTGACAGATTTCTATGATGTCATTGTTGTCAGAGTTACCAGCGCAAGGTACTCAGAAGTTGAACACCGACTGTGTTGCAAACTGTGCACTTTTCTCAGTATAGGAGGACCGACTGCCCACTCAGTCAGGGGTTGACAGGCAAGGCTCAGGCCCATTGATGGGCAGTGTGCACAGCTGCAATCTTAAATATACAGCCAACTCTTGTAAAGCATTGATAAACGTACTTGACCAGAGCCACCATTTTAGGGCATTGAACATCTGAAACTGTGTGAGAAGAACCCAGACTGGATAGGAGGTATTGTGCATTGATTTTTCACTTTACTTAATCAGCTTCATCATTTAATATTTGATTTATGCATTTTCTTAGTTGAAAAATTACAGCCATGACACTGGCAAGAACATTAACAGAGTGCCAAAAAGAAAACAAGCAGCAAAAGAGGTGGAGAAGAAACACCGCTCTGCTATGAATGTCAGACTGTTCCTGAACGAATTCTGTCTTGATTTCTTAGAAAACTGTTACAACCGACTCATGTATGTAGTAAAGGTAAGTTTGAGATGTGAAGAAACATAAGAAGAAGACATCTGTTATCCTCGTCCTTCTAGTTTGGTGGAGGTTGCAGGTTTGGAAGGTACTATCCAAGATACCTTAGTGAGTTGCTGCAATGCCTCTTGGAGATAGTACACATTGCTGCTGTTTGAATGGTTATGGAGGGAGTGAATGATTGTAGATGTGGTGCCAATTAAGTGGATCGTTTTGTGCTGCATAGTGTTGAGGTTCTTGAGTATGTTTGGAGCTACACTCATCCAGAGAAATGGGGAGTATTCCATCACTTTCCTGTCTTGTGCCATTCAGACAATGGTCAGGCTTTGAGGAGTCAGGAGTTACCTGCTGCAGTATTCCTATCTTCTGATCCACTTAATTGTAGCCACAGCACTTAAAAGCAAGTCCAGTTCAGTTTCTGATCCGTGGTGATCCCCAGGATGTTAATTGTGGGGAATTCGGTGATGGTAACGTCATTGAATTGTCAAGAGGGCAATTTAGGTTCTCTCTTGTTGGAGGTGGTCGTTGCCTGGTACTCATGTGTAATGAATGTTACTTGTCACTTGTCAGCCCAAACTGGATAATGGCTTGGTCTCGCTGTATTTGAGCACGTACTGTCTCAATATCTGAATTGTGGTATCAGGAGTTGCGAGTGGTACTGAACATTATGTAATCATCAGTGAACATGATGGAGGGAAGGCCATTGATCAAGCAGTTGATGATTGAAGGGCACTGAACACTACCTGAGGAACAGGATGATAACCTCTCCTTCCCCTGGAAGATTTACATTTTCGAAAGTATTAGTGAACTCAAAACTTTTATTCAAAGAAGCTTTGTTTAAGGTCTTTAGCTAATGTGCAAGTTCTGCTATTAGGATTCTTTTTGAAGTGTGTTTGCTCAATCCTCCCTATTATTAGTGAGATCTAAGTAATCTGGTATGGGCAGCTGCTCAAAGAGAGTTCTCAATGAGGCCATCTAACTTGAACGTAAAGAGCACAGTGTGACCTTTCTTGGAGAGGTGAGCTGGAGAACTCAATAGCTTGACATACTTTAAATGTTCCCAGGTAGACATAACTGAAAGATGCAACTAAACAGGAATTGTATGTGAATGAAGAGACTTTTAATGTATCAGAGTGTGCTCCATCCATTTCCAGGACAACCTTATTCGTGAGAAGGCGCAACAGTTTGATGAGACCTACTACCTCTGGGCAGTGTCATTCTTCATGGAGTTCAACCGGGTGTACCAGTTCCGTCCTGAGCTAGTGTCAGAAACTGTCAGCATTCGAGCATTTCATTTTGTGGAGCGAAATATTACTAACTACTATGAAATGATGCTGACTGACAAGACAGCAGCTGGTTCCTGGTCGAGACGGTATGGTGGATTAATACCAGTTATTAAAATATTGAGACCTCTTAGTTTAGCAATTGTTTTTATAAATGTGAATGGGGCAGAGATGAAATATTGGGCACATTTAGCTTCTCTTGGGTTCTATTCTTTTGCATTTATCTAATGTCATTTATTTTTCCTTGTCCATTTTTATCTGAATTTCACTTTGTTTTGTGGGGTAAGGTCCTGTGCTATCTCTTGTTACATTACTATGGTGGAAGCCCTGACATTTTTTTCTATTAATCCAAGATTGTTCCATCCAGTCATTGTGTTTCTGGTGTTCTAATATTGTTAGCACAAATTGGATTTGACCTGGTATTTTCTTGGCCTCTTGCTCAGTTCTTCACCAGGCAGTATATGGAGTAGCATTGACTAATTCTTTTTGACTCTACACTATCACTGTCTCCTTGATAACATTATCACCTGCTATTCCATACCTTCTAAAATACCTCTTGGATGAAGCCTGCTCTGGTTACTGGTTCAAACTATGTGTGAGAAAATCTTTGCCCCACTTAGTATCAAAAGTGCAATTTGTTCAATTTTTTTCTACAGTCCCAATAATTGCAAAGATAACATTGGTGAGACATCTGTCCTCTTTAACTGTGGGACCTGCCACAGTCGTTTGTATCATCTAATATGCAACCAAAAAATAAGTGACAATACTTTAAAACAACTCTTTCTTTTTACTCAGAATGCATCTTGCGCTGAAAGCTTACCAAGAACTGCTCAATACAATCAACGAAATGGATCACTCCAAGGATGAAAATCTGAGAGAGAGTGCCAGAGTTATCAAATGTATGATATTTTAAAATGCCATAAAAATCCAGTTTATAAGTTGCAGAGATGTTTGACCTGTGCCATGGACCCGGATTTGATTTCAGCCTCAGAATGTGTCTCAAGTTTGCATGTCCTCCCTGTGTCTGCCTGGGATTCCTCCAGGTTCTCTGGAATCCTCCCACAGTGCAAAGATGTGCAGGTTAGAGTGGATTGGCCACAGGAAATGCAAGGTTACAGGGATAAGGTAGGGGATGGGTCTGGTTGGGATGCTCTTCAGAGGGTTGATATGGACTCAATGGGCCGAAGGGCCTCTTTCTGCACTGTAGGGATTCTGTGATTCTATGACCTGAAAGCCTGTAAAATGGAATGTTCCTTCCACCCTGCCCTCAACCGGCTAACTTTTACTTTTGATATCGTTCTGTGCTGTGCTCTGGCATCTCATGCCCATTATTCATCTGTAAACCTAGCCCAGGAAGTCATGATTGTATGACTCCCATGAGAATTAGAGTCCCTAGAGTGTGGAAACAGACCCTTCGGCCCAACAAGTCCACACCAACCCTCCAAAGAGTAGCCCACCCAGACCCATTCCCCTACATTTAACCCTGACTAATGCACCCAATCTACACATCCCTGAACACTGTGGACAATTTTGCACTGCCAATTCACCTGATCTGCGTACCTTTGGATTGTGGGAAGAAACCCACGCAGACACGGGGAGAACATGAAAACTCCATACAGACAGTTGCCCAAGGCTGGAATCGAACCCTGGCGCTGTGAGGCAGCAGTGCTAACCACTGAGACACCATAGCATCTGTTGGGATCTGGTTGTTGGAATGACTCAAAAGGTATGTGCTGGTGTCTCTTTGTGTGTAACAGATTGTCAGCAGTTGGATTTCTTCTTTACAATCAATAGGTAATGCTTCATGCCTTTGGTTTGATATTGCCATTGTAATAAGTTAAGTCCAGGCCTCATGCAGTGCCATTGCAAACTTGGGGTCAGTTCAATGCTCAGTTCAGGTGTTTGGAGTTTCTGAATTGTACCAGCTCAGTCTGGGCTGAAGAATGTGATATTGATTTGAGGTGTATGTGTGGAAGGAAAGGGAAGAGGGATATAAATGATCAGAGGGACAAGTAGCCCTTAAGGAAAATCTGCATGTTTTATATACACACACACACACACACACACAAACTTTTATCTTACTGTTTCACAAGGTAGTACTAGTGTTGTCATCATTGAGATGCCGGACATGCTGTCACGATCCTTTCTTCTCCCTCTCCATTATTCCTTTACGAAGTTACTTTCTGCAGTTGTACCACTGTTGGGAGCTTTCACATGGTGTTCGCCAATTGCTTACGAGGATGATGCTATTGCATGCTTTTAGCAGCTGTGTTGGTGGTGGCGTAGTTGGAGATCACCTATTATAAGAAGAATGTCCATTAAATGGGAAATCTTAACCTTTTTTTTCCAGCATAATTTCTTTATTAACAAGCCAATAGTTGAAACATTTTCATTTGTAATGGCAAGTTTCCTCTATTGACCCTGTCCCACTTAAGCAAGCCTCAGTCAACGTGGTTCATGAGTTGATGCTTAAAGCAAAGGACTAGCACAGAAACTAGAGAAACTGAAATTGTTCTCCATTTTGAGCAGAAAGGATTAAGGGAAAATGATGGAAATAATTTACATAAAAGGTTGTGTGGGAAAAAGCTTGTCTATCAAACGTCACATGTTTCATTTGGAAATCTGCATATCCAGTTGGTTGGTGATTGTCTAACTTCTTCCACCTGCAGGTAATATCTTCTATGTTATGGAATTCCGAGAGTTATTCTTAACATTGTTCCGAAAATACGATGCAACCAAGCAGCCCAAGTCGTTCCTGAAGGATCTCATTGAAACAACCCACCTTTTCATCCGGATGATTGAGAAATTCTGTAAAGGCAGAAGTAACCTTTTTGTGCAGGTAATGTTTGTCTTTGGCTTGTATATTGTGCTTTACATTTTACAGAATTTACATATTTTTGCAAATTGTTTGTCTCCTAAACTAATGATGAGCTTTCAGGGCAGGTTTTTAAGCTGCATCCTTTCCTAAAGCTGTAGAGTCTCTTCTGGAGTACTAAGTAACATCCGTCAGACCCCCTAAATCATACCAATGGGTATTGCCTGTTTTAACTGGAGGACATTATAGTCGAATAGGCAAAAGTGAGGACTGCAGATGCTGGAGATCAGAGTCAAGATTAGAGTGGCGCTGGAAAAGCACAGCAGGTCAGGCAGCATCCGAGGAGCAGGAAAATCGATGTTTCAGGCAAAAGCCTTTCATCATTCCTGAAATATTGATTTTCCTGCTCCTCGAATGCTGCCTGACCTGCTGTGCTTTTCCAGTACCACTCTAATCTTGACATTATAGTCGAGCCTAGTCCTGTCGTTGCCTGGTGTCCATGCCGAAAACTTGGCTTGTTTTTCCAACCAGTAAGCTGAGGTCAGAAAGTTCAGCACATTCCAAGATCTGGGGAGCTTGCAATAAGGCAAATTTCTGTATAAAAAATGTGCGTCTGTGAAGTTAATCAATTCTTCTCCCAGATATTCTTAAAGCTTCATTTGTAAGATCACTGAAAGCAAGAATGGAATCAACAGCAGCAGCAACTTTCATTGATATCTCACCTTCAACATAGTAAAACATCCCCTGGAGACCTCACAAGAACTTTATCAGATGAAATATTGATATCGAGTCATCTGAGGAGATGTTAGGGACAGGTGACTGAAGCTTGGTCAGAGAGGTGAGGTTTAAGGAGCATCTTGAAGGATGGGGGTTTAGGAAGGGCATTCTTGTGCTTAGGGCCCAGGCAACTGAAGATGCATCCACCAGCTGTGGACTGATGGAAATTGAGGGGATGTGCGAGAGTCCAGCATTGAAGGAGTTCAGAGATGCGAGAGAGTTGTAGGGGTTGTGGAGGTAGGGAGGGATGGTGAGAGACCATGAGGAGATTAGAAATAAAGACCTAGTGGAATGTTGTTGCTCATGATGCGGCTGTTTGATTATTTCCTGTTTGTTGAAATAGAAAAAGAAGCTCAAAAGGAAGAAACCAAAATCCAAGAAACTTGCTTCTACTTCATCAGAAAAATCCCAAGAAGAACTTGAGGAAATCTGGAAACTGACACTGGAGCAGCTTGACAAGAGTGCAGAGGTATATCCCTAATATAGCTGAAGTCTTCTTTGATAAGGCCATTGTCATAATCCGTGTTGCTGAAGAACAGACAGATGTATTTCTTGAGTGATATGGTTAAGAGCGAGGATACTTCTTCACTTAGTATAATTTTTCCCTAAAGGTTCTAAGACATACTGAAATGTGGTGTCACAGGCGTTAGATGTCCTTCAATGCCAAACCTAAAAACATCTTTCATTTATGAATTTAGACAGTAAATGTTAGCAGGGTATCTGCTAATTGGTAGTCATAACAGTCCAGCTGGATTGAGACCTCACCCAGTGTCCATGAGATCACTGCTAAGTGATCAGGGCAGGATCTTCTTGGTGCCAGGATCCTCATTGCTGCGACCAATTCAAAACCGACCAAGGATAAAGTTGGTTTTTATGCTGATTAATGGGTATATAGTGAGGGAAGGTAGATATAAGTAAAAGAAATAAAGAAAGGAATTCCATTTTTATAAAGTGTCTTTTCCTATCGGGCGGTATCCCAAAGTGTTTCATATTGACTGAAGTGCACTTGAAGTGTAGTCACTATTTCAATGTAGGAAAGACGAGTTGTGCAAAATGTCACAAAGAATTTAATCAGCAACCACACACACGCACCTCTTTTACAAAATAGTGCCATTTGGGCTTTTATTATCTGCCTGAGAAGAAAGATGCCCCTTTTGCTTAATGTTTGGTCTGAAAGATTGCACCTCTGACAATACAACACCTTCTAGATGCAGTACTAAAGTGATAGCCTGGTTATGTGCTCAAATCCTGACAAGGTTTTGAGCCACTGACCTTCTAACTGATGTCGGTGTTTAACTGCTGAACCATAGCTGACTCCTGGAGAGCAGGAGGCAGATGTGAAACTTAAGTGCAATATCTTGAGTTAGGCATTAACATTGTCTTGAGGTTTTGGATGAAAGGGGAAATAAAGCAAGATAGTAACTGCTTGATTGGGCTGGTGTCTAAATGAAAAGCTGGCACAAATCCTTCCTGCACCGCAGTGCTGTACCTTGGTACTTCACTTTTTAAAAATGCATTGAATGCTTGCCATCTGAACTCTCTGTATTCCTTCTAATAGTCCTTCTTGCAGTAGAACCAAGGTTTTGAACTATCTAAGTTGTTGACCTCCCCTTGTCCTCATGATCCATCTCCTCCAATTCCACTCCAGCACAAAGCATTGCTGCTTTCCTGAGCTGATGAATTGAATGTGTTTGTTTTCCAGGGTCAAGAGCCTCTCCCTGACGATGTTGTTCCATTTGATGCTACTTTGGAAATCCCTGTGGAAGAGCAGCGTGCTGAAGCAATGATTCATATTCAAGATGCACTCTTGGCTGGCAAAGCTGCAGAGGCTCTTGTGCTTCTCCGAGCTGCACGGTAACTGTGTTTTAAGAGCTTTGAAGTATTAGCAAAATCCTGAGTTTGAGGATGAGACATTTTTGGCCAAATGGCAGATTATTGACGATTTGACTATGAAATTCCACAATTTGAAATGTTTTTTCTATCGTTGCCTCTTCCTTTCCACAGTCTTCTGCTTTACTTGTCACATACATCATGAGCATGTGTTTTATTCTGCTCATGATTGATCCTGTCCATTGCCTCCCCTTACTGGCTGCTTTTGACAGTACTAAAACAACAGCAATCATTGGTCAAGTAGGACACGCCAGGTTGCCAAGTACCTACTTGCTTTGTACGAGTGGAATTCTTTTTGCTGGGTGTTAATGACAGGTTTCATAATAGAAGTGGAGAATAAGGCAGGCATGTTCCCCAAACCTGGAGCTTAAGGTGCGAGGTTATGCAGCTGCCTCTGTGTTGTTTCTGGCCAGAAAACTTAATGGATATTGGTAAGGTTTAATTTGGAAAATGGCACCCATAGCCTTTAAAAAGCTGTGAGGGTTCCACTGCAGCCGAGGCAATATATGGCCGCATCATGCAAATGCATGGGTAGAGCTAGGCTGAGGAACATCGCAGTCCATTAGAATCCTGCCTTCGCAGGTTCACGCTTATTTTCAACAGTGAGTAAACAAGTCAGTGCATGCTTCTGACAGCCATTCTGAGACTGAGCACAAAGGACAGCTGAATTACAAAAGAACAACAAAAATGACAGAACTCCATGGCCCCCAAGCCCTCTGCTGACACGACATAAGCATCTGATTGTGTTTGCTGTCAAATGAAGGAGGCAAAACCTGACCTCCTTATTCCCTTTGTTTGGGTTCGTATCCTGTGAACGTAGGTACACGCATAGGTCGTTTCAGCCCATCAAGTCTGCCTTACAATTCTCTTCCTTTATAATGAGGTAACTACAAGTTCAGTAACCTGGCCAGATCAGAGGACTGTTCAACTCAAGATTCCAAAGATTAGCCCAGCTGCATTCCTGTCGTGGCATTGTTGCAATTTTTCGTGTGATAGATAATGTTCAAAAGTTTATTGGTTCAATGATTTCAGTTTAACTTGTTAATAAGTGAACAAATCCAGTAATTAAATAATCGGAGACTGCAATGCTTATTAAATGATTGCTACTGGTATTAAATTTGCATGGAACGTGGCCAGATATGGACATTACCCCACACTTTGGCTGATCAGTTTTGATTTGAACCTGTTCTTAACATACCTTGTTTAATGTGCTATAATGTGGACATGTGTTGAAATGCTGAGCCCACTTCAATGATTTTATTATACCTGCATTGGTCCATAGACTTGTTGGTAAAAGAAGGTAAAAAAAGGGAAATCTAATGTTTCTACCCACTTACATCTAATAATTGCACCCATTTAAAAATGGCCGCAAAGTATTTGTATTTCACTACAGATCATTAAAGTGCAATAATTACATGATTCTTTTCCACAAAATACTTCAGATCTTTTTGTTTCAATTATTAACTTCTGTATTACTTTTGTATTCAGTCACTCTTATCCCTGTGATTCAGGACTCCAAATACATGGGGGTGGTGAGCGAATGTGTCCCCAAAAACCACCAGAATGTCCAGGGAACTGCATGTGGTAGCAATGAAGGAGCTGGCGGGGGCGGTGGCAGAGTCACCTTTTTCCCAAAAGCTGTGCGTTTTGCTGGGGACCAGATCTTTTAGGATGGGCTTGCTTTTTTCAGGGTCATTTGGGCTGTTTGCTGGTTTGGAGTTGGGGGGGGTGGGGGGGTGGTGGTGGGTGAATGAAGAAGAAAGCTTTTTCTGTGTCAACACAAATGTGGAAGGTATTGTTTCTATGTGACTGCACCACCAAATAAGTGAGTTAGTGAGAATGAAAAAGGTGACTCAAAAGTCAAAAAGCAGCACTTGAGAATATAATGCGTGTTTTGTAATTTTCACCTGTCAAACATTTTGCATCTCTTGCTTGCTTTTTATTTTTGAGGTATTTGGTTAGGTTTCCATTTGTACCTCCCTCTATTTACCTGAACGACCATTCCAGCCGAGAGAGTCGACCCAGAATCTGCTCTCATACTAAGAAAGCAATCGTCTTTTATCTAACACCTTTAACATATCTAAAATGTAAGGTATTTCACAGCAGCATAAATCGAAAACGTCCTTACACCAAAGTATCAGGACAGCTGACAAAAGCTGAGCAAAAATATCTTGACTAGGATCTTAGAAGTGGATTTAGGGAGGAAATTCCTGAACTTGGGACTCAGCCAGCTGAAATCATGGCTGTCAGGTTGAAGTGATGGAAATCAGGCGAGTTTTTAAAATTCATTCTCATGGGACATGGGTGTCACTGGCTGGCCAGCGTTTATTGCCTGTCTGTAGCTGCCCTTGAGAAGGTGATGGTGAACTAGCTTCTTCAATTACTGCAGTCCATCTGCTGTGGGTAGACCAACAATGCTATTAGGAGGAAGTTGCAGGATTTTGACCCAGCAACACTGAAGAAATAATATATTTCCAAGTCAGGATGGTGAGGGGCATGGAGAGAAACTTGCAAGGTTTGGTGTCCCCATGTATCTGCTGCCCTTGACCTTCTAGATGGTAGTGGTCATGGGTTTGGAAGGTGCTGTCTGAGGATCCTTGGTGAATTTCTGCAGTGCATCTTGTAAATGGTACACACTGCTGCTACTGAGCATCGGTGGGGGAGGGAGTGGATGTTTGTGGATGTGGGGCCAATTAAATGTTTTGTCCTGGATGGTGTCAAGCTTCTTGAGTATTGTTGGAGCTGCCCCCATCCAGGCAAGTGGGGAGTATTCCATCACATTCCTGACTTGTGCTTTGTAGATGGTGAACAGGTGGGAGTCAGGAGGTGAGTTACTCACCACAGTATTCCCAGACTCTGACCTGCTCTTAAAGCCACTGTGTTTCTGTGGCGAGTCTAGGTTGAGTTTCTGGTCAATGATAATTCCCAGGCTGGAATTGGAGGAATGCAAACATCTTGGAGGGTTGTATGTGCTAGAGGAGATTAATGATAGCGAGGCATAAGGGTATGGTGGTATTGAAACATTTTTAAAATTGTAAAATGTAGGCATTGGTCCAAGAACCAATAAATGTCAATGAGCACGGGGATAACTACTGAAGAACATGACTCTCTATAATGTTTCTTTTTTATTTTCCTTCTTTTTCTCTCTGTCATGCTTTCTGGGAGTTGCTGCAATTTTAAGTTGACAGTGGAACTGGGTTTAACCTTGCCTCAAGTCCTGCATCTAAAACATAGGAGTGGCTTTTATTGCAGTGTCATTTATGTGTTTTCCTAAGTAGAAAGTGCAACCATAAAGCTGTAGTGGGGATTGTAGTATCAAGGAAATAGTTATGTAATCGCGTTCACAGTGTCACTTGAGAATTGACTGCTGTGGAGATTTTTCTGGTGTTTTTTAGTTCACTGCATAAGGTGCCCAAATTAACTTTTTTTTAAAATCTAAGATTATGGAAAGTGTCCATGATGTACTATATTTTCTGAACTAAAAAGTGCCACTTGCTTAATGGAGAGTTTGAACGTGTGTCTGTTGTTGTTGCGAACATTGTTGCAATAAGGGGAAGTGTGACACATTTTATATATTTCTCATTATATTAAACAGTTTTTCCATTAGGACATTTCTATAGGCACTAAAAGCATTATTTATATTGTCTTTCATCTTTTGCTGTATCCTGTACATATCAAATTTTGGCTGTTTGGAATAGAACCAATTGGCCCCCATTATAAAATATGTCTGTCCTTTGCAAATTTTCCTTTTGTGAATTCTTCCAAGACTGCCACATCCACAAGTGGTATGACTATACTGTACATTGGATTAAAAATGCTTGAAAGAGATGGCAGAAAGGAGTGGAGTAGTGCAGTGCGTTAGCAGGCTGCTTTTTCACTCACTGGTTTGGCTGTCAATCCAGCTGGATGGCCATAAGTGACATGGAAGATGAGTTTGTGTAGTCTGAATCCAGTTCCAAACTGCCTTCGTTTTTAATTAACTTGGTAATCTAGATGAAACAGAGTGAATGTTGAACTCATAAGGATTCTGTGCGTTGGTTATTAATCTAATGGTTGACCCCACAGGGAAGTATGGCCTGAAGGTGACGTTTTTGGCTCTTCTGACCTGCAACTTGAGGAGGAGTCCGAGTTGCTGAAACAAATACTGTTTGCGAAGTTACCGAGTAAGTATTTTAGCAGCTGTCGCTTTGGTGTTCAGAATTTTGGAAATACTTTTGAAGCCTCATCAAATTTTTTTCTCTGCATCCCACAGGGCAGCCCACTGTAGAGGCTGAAGAAATTGATGACTTCCACGCTGAAGAAATAGAAGAGGAGGAAACTGAATCAGTGAGGATTACAGAAAATGAATTTAATTTTCTGGATTACCTGAAGAGGTAATACATTTCAGAAATACTTGTTTTTTTTTCTTTAAACATTCATAGATTCCTTACAGTATGGAAGCAGGCCATTCAGCTCATCAAGTCCACACCGATCCTCTGAAGAGCATCACACCTAGACCCACTCCCCTATTGTTGTAACCCTGCATTTCCCATGACTAACTCACCTAGCCTGGACACTATAGGTATAATTTAGCATGGCCAATCCACCCTAAACTGTACATCTTTGGACTGTGGAAGGAAACCAGAGCACCCAGAGGAAACCCACACAGACACGGGAAGAACGTGCAAAATTCACACAATCGCCTTAGGGTGGACTTGGACCCGGATTCCTGGCGCTGTGAGGCAGCAGTGCTAACCACTGCACCATCCCTTATTCTTGTTCTATTATGGCTGAACCTCTCTCTCCCTCTTTGTTCTCTCTGTCTCTCCCTCTCTCCCACCCTCCCTCTTCCCCAGTCCTCTCCCCTCTGTCTGTCTCTCTCTCTCTCTCTCTGCACCCCACCCCGTCCTTCCTCTCTCTCTGCCCTCTCTCCAATACTACCCCCACCCTGCCCCTCTCTCTTTCTCACCATTGCATTATCTGTTGCTTTCAGGTTTGCTAATGTTGGTGTTGTGAAACCTTACGTTCTCCTTCTGAAGGACTACCGGCAGAACAGTCCTCACACGAATCACTGCATTGTCAAGATGCTCTATCGTCTAGCATATACTTTGAAAATGGATACTCTTCTTTATCAGCTGTCAGTATTCCACCTATTCAATCAAATTCTGGAAGACCCAGCATCTAGCTTGTACCAAGTAGGTTGAATTCTTGTAGTTGTACATGATCAACAAATTGGTGATTTGCAAAAGGACTTGCTATATTCTGTCATGGTGTTGTAGTATTTTGGAGCACTGTCCCATTCACTTATCATCCACTGTCCTTGCTGACCTACAAAAGAAACTTTGGTTTGAAATTTGAGGGTCATGACACAATGATGTTGGACAGTATGCAGTCTATTAAGCTCCCAAATCATCAATTTTTTCCTAACACTCCTGAATTTCTATTTAGAGTATTTCGATTTTAGTTCTGAGTGCTTTTCATAATGGCTTGCTGGGTTACTTTTTAATATGGGACAAATGCAACGGTTAGTTTAGAATTTAGCTGCTCTTAATGTCAATAGCCCCAAGGCAATTTAACTACAGAGCTGTTCTAACTGACATTCCATGCTATACGACATGTAATTTGACCTCTCAAAGTTGCATTAATGTTCTCCTCACTCCTGAGTTTGTGAATCTAGACAGTGAGTGTCAGAAGGGGATGTCCCTCTAAAGCCTGATCCTCCTTGCCTGACATCCACAAATAGGTCAGTTCCAATAAGGTTTTTCTTTTTAAATTTTATTCACCCTCCTTCATCTCCTTCAATTTTTGAATCACTGGCAAGGTCAGCATCGAGAAGGTGATGGTGAGCTGTCTGCACGAACCAATATAATGCATGTGGTGTTGTACACCTACAGGACTTTCTGTAGTGGTTTGCTACAATTAACTGCTGTCTGAAGTGCACGCCACTGAAATGTGACCCACATTCTGTGGGTCTGGAGTCCTGTAATAGACCAGACCGAGTATGCTAGATTTCCTCCCCTGGTGAAGGAGCTTTGAGATTTTAACAACGATCTGGTAAATTCATGGTTGCCATTACCGAATCTAGCCTTTTGTTAACTAATTAAATCAAAAATTGAATGTAAATTTTCCAGCTGCTGTGGTGGGATTTGAATTTGTCTCCAGAATATTAGCTCAGGCCTCTGGATTAATAATTCAGTGACCTTACCACTATGATACCCACACCATAACTGGGAAGTGAGCAGGACTGACACCTTCCAGGGAGGACAAGGTTGCCTGCTAGTTACTTATGTGGTCTGAGAATCTGTATGACTTTTTGGCCATCACTGCTAGACAATATGCACCCGACAGTTAACTTCTGTTTCTTTTTGCAATAGGAGCTGGTGAAGTTCTCCAAATACGTCTTGAACCGATTCTTTACTTTAGCTGCTGAGAACAGCAAAATATTTGTGGAGCTGCTGTTCTGGAAGAACATTGCAACCATTCGAGAAATGACTGAAGGTTACAGGAAGAACGAGCAAAGGTGAGTGCAATTGAGCATGAGAATGTGGGAGGTCTGGTTCTTCTGTGTTGTGCTAACACAATCAATGAATCTGATGTTCCAGATGCGAAAGCTAGTCTTGCTGCCATTTTGATAGCATTGGCAATCTTTACTTTTACACAAACTATCTCATCTGTATAAACCACATAGGACTTTGAAATGATCGATTGTTGCTCGATTATTTGATTGCCAAAATGGATTTGGCCACTATGGTTTTGTGCTTGCTGACCAAGTTGTGTTTTTTTTTCTGTTAAAGAAGTGGATGAGGCTGAGGTTAAAGAATAGTCCATTGGCACAAACACAAAGGTGCTTTGATTTGCAGTTGTGATAGTGAATGATTTTGAATTTTTACAGTGAAGCTAACAAAAAGGCTCCAACCTGGTCGTCAGAGGAAGAGGAGGAACTTGAAACACTATATCTAAGATTCAAAGAGGAACAAGGAGGTATGTGTTGTGTTTCGGTCATTTTTGAATATATCCCATACCAAGCTCGCAACTCACTTTTCATCTCCCCAGTTGTTCTATTTAAATTCCACTGTAATCGATTTTTACAGCCCAGAGGATGGCGATTTGGACTGTCACATCTGTGTCAGTTCTTTGAAAGATCTATCCGATTAGTCCCCGCTTCCCTGCTCTTTCCCTATGTCCTTGTAATATTCCCATCAGTGGAAGGATTGAGAACCAGAGGGCACAGATTCAGTGTAATTGACAAAAGAAACTATGGAGACATGAGGAAAATCATGTTCACACAGCAGTTGGCTAAAAGGCACTGCCAAAGAGGTTTGATCAAGATTTTGGGAAGGAAGTCGGATCACCTTTTGGCAATGGAAAATTTGCAGGGATATGGGGAATAAGGGTGGGAATGGCACTTGATGCTTTGCTCCTCCAGAAGGTCAACACAGACACAACAGAATGGTTAGCCTTCTGTGCTGTAACTATTCTGTAATTTGAAGTGTGTTTTATGATCTCGACCTTTGTTGTGTAATGTTTAATTATTCCAGAGGTAATCTTGTATCCTGATGGTTGCACGCACACATTTGGAAAGCAAAACGTAGCTATTCTGTTAGGAGAAAGTGAGGACTGCAGATGCTGGAGATCAGAGCTGAAAAATGTGTTGCTGGAAAAGCGCAGCAGGTCAGGCAGCATCAAAGGAGCAGGAGAATCGACGTTTTGGGCATAAGCCCTTCTTCAAGATATTCTGTTGCATTGTTATCTTTCCTTTTACAGATAAAGATGTCATCGACAGTATCATGGAATGCATTAAAGATGATACAAGGACCAGGAGGCAGATTGCTGCCAAACTGGTTCAAATGAACCTGGTGGATAGTATAAGAGATTTAAAGCGTGTCAAGTAAGTGTTTGCAGTATTGTTTGCCTATTAAAGGACCACAGGAGAAAGTGAGGACTGCAGGTGCTGGAAATCAGAGTTGAAAAATGTGGTGCTGGAAAAGCACAGCAGGTCAGGCTGAATCTGAGGAGCAGGAAAATCGACATTTCAGGCATAAGCCCTTCATCAAGAATGTGGGCGGTTACAAGGGAGCTGAGAGATATGTAGGAGGCTGGGGCTGGGGGGGAGGTAGCTGGGAAGGCAATAGGTAGATGCAGGTGGGGGATGATACTTATAGGTCGGATGGGAGGGTGGACTGGATAGGTGGGAAGGAAGATGGACAGATAGGACAGTTCAAAAGGGTGGTGCTGGGTTGGACCTGGGATGAAGTGGGGGGGATGGGAAATTGGGAAACTGGTGAAGTCGACGTTGATATCGTGTGGTTGGTGGGTCCCAAGGCAGAAGATGAGGTGTTCTTCCTCCAGTTGTTGGGTGGCTTGGATTTGGCGGTGGAGGCGGCCCAGGACTTGCATGTTGTGGGAGGGGGAGGGCCACAGGCAGCAAAATCTTGGTAGTCAAGACTTTGAAAAGTGAAACCAGGCAGTAGAGTTCAGAAAACGATCACTAGCTGAAAATGTTTGGCTCACAAGGATGGTTATTTGTTTAGATTTGCTTCTTAATGTCTTCATCATTCCCTTCAGTATGAAGTTTGATTGTTTCATAGACACAGTTTACTGAGACTTCATGGTCATGAAGTAATACATGTCTTTGTATCAATAATTATTCACATACAGGGTTACTTGTCCCCATGTGATGTCACAGACTAAGGGAAGGTTCACCAAGCTATTGTTGATTAAAGCATAAAAGCTCGTTTTAAAGTAGGAAAGATGGAAGCAGGAGCACACACGTGCGCCCCACCCCGCCAGCTTAAACTTTTAATCAGCTTCTTCTACCTGTCCCTCTGCGGTATTGTGAGCAAAGCATTCTGAACCATGCTGTGGGAAACATAGCCACCTTGCTTTGAAATTAGCTTGTAACATGTTGATTTTACTGTTTTAAGGAAAGGAACTAAGATTGTGCTTTGGAGAGAGGAACAGGAGATGGAGCTTGAGACATTGTTTGTGAAGTTCAGAGGATCAGATGGTAAGTTGTAACTAACTGGAATTTATTTGCTTCTGTTGTTTTTGAAAAAAAAACTCATCATAAGATATCCTCTAACACAGAGCAAATTATTAAGATTCTTCTATCACCACAAGCTATAACTTACTAACTCATTGTAAAACAGGGATCACATCTTCAGTCTGCCTGCCTGTTCTGAGTTAGTTCTTTGTTATCTTTACCATTTTAAAGCTCTTCAAAACAGCATTCTTATTGTGAATGAAAACTCAATGAATTGTCTATAAACCTAAAACATTGTAATTTGAATGAAAGAGGCAAAATACAATTTGATGAAATTGATCTCTTTTATCTGAAGATATCCTTGGCAATATCATGAAAAACATAACCACCAAGCGATCCAGAGCCAGGATTGTTGATAAACTGATCAGCATGGGTCTCGTTTCTGACAGAAAAGAACTCTACAAGAAGCGAAGGAAATTAACAAAAGGAGCAAATCAGGTATTCTGTTTCTCAACGCTCCCAGAGTTACTGTTGATTAAAAGTGTTACAGTGGGAATTGGGCATGCTGGTCACATAAGAAACTTCGTGAAATAAAGTGTGATCTGGTCATATGTTACCTGTAAGTGGAACCAATAATTGCAGCATGTGAACTGAGTGCGGTGGTGCGAGAATGAGGTGAAAAACTGCCAAAAACCTTGCTTTTCTGCTTCTGTGTTTATAAGCCCCACTTACCAAATAGGCTGATAAACACTGCTAAAAAGCATATGTTGTTGGACTGACTCTCTGTGTGAGGGAGCTACCTTCACTCTGTCTTTTAGCTGTAACTGAGAGGATAATTTGAGAGAGTTGCTCTTTACATGTTTTGCTCATAACATTTTGTCATAATTTCGATTTGAATTTATTGAATTGATCCTGGGAGCAAAGTAGACCGTTCAACCTGTCAATCCTGCTCTGCCATTCAGTTAGATCTTTGCTCAGTTCTACTTTACTTCCTTGGCTTTGTATCCTTGTTTAATTTAACTAACCAAATCTATTCACCTTAGTTTGGGAAAGTCCAGCTGCCAACAGCCTCAGCAGCTTTCTGTGACAATTTCCTGTAATACCCAGTAATGAACATGCCCTTTGGAGTCTTGCAGGTTTTCAGTGAATGTTACGGAAATCTTTTGGTTCCTATGTTCTGCTAGTGTGGAGGAATTGTCAGTGTCCGTACCTAAATTTGAATTGATTTCTGTTCCTTCTGTTGATGAAGGAAACTTGCTGCTCATGCTCTCACCAAAATGTTCAAGTTGAGTTACTCTGTTTTCAGTATACACTTAAATGTAAAATTGTTTTAAAAAGACTGACAAAGGGGGCACTGATCTATCTGAGTAAACATGAATTGTCTTAATTTTCTGTTTGCCCAGAAAATAATTTCTTTGAAAGACTCCCTGGTTATAAGAGGTTTAACTGTGATTTGTTATTTCAGGAGGAAGAGGAAGACTTCCTAAATGATGTGGACTATGATGCAGTTCAGGGATTATCTGAGGTAGAGGATGAACTGGATGAAGGTGATAGCAGTGACGATGAGAGTGTGGAGCTGATGATTAAATCCAGATCAAGATACACTGCAAAAGGAGATGGACAAAATATGGGTGTGAATGAGGCTGACCCAGCAATCCTGAATCTGTGCTCCAAACTTCAGCAACAAGGTGATTTTTAAAATTGAAACTATATTTCATTCGGGTTTTGCAAAGGTTTAAATAATTTACTGTCTTTGTGTTGGATGGTAATGTGGCTTTATTCCTTCATTTTATCTGCTATGTAAATCTCAAGGCAAAGCAAAAGAAAGAAATGAGTTACTGTGCTGTGCAGTGGATTTGCACACTGGCCTTTCAGCTGTAGGATCTGGGTTTGATTTCCAGAATTTGGGCAATCTTAGTCTCAGTAGGGTCTGGGTCAGTGGCACAAAATTGCATTAATTGAGACTGAAACGCAAATAGAATCTATAGCATTGATATCCCTTGACTCGGTACAAAATTCACAAAGAATCAGACCTCGTACAACTGAACGCTGGGATGAGGATTTTCCCAGTGCTTGATTGTAGTATATCTATGCAGTCGTGGTACTTGCAGTAATAGGGTTTTAGTACTGTGCCGAAAATCCTGAAAATACATTTTGTGTTTCTGAGTGATGTATCCTAGGCGATTAGTTTTATTAGATCAGACAGTTGACTCATTGGAAGCTAGATAGTTTTTCTGCTTTAGATATGGTCTTTCCAAAAGATTATGCCTTGAAACCAAAGACCATCGGAGCTCTCTTGATGAATTCAATGCAGTTTCTGTTGCTGCTGAGTTAGCTGATCACTGGAAAGCTGCTCCAATTATTGTTACAATCCTGAGGAAGCAGAGAAAGAAAGAAACTCTTGCATTCCTAAAGAATCTTTCACAACTGCAAGATAAATCACACTATAGCCAACAACTCCACGCTTCAGGCTCACTGCCTTTATTCCTGATGAAGGGCTTTTGCCCGAAACGTCGATTTCGCTGCTCGTTGGATGCTGCCTGAACTGCTGTGCTCTTCCAGCACCACTAATCCAGAATTTGGTTTCCAGCATCTGCAGTTATTGTTTTTACCCCAAAGTACTTTTGAAGCATAGTCACTATTGTAATGTAGGAAACCCTGTCATTACCACTGAAAAATCCAGGCCCTATCTATTTTTGGAGGTGGAGGAAAACTTAAATTGCAGTGATGTACTATTACTAGTCTTTATTCTTAACTCGTTCGTCCTCTCAAACTTGTTGCTGCACTTCTTTCTTCCCTTGTCCATTGAAACGGTGTAGAGACTTTTAAAATCTGAAACAAACGTATGCATAGGCTCCAGCAACATAATGGCACTTGAGCTACCTTAGACTACAAAGTTTCATTTCACTTTCTCAATCCAGGTCTGTCGGGCCCTCTTCTGTGGCTGCAGAACTGCCTTAACAGAACAGCAGACAAGCGAGAAGATGCTGGTCAGTACTTTCTTACAATTCCTGATCTAAAGACACTGCTTTATCCTGTTGATTCATGCACACTACACTGCTGATATCCTGTTGGTCAAGTTAGAACCAATTTTAGGAATACTTGTGATGTATTTGCCATACGTATAGTGAACCAGCTGAGCTTCTGTGTGAATGTGGTGCTGGGTGAAGGGAAATTGTCCCTTTTTAGTTTAGCCTGCAGGTGTCTGACTGAGAGCACTGGCTTCCCTTTCACATTTCACTGAAAAGGATCTCGCTTTACCTGCAGAGTCTCCATATTTCAGTATTCTTTAAATCTGGCTTCCATGCAGGGACCTCGATTGCAGTCCCACTTGTCCCCTTATCTGAAGAAAATGAAGATGCTATGGAGCATGAAGTGTTCCAGAAACTTCTGAAGAAAGTTGGAATTCGGCCTCCTGCTGATGAACAGGTAAACTAGGTGACATGTGATTGCTGACTAAATAATAATCTAAACAACAATTAGACTGAAAAGGGCTGTAGTCTTTCCTGTGGAAAGAGTTTTATTCCTATTCTTGCTACAGCAATGCAAGAATCTAATAGACAATTCTCAGATTGCCAGCACTGAGATTCAACAGTGTTTAGCACTGCAGCCCCAGTCAACCCACCTGGATTCTGTCAGACTGTGTGGCCACTGCTAGCTATTCACTCTGGCTTGACATGTGTTTTTATGCATTGAACATTTGGCCATGTATATCTAATTGTTTTAAAATTTCTTTTCCTTCCTTATATTAGTTCACCTATTGAAACTCTCATACTATTGCTCACATGACAGGATTATGAACGTATGCTTCCCAAACTATGGCACACTTTAGAACTCGGAGGTTTTAATTTTTAACTGTCTGTTCTATGTGTATCATTGTTGCCTCAGACTCCGAAAGTGGTTGTTTCAAGTCCCACTCGACTTGAATGTAATAAGTTTATAACACCGAGTGCAGTACTGAGGGAGTACTCCACAATTAAGGGTGCTGTCTTTTAGATGAGCTGTTCAACAAAGGCCCTGTTTGTCCTCTCTAATGAACAGAAACATCTCATTGCTATTGCTTTAAAGAAGCAGACAGGTGCGTTCTCCCCCTGTAGTCTGGGGTCATATTCATTCCTCATCCAATATCACGAAAACAAGTTATCTGTCTTCCCTCTAGTTATTTCTATATGTAATATTCCTTTGTATTTGCTAGGAATCTTTCTGGCGTATTTCAGCTCACCTGAATGTTCAGCAGTTGCGCAGGATTGCTTCGGTTATCACCCTGCATGATGGTGATGGAGAGGCAGTGGAACGAGACGAAGATGTTAGTGCAGATCAGATCTCTGAGGTCTGGCAAGCTCAGGTGGTGGCCAAAGAGAGGAATGCCACTCCTGCTAAAGGTAATGAAGTCACTTGTTGGAGTGACTTTGCAACTGAAATTCTTCTGGTTATGTGTTTTTGTTCCAGGCATGCTATGGATTTATTTGATCCTTTGAAAATTGGTTACTGTGATGATGCTCCAACCTACTGTGTGGTGAATGTTAGATGCGCATCCACAGGTTTTCAACAACTGGCCCCAATCCATTCCGCAGACTTGGAGAACAAGAATAAGATACTTCCCTCATCTTTCCCTGGTAGGGCATTCAAAGACCCACCAAGTTTGGCTCATGGAATAAGGGCAATGCAAGTTTAAAATTTTAGGGAGAGACTGATTTTTGAAACATTTTCTCTTTCCCTACCCTCTTGGTCTCCACACTTACTGATATTTTCATTGTTTTATATTTTACAGTTGGTGATGATGAATCCGAAGGGAGGACCAACCGAGCTGATGATTCCTCCTCTGGATCAGACAGTGACATCAAAAGGCAAGTGCTGAAGCATTCATTGGGCTTGTAAGTTGCAGTACACAGAGCCTGGTGGCACAGTGCTAACAATGTGTCACAGCAAGGCTCTCTCTGGAGGATGTAGACTGCTGAGGAGAAAGGGCAACATGTGATCGAATAGTACTGAAGTTGAAATGTTCTTATTACTTGATGACAAAGCTGAGGGTGGCACAGTGTCTCAGTGGTTAGAACTGCTGCCTCACAGCTCCAGGGACCCAGGTTCGATCCCACCCTCAGGTGACTGTCTGTCAGTGTGAAGTTTGCACATTCTCCCCATGTCTGTGTGGGTTTCCTCCGGGTGCTTCAGTTTCCTCCCACAGTCCAAAGATGTGCAGGTTAGGGTGGATTGGCCATGCTAAATTGCCCGTAGTGTTCAGGGATGTGTGGGTTAGGTGCATTAGTCAGGGTTAAGTGTAGAGTAATAGGGTTGGGGAATGAGTCTGGGTGGGTTACTCTTCGGAGGGTCAATGTGGACTTGTTGGGCCAAATGGCCTGTTTCCACACTGTAAGGATTCTATGAGCATTACCCACAGAGATAACATTTGGCTAATGGAAAAAACATTTCTCTGGCTAGCTTTAAGAATTTGAATGGGATTGCATTTGTGCAGCTTTTTAAGTTGCTGGTTGGTCTCGTTCCACACCATAAAACTGATTTGACCATCTCACTGAGACAAACCACATAACATGTTTGGTGTGGAGGGTATCATGCTGGCACAGCAAGGAATTGTGGGGTTTTCTTCAGGGATTGAAGGTTCAGAAATATTGAGGTCAGAGTAAAGGCAGCGTTACCTTGTATCTGCTCTGTACCTGTAAGATTGATTTTGAGTGTAAAGAGTGGGAAAGTGGTTACATTTCCCAGTATTGGCATCTGCTAGCAAAATAAAACTATATCTCAATTAGTGAAATGGGGTGGAGTGATTGACGCAGAGTATAAATTAAACCTTTTAGTAAATATCACTGCAGCTAAATTATCCCTACTTCTCCATCTTCATGGAGCAGGCTGATTCACAATCTCTGAACTTTGATGCAAACAGCTGAGATTGCATCATTGTCATTGTACTCATGGATACAGGCCCACATCCAACAATAAAGTACTTCTGAAGCTGCGTTGCTTGTAATGCAAGGACAGGATGACGGAAAGGAACACAGGCCCACATCCAACAATATCATCCCCTCACTTGGAATGTTCCTTTCCGTCATCCTGTCCTTGCATTACAAGCAACGCAGCTTCAGAAGTACTTTATTGACTGTAATGTGCATTGGCAGGTTCCGAGAGCATAAAAGGTGCTGTATAAATGCAAGTTTCTTACACTTAATGATAGTATTTTTGAAAGATCACTGCGTACTGCAATGTGGATACGCATTCCACCACGATGCACGTTGAAAGTGCCATGCTGTAAGTGTTGTATTTATGGAAGGGATGTTCCAGTGATCAGTACCTTTGCTCAGTAAATTTGACCATGAATTGTCCTGTGTGGATTAAAAGCAAATTATATTTCATTGTTGCAGTGATGATGAGAAGACCAAACACAACCATCCGCTAAAGCGAAGTCGCCTGCTCGATAGTGATGATGAACTAGATGATGAGGGTAAGATTCTGTTTTTCTTCAAAAATTGTAAGATGCAGTATTCAGTTTCTAGGCCTTCTGGCAGAGGCCAGTGTGCATTGTAGTCATGTGATTTTGCACCACAGTGGGAGGGCAGGGGTTCCCAATAATAGGCCAAGTTGTGCCTCTTGCCCTGTCAAAGAGCCTGCAGCAGCTAGTATCGATAAGTGGCTGGAGCGTGTTTTGCACAAGGACAGCATTGATTCTATGGTTTTAATGGTCTTGAATGTGGAATTTCAGTGAAGGAATCTGTTGACACTGAGATGGTGGAAGAGCCCAAGACTGACTCTGAGGTGTCTGACTCCGAGGTCACCCATAGACTGATTAAAAGGCGGCGGAGAGCAATCGAAGATGATGACGAGGATTAATTGTAATGAACTTAGTTTTTGGAAATGGTTTTGAACACTGGATAAAAGATTCATTTTCATGTTCATCAAATATTACAATTCTTCATGCAAGTTTTGAAAGCAGTTCATTCACTGGGTGAAACAGTAGAATATATACTTTCCATACAGTATTTTAAACCACCTGTGCTTGTACTCCCATTTTAAATGATAGTTTACAAAGCCAATAAAAAGTGAAGTATTCAGAGAGTGAGAAACAATGATAGGATTGTACAGCTTTCATGATCCATAGGCACCTTGTGGAAATGAAAAGATAGAATCTCTGGAGAAACTCTGGCTTCTTGCTTGGGTGTAGGCTGACTCTGTATCCATTTCAATTAATGTGTATGTAACCAACCATATGTAATCCTTTGTGAAATATTTGTCATGAACAGCAGTGAAACCTTGGATTGGAGCATGAGGCTTTCCTCATTGCAGCATTTAGCTTTGTGCTTATCATTATTTGGTAGAGCGTTGGTTCCATCTTAATTTGTTTTAAACCTGACATTTGGAAATTTTCTACTTTGTTTATGGCCTGAAATTAATTACAATTTATGTGTGTTGCTTGAATATTTTAAATTTGACAGATTTACCTTGAATAATGTCTATGTATCACTCTTCTGCACATATTGAATAGTTGAATTAATTAATAATTAGGGCAGACTCATTGGAGATTTGTCCATTATATATAATGTGCAAGGTGATTTCTGCTATACATTTGAGCTTGTCAAAGCCTATTCCTTCATGTCACATGTTTCCATTGAAATCCAAATCTCTGATATCCTCACTCTTATCATTATAGCATCGAGCTGTGCCCATTGCTTCTCCCTCTCCTATACCGCCCACAAAATTACTCCACACCTTTCAAAAGTCTGATCGAAGGAGTTTGTTTTGATATTAAATGGTGTTAGTATTTTGTACACTGCTGTGCCAAATACTTCAGTTCTGTTTTTCATTTACCAGAGTGGAATTTCCTGTGCTTCCATATTGAAGCTTGACACTTTCAAAAGAGAGGAAGATTTATCTCAAGGAAGTTTCAGTGCTGGAGAAGTTGGATATTAATTTCCTGTTGGCTGTAATTGGCAGATTATAGTAAAATATTGGAACTGCCCAGTGTACCTCGCTAGAATATTACCTTTAGGTTGGATAGGTCCTGCAATTCAGCCTGTAATGAATTCCTCAGGTATTCCCTGTGTTTGGGGGAAAATAACTGCCTAGCAATCCTTCGTATAAAAGAGTTACTGGACAAATTAAATGCTGAAATGGGGGAAATCCATGGTCTTTTAGTGGATGAATAAGATTAGCTAGCTTACTTTACTCGGTTGTCATTAACTTGTGATCTGAAAGTCCTAAGACTGTAGTCTCCTAGTGATTAAAGAGATACTTTGATCAAACCTTGCATGAAGAATAACTTGTAAGATGGAAGTTGGATTATTCCATGAGCATGACACTTTGTTTTCACATTGAACTGTGCTATTCAAAGCAACTAGACATCTTTGTATTTGATTTGTGAATACAAGTGATTTTTTACAGCATAATCCAAAAATAAATATAAAATGTGTTGCAACATAATTATATTTTCAACTTAAAATTAAAATTTGTAATAGGTACTATTTCCTATTTATGCAGTAGAGTTTTCATTTTCATCTTTTCTCGTTTGGCGTGAGAGTTGAAAGAAGTGTTGGCTCTTTATTAGGGTGAATGGTCTTGAGATTGTATGGTATTAAAAATCTGGTCTAATGTTGGTGAGTTTGCAATTCCAGGGTGTTTCAGTATTTGAACTATGAAACTTCTGAAATTGCATTAGTTTTAAGCGTCAAACTGGTGCAAGTGAGCAAAATGTGCTCACTTAACTCTACTTCTTTGAGTCACCTGTAGCAACCTTGTATATGCCTAGCTGAATGTCCTAGAGTGAAAGATTGAGCTTAAATTGGTTTCTGCTAATGTAATGACTGATCTGTGAGGTATGTTCCATTTACAAAATAAGGTCTACTAGCATATATGTAGTAGTGTGAAAGTTCAGACTGAAGCTCTTTCACAGTATTATACTTGTGTCTAATTCACTTGCACAATACATTTAACATTGTCATACAACTCAGTGAGCTCAGAAATAACACCACACACAAACTGACACTGAGAGCAATGTCTTAAAGGAGGTGGATGGAGGGATGCAGTGTATATTTTAAGGGTATCACCAATGTTCCTTTCAACTATTCCTCCCAAATCTTAATGCTGAACACATTCTAGAATATAGGCTAAATACCATTACTGACACATTTGCAGATGCATACTAGTTAAATAAATTCCCTGTTATTATATTCGTGTCATACAGAGTTCAGGCCATGGCCTCCTGTGTTAGCCAACAATACAACCTCAGTGTGCCTAGGCTAGGAAGTGGAGAGTGTGAGAGAGAATCAGCGAGTTGCTCACAATCCAGCATGTCTTGCTGAGGGAAAGATGGCTGCTGCCAGGGTGCTGGCCTGGCCTGTTAATAAAATCAGAGAAGGTATCTCAGCTGGATACTATGGTTGGACTCTAATCTCCTGAAAAGTATGCAGGTAGTTTGGTTAAGTGAAGGCAATGTTTGATTTGGTTATGATGATTACTACAGCCTAATAGTCCACTGACATGAAGCTCAGTTCGGTGAACAAATGCCACCATTTTCCAATCTGAATTAGTGCAGCAGGGGAATAAAGTGGAGGAGACAAATAAAATTCTAAAATTACATACATGTGTAAAATCTGTTTGAGCTGCAATTCAGGAAGGACCTTTGTATGTGTAATGTTTCAGGAACATTACCTGAATTTGATTTTCACTGTTAGAGGAGCGGATAATATTGGCCAAATCTGTCAAAAATCAGTTCCCAACTATCAGAAATAAAAACATTTTGCTTTCTTTCAGTTCCAACATCTCAATGAGAGAAAATCTTATTCAATGTGATCCCATAATCTCATGGCAAAGCAGTGCTGAGCATAAATATTAATTCTAATAAGAAGAGTACAGAATATACAGCATTTTCCATGATCGGGTACATGGGAGAGGATTGTCTTCTTGGCTGACATGATTTAAATTGATCCACATGGAAGAATCTACAGTATTTACGATGATTGGCAAGCATTTGAGGGTTAAAAGCTCTGCTACTTTAGTCCTGCTTACAAGTTGGGAGCACATATTGCACTAGTGCTGCAGAATGTTTCTTCTTTGGTTCCCATACGAATCAATGTACATCAAGCCCAGAACTACTGGTAAAGTGATGATTAATCAAAAGTTGCTGTTTGTTTTAAAAATAAACTGCTGCTGCTTTGAGGCCTCAGGTCTGAGAGATTCCACAATCCTGAGTAGAGATAGGTGTTGAAGCCACCGTTGTTAGGGAACCTGGACCTCGAGTAAGTGACTGTTTTTCTTCTTGCACACCGGAATATTTCCATTTTTCCCTGTTGTTTTTACAAACTTCACAGAGACTGTGGTTTTGTTGAACTTAAGAGAGAGTCTGCAAAGGAGAAAATTGGGCAAAGCTTTAAGCTGCAATAAAGCACCGTGTATGATACCAAAACGGTTTGTCTGTGATCTCTCTCTCTCGAGAAAGTTTCCTGGGAGTGTTTGATGGGGAATGGTAGAGAGGGAGCTGTACTCTGTGTATCTAACCCCATGCTGCCGCTGTCCTGGAGTGTTTGGGAGGGGGTGGGGGGGGAGAAACGGTGTGGAGAGGGTTTTACTTTGTACCTAGCCCCCTGTCCCTGGGAGTGTTTGATGGGGGGGCCAGTGTAGAGGAAGCTTTACTCTGTATCTAAACCCCTGTCCCTGGGAGTGTTTGATGGGGGGACGGTGTAGAGGGAGCTTTACTCTATCTAAACCCCTGTCCCTGGGAGTGTTTGATGGGGGGATGGTGTAGAGGGAGCTTTACTCTGTATCTAACCCCCTGTCCCTGGGAGTGTTTGATGGGGGGGACAGTGTAGAGGGAGATTTATTCTGTATATAACCCCCTGTCCCTGGGAGTGTTGATTGGGTGGGGGGGCGACAGTATAGAGGAAGATTTACTCTGTATAAACCCCGTGCTGTCCCTGTCCTGGGAGTGTTTGATGGGGGGAGCAGTATAGAGAGAGTTTTACTCTGTATCTAACCTCCTGTCTCTGGGAGTGGGGACAGTGTAGAGAGAGCCTTACAGTGTGTCCTGCACAGTGTCCCTGGGAGTGTTTGATGGGGGGACGGTGTAGAGAGAGCTTTACTCTGTATCTAACCCCCTGTCCCTGGGAGTGTTTGATGGGGGGGACAGTATAGAGGAAGATTTACTCTGTATCTAACCCCGTGCTGTCCCTGTCCTGGGAGTGTTTGATGGGGGGAGCAGTATAGAGAAAGCTTTACTCTGTATCTAACCCCTGTCCCTGGGAGTGTTTGATGTGGGGGACAGTGTAGAGGGAACTTTACTCTGTATCTAACCCCCTGTCCCTGGGAGTGTGTGATAGGGGGACAGTGTAGAGGGAGCTTTACTCTGTATCTAACCCCCTGTCCCTGGGAGTGTTTGATGGGGGCGACAGTGTAGAGGGAGCTGTACTCAGTATCTAACTCCCTGTCCCTGGGAATGGGGACAGTGTAGGGGGAGCTTTACTCTGTATCTAACCTCCTGTCTCTGGGAGTGGGGACAGTGTAGAGAGAGCCTTACAGTGTGTCCAGCACAGTGTCCCTGGGAGTGTTTGATTGGGGGACAGTGTAGAGGGAGATTTATTCTGTATATAACCCCCTGTCCCTGGGAATGGGGGACGGTGTAAAGGAAGCTTTACTCTGTATCTAACCCCCCTGTCCATGGGAGTGTGTGATTGGGGGGGGCAGTGGAGAGGGAGCTTTACTCTGTATCTAACCCTGTCCCTGGGAATGGGGGACGGTGTAAAGGAAGCTTTACTCTGAATCTAACCCCCTATCCATGGGAGTGTTTGATGGGGGGACAGTGTAGAGGGAGCTTTACTCTGTATCTAACCCCCTATCCCTGGGAGTGTTTGATGGGGGGACAGTGTAGAGGGAGCTTTACTCTGTATCTAACCCCCTGTCCCTGGGAGTGTTTGATGGGGGGACAGTGTAGAGGGAGCTTTACTCTGTATCTAACCCCCTGTCCCTGGGAGTGTGTGATGGGGGGGGGGAACAGTGTAGGGGGAGCTTTACTCTGTATCTAACCTCCTGTCTCTGGGAGTGGGGACAGTGTAGAGAGAGCCTTACAGTGTGTCCAGTACAGTGTCCCTGGGAGTGTTTGATGGGGGGATGGTGTAGAGGGAGCTTTACTCTGTATCTAACCCCATGCTGTCCCTATCTTGAATGGATTGCTTCTCCATTCCTCAATAATAAAACATGAAGCTGAAGAACCTGACAATGATAAAAGAACAGCATTGGGTTTGAATCGATCTTCATCTGCGTCAAATTGATTTGTTGTACTTACTCATCCTGTATCTCAAGGTTTATCCTCTGTTGGGTTGTGTCCAATATTGAGCGATGCAGTTTGGTAGTGAGCTCCACAAGATGGTCACTGTTCAACAGCAAGTCTCCCTTCACTCCAACAGAGGAGTTCTGGAAGGGTGAAGAAATAAAATACATTTTTTTTCATTTTAGTCACTTGATTTGAAAGCAAAATTCCTCTGTCAAAGCAGCACTTTTATAATTTGGAAGGTAGGGTTATTATTAATTTCTAAAAATAATCACTTTCCTGATTTCATACTTTTAAACAACTGACTGAACACATTCTTTAAAATGCTACTGTTGCCTTCGATTTTGTTGCAAACATTCATATGGCTTTGTTTTCCTGTGCTTAACTTTATGCTGAACTTACTATGTTCAGAAAGTATTCGTGCTTCAAGTCATAGTTATTTTGAACTGTATTGCTCAGCATACAAATTGTTAATAGGATGCTGATAATTGTGGCTGGTAAGTGTTGAACACCACTGTGCAATAAAAGATCAAATCTGCACGTTTACTTTAATAGTGATACTGTTGACCTGGGCTCGGTGCATTTTATGACTCAAATGATCTCTTATGTAACTGCTGTGCTCTTCTAGCACCACTAATCCAGAATCTTATGTAACCCTATTTAGTGTCAAGATGGTTAGTATTTTCTCAGACTGGTATCAATACAGCTGACTCGCAAGGAGGTACCAGGGACAACTTTGTCATCAAACATCAAATTATTTCCTTGCTGCACTCCAGTTGGTACAGGTCCGATTCTAAACCAAGCAGAGAAGGGATGAGACTGTTATCTCGCACAGCCACGTTTCAAATGGGAGCAGGGCTGAATGACATGATATGCTTATTATTTTTCATACTGTTCACGAACCTTGGCATAATTCATTCATCAGCATTTAAGATACTGCTCACCTCCACTATATGTAGCGCAAATAGTCCGTCTTTACACTCACTCATGGAGATGCTCTTGATCTCATTCATTTTGATCAGGGTTTTAATTTGAGCAGATTTTGCATCAGCTAGTGCAAAGTAGTTGTTTGTCATCATTAAGATCCTTGGAGAATGCTAGAATGGAGATGGCACATGTACACGGTCAACAACAGCGATATGGATGGGTAGAAAGAGCTAGAAATTGTTTTGTAACATTACACCCATTTTTTCTGAACTTGTCTGGCCCCACTAATATCTAACATTGGCCATGTGAGAGGACCAGCAAGCTATTGCTGTGAGAAGGACATCGTGGCCACAATCATCATGTTCTCCCTCACAAAGCCATTAGATAGTGCTTGGGCAGGAAGACACAAAAAGAACCAGAGGTAGGGCTCTTGTGGTGCAGTGGTAATGTCCTTACCTCTGGACCAGGAGCCTAGGTCAAATCCCACCTCCCCCAGCTGTGTCATAACATCTCTGAACAGGTTGGTTTGAAAAATTGAATGAGCAGTGAGCCTTAGTGATGTTACGGGAAGTGAAAAAGTAGAGTTACTGAGTCTAGTGGCACAAGGTCAATACGCAGCACAGACTCAATCTTATGAACGAACCATCGTGTTTTAACTCCCTCACAAACTATGTTGGCTTCTTAGTTCTCCCTGTTTTATTGATTGCAACAACTCCCTAAATGGCACAATGCCATTTCTCTCCTTACCTTTCCATCCTTCCTGTTAATTTTCATGGCCGTGTCCATCATAAGTAACTTCCCCTCTATGCCATTGGCTAACTTCTGGTATTTGGCCTTTCTCTGAGCATCCAAATATTGTCCTTTGAAGGGCTGAGGCACACTGACAAGGTCACAGAAACAGTGGATTATGGAAACAAGGTCAGGCAAGCACCAGTAAATTAACAAACCTGCAAAATTACAGTTGAGGGGGATATTCCCCAAGCACAATAGTGAGTACACAGAATTCCCAGAACTTGGGACTGAGTCAGATAATTCTGAGAAAGAATTTAGCTAAATGAGTATAAGACTGGTGGTTAAAGAGACAGGTACAGGCTTGACAGGCATAATGGTTCTGTGCATGTTCAAGATCTCGAGCTTCAGTTTCTCCTGTAGACCTGAAAAATGATTGTATGACTGACCTTAGATGTATATCTGGCAGGAGAATTTCCAAGAGATTCAGTCTCCTCCCAAAACTTTGGCAGAAATGCTGAAAGCATGCCTGAAATAGCAATTTGAGTGTGGTGGAAAATGGCTGACAGCCCAGGCATTGGACAAAGGCGGTCTCGGGGGGGCCCTCTGATGATAGATGCCAGTGCTTTGTTTGGCTGTCTAAATCCTTGAGCACTGCTGCTACAAGGTCACAATATGAAAGAATGGAACAACAGAAAGAACTGCCCTCTTGTCTTAAAAGTGTAAGTTTGTAACTTTGCCTCAGATAACCACATCTTTTCCAAAGGCTGGGAATAGTATACTGTATAGTAGGTTAGCAAAAGATAACTTTTATCAGCCTGTTCAAGAAGCATTGCCAAAGACCCAAGTCTTTTGGATGTTTTCAATTGGATCTTTGAAAAGTATTCTAGTACCTGGAGGCATACGAGGCTTTCTTATCCTTGAAGAGTTCACTGGCGTACAACTTCTCTTCTAATTCCATTTTCCTCTGGTTTGAGATTCCCTCCCTGTATTTCTTGCACTGAAATCATGAAGTGGGAGACAATGAGCAACTCTAAAGTTTCAGAGATGCAGCGCCTTTGAATAAATAGTTTCCACTACTAAAAAAAGTTCAAGTTTTAAATGGGACAGGCTGTTGTTAAATTGATTAAAATGTGACAGCTGTTAGCAATTTACATAAACGTCATTTTCAAAGTTAATGGTGACATTGTTTTAAACTCTTCGTTTATGTTGGGCTGGGCAGCAACAATGTGGACTGTAATTTAGGCTTATTGCCATATGGACTGTATGGTTGTGTTTAACATCATTCCTATAGGACCAACAAAGATTACAAAGTGCACATCAATATTCCTGGCCAGCATGGAGATGGTTAGGTGTCATTCACACTCAGAAAGCTCTCTGCTGTAAGAAGTAACTGGGACCATACATGCACACAATTAGGTGATTCAGCATATTGACTTGGAGAAATGTAACTGAAATTTGCAAGAAATAATCTTGTTTTTATAGGGGGATCCTGTTGTAGTATTATTCAGAAGTTTTGTTTGTTGTTGGTTGTAGAGACTTGGTTTAAATATATTGTTTATTACTTTGCAGTGCTACAGTTTTAAATAGACTCATTTTGCAATTAAGGCAAAGAGGACTTCTAAGGGACAGATAACTCACTAACTTTAGTCAGTTCTTTTTGAGAAGATTTGTTACTCTGGTTGAGGTTCAGGATGTAAGTTTGCCCACTGAGCTGGATTCAAGCCAACTTACATCCAACTGACTAAAGTATTGCAAGAATAACTGATGCTGAGGGGATGGGATTGACTCCTGAGCACAGACTGCAAATCAAACCAGGAGCTTTCTGCTCTATATTGTTCACCGTATAGTTAACATATCCACTGAGTTCGTAGGAGATGCTCACCCTTCTCTCTTCTCACTCCCATGTTCACAGTTCTCCCTTATTCTCAAACGTAGTGTACCAGTTACTAAATTGTCTGTGATGGATCAAGGACAAGTGCGTCTAGTGATTAATCACTGTTGAATCAGTTATGATCATGACCCAGGACCTATTTCCTGATTCTCTTGCTCGCTGAAGAATAACAGAAGAACTGCAATTTCGTACTCTTACAACTTATTACAATACATAAAATCAGGATCTCAACCTAACGTTCCACCAGCTAATTTAAAGTACAAGGTACACTTAGATTAGATTAGATTCCCTACAGTGTGGGAACAGGCCCTTCAGCCCAATGAATCCACACCGACCCTCCGAAGAGCAACCCACCCAGACCCATTCCCCTGCACCTAACACTATGGGACAATTTAGCATTGCCAATTCACCTAACCTGCACATCTTTGTGACTGTAGGAGGAAACCAGAGGAAACCCACGTAGACACGGGGAGAATTTGCAAACTCCACACAGACAGTTGCCCGAGGCAGGAATTGAACCCGGGTCCCTGGTGCTGTGAGGCAGCAGTGCTAACCACTGAGCCACCGTGCTGCCTGTCTAAAGTTAAAAATATTTTAAAATATAGCTTTCAGGTCTGCTCCGCTGAAGAATCTTGGTACATTTTATGTCATGAAAGGTGCTATATGAATATGGTAAAAGAACTGCCACCCTGCCCACACAGAACATAGGAAAGCAAACTTGGCCAAACTATACCAGAAACACCCAGAATGCCTCAAAAGGGACCAAGCAGGCTGACAAGTGAAACCAGACAGCACTCGCAGACCAGGGCATACACTTCCCAAAACCCACTAACAATACCCAGTCAGCACAGCTGTCCCAAAGCCTCGAGGGCAGGCTCATAACACAGCAATACCAAAGCCACACAAAGAACAGGTCAGAGAGAGAGGCACCAAAGGATTCTGTTCCCAGGACAGGAACAATGGGAGCACCTTACTCACCTACCCTGCGAAGAAGACTGAAATCTCCGGACCCATCGATACTGTCAGGATATTGCATTGTATCGAGAATCAGGACATTCATCCGATAACTGTTTTTCAATTAGCATCATTGTAATCAGATTACTCCACTTTCAAATACATTGTATCTTTCCCATTTCTAATTAACCTTATTGTACAAGATTATTATAAAACCTGGCTTCTTTCTCAGCTCGAGGAAGAAAACCTTTGATCTACCTGCACAGATTGTCAGTTCTGTGTCAGCCTCGTCAATTTCTCTTCCAGCATTATCACTTGTAATAAACAGCCTGTCAATTTCACTCGATCTGGTTTGTGTGGTCTCTGCTTTATTGGGCTAATTTCTTGGACAATAAATAAGAATAATTGTGATAACACCATAGACTAATCGGCACCTGCAATACTGAGCTGAGCTTCAGGGTGGCAGTTTTTCAGCAGTGTTACCTGAAGGGTTTTGGCCTTAGTTCTGAGCCACAGATCTTATTTTGTTTGTACTTTTTCATTAGAAATTCTGAGATGCTCAGAACTATGAAAGATATTGATCTCAATAATAAAATACACAGGGCATAGCAAGACAGGTTCAGGGTGAACAGCAGTTCAGTAACAACAGCTTGCATTCGGTATTTTCAATACAATAAACCATCACCAGGCACTTCACAGGCATGTAAACAAACATAAATTTGGCACCAATTTACGCCAGAAAGCACAAAGGAACAGGTTTAAGGACAAAATCAATTCAAAACCTCAACAGCAAAATAGTGTTAAATTACAAGGATGGGCTGCATCCTTGATGGGCAACTGACTGTGTAATTCCTCAAATGGAGGAGATCAGGGGGATTTTATATTATCAAAGAGTTCAATGGGGTTCATAGAGAGAAACTATTCCCTCTTTGGGGGGGGGGGAAGAGATCCTCAAAATAAGAGCCAGGCTTGTCCAGGAATCCTGCCATGATCTCATTCAATGGCAAAATAGGTTTGAGGGGCTGAACAGTCTCCTATTGCTATACATCTGCTACGTGTTCAGTAAAATGCTGCATTATATAACACTGTTGCAGAATATTATAAGGATAAACTGGTCACATAGCATCTTAGGCTGGAGCCTGCTTTGTTTTAGCTTTCTGACCTTCCAGAGGTAAAAAATCATCTTCAGTTGCTGGTGAGTGTTTTCCAAGAAGCGATAAGGCAATGCTGGCCACTTCTTATCTGTTGGAGACATTGAGGGTAGTGTCTTCTTTAGGCCAAGAAAGTATTTTTGTATCTTTAAGGGTGAAAGGAAAACAAAATTATTGTAGTTTTAAACATTATATTCCTATATGCACACAAATACAGTATATTGTGTGGGGAGGCTATATTAGATGCCAACATCTTTCTTCATATCTTAAAAATAATGCACACTGCTCTTCTACATTGTCTAGTCAGACAACTGACTGACTTACTTTCAGGCTCTAATACTGAATGACTGTCTGGTTCTCAAAGTAGGATCGCCTATACCTGCCTTTTCACTCCATCTGCATCCAGCTTGCCCAAGATTAGGAACTCAGCATTGATAAATCACTGCCACAAAACTGCTTTCCTGCCACTCTATGACCTGGTATCTCTTGATCTGCTAAATGGTGATGGTGCAAGATAGAAGGAGGGACATACTGACAGGCTTAGCCACATCTGACCTCAGCAGTGCTCAGAGATATCCACCGCCCAGATACAGAAGGCATCCAAACAGCGGGAGGCTCATGAGATGCAAAGAGGAAACATAGCTGAACAGTTCTTTCTTTCAGAAATTTACATTTAATCAAAGTTACTACTAATTCGGCGTCATTGGACAATCTTGTTCACAGAGTTCCCCGAAGTGGCTTGAAAAATTGAAATGTCCCAGTGATCCAACAAGGAGTGATCTGCTGAATGTGGAAATCAGTTTGATGTCAGGGCGGTGTGGGTTCTGAAATGCAGCTTGATAAAAGTAGACCTGAGTGTGCTCATTATCAACATTAGATGCAAAGTGGCTGGTGCGGAGTTCCCCAGCATCAACAGCCTCCCCTTCATAAGTTACCAACCATTAATTACAATACATGTAGCACAAACTCACAATCGAAGACATGATGAAGTTACGGATTGTCTTTGAAGCATTACTTTTGAAGTACTTCCTATTCCTTTTTCGCACCTGAGATCACAAACAGAGGAAAATGAGTTACAGAAGCTGTGGACAGGTTTTTAACCTTGTTGAAGGGGTTCTTCAACAAGAAAAATTTGAAACCACAAATGACCCCTTTTCTAATGGGTTAGTAATCAGAGACCACCCTTCCCACACCGTTATGGTAATTCTTTTACAATAGAGTGTAGTAATCTATAATACATAATAGTTTAATGTTTTACAATATGCAATAGTTTACCGTACACTTTATAATATTTGATTATACTGTAGTTTAGAATGTAAAACTGTATAATACTGATGATACATGCTGAAGGATTCTGATAACTCTTTTAAGAAAACAGGCATTTACTTCCAGATACTTGTCAGGTCAGGTGCCTGTTTCTATCTAAACATTTTTGGGGTGTGAAGGGAGGTGATAGCATGAGCACAGAGAATCCATTAGGAAAGTGGAGAGACAGCACAGAGACAATGGGAGCATGGGGAACAGTGAGGGCATTAGCCAAACACAGACAGCAGGAAAACAAGATGGATACAAGCGTATGAAATAGGAGCAGTCAGGCCACTCAGCCTCTCATACAATAAGATCAGAACTGAACTATTTGTCTGCATTCCTATCTTCCCGCAATGACCTTAGATTCTTGTCAGGAAAGGGAATCAATCCAGATCTGCCTTAATAGATATTCAATGATCCTGCCTCCACCACATTGTGAGGCAGAGAGTTCCAACCTCTGAGAAAAACTTCTCCTCATCGCTGTCCTGAACAGTGTGTCCCCCTTGTTCTAGACTCACCCAAAAGAGGAAACATTGTTTCCACATCTACCTCATCCAGACCAGGCAGGATTTTATACACTTCCATGAAATCACCCTATCTCCTCTGAACCATTTCCAACCTTTCTTAAATAAGATCAAAATGGGACCTAGTAGGTGAGATGTGGTCTCACCAATATCCTGTATAACTGAAGCATAATGTGTTGGCTTTTATGTTAAATTCCCCCTCATGATAAAGGCAAGCATCCCATCAGGCTTCCTGATTAATGCAGTACCACATCCCAGGAGCAGCACAGTGTTCCTAGATCCACGCAGCCCAGCTTCAGAACCACTGACTTCGGAAGGAAATGAAACAGACTAGTGAGCATATCTAACAATCCTACCAACCCTTCTCTCACATTCCTGAACAAGATACAAGTAGTTTGAATGCTAATCCCTCTCAGCCCAAGCCTCTAATCTGCCTTGGTCTAGTCAGTTTTAAGTTGACCCAGTGAGGCACAGTGTAGGTGGGAACAGGGCCTCCCAAGGGAGCACAGACAGATTTAGTTATGAATAATAAGGGTGGGAAATAGAGTTCAATCTGAACTCATCCACATTAGATTGGCAAAAGGGGAGTTGAGAATAGTGACAGAATACTGATGGTGGTGTAGCAGGTGTCTGTGTATACAGATTACCAAAAGCTAATGGGCGGTCACAGAGCAAATGGAATGCTAACCTTTTCCAAACAAAATCTCGTCAGGTAATTCGCACACTTGGGTTTGTCGGAGTTTGTCGTCTGCAAAGTGGCTCCTGCATGTAACTAACAACACATTCGGACTGTATTCACTGGGAGCTCAGAAGAGCAAGGAGGGAGAATCTCATAGAAACCTGTAAAGTTCTAACGGGACTAGATGGGGCAGTAAACACAGGAAGGAGGTTCCCGACAACTAGGTGGGGGTCCAGAGCCAGGAGATGGGGTAGGACTGAGATGAGGAGATGTGTCTTCACCCAGAGAAAGTTAAAAAATCACACAAAGTTAAAAACCACACGACACCAGGTGATAGTCCAACAGGTTTATTTGAAAATACAAGCTTTCAAAGTGCTTCTCCTTCGTCACTAGTTACCTGATGAAGGAGCGGTGCTCCAAAAGCTTGTACTTTCAAATAAACCTGTCGGACTATCACCTGGTGTCGTGTGGTTTTTAACTTTGTCCACCGCAGTCCAACACTGGCTCCTCCACATCATGTTTACCCAGACAGTGGAGGGCTGGGGGGGATGGACCCTGTAGGATTCTCTGCCACAGCAGGTTGGGACCAAGACATAGAACGTTTTTGAGAAGGACTTTGATATAGTTCTTAGGGGGAGAAGGGAATTGAGGGGTATGGGGGGGGGGAATGAGGTGGATGATCAACTGTGATCGTATTGAACGGGGAGCAGGAATCGGGGGGTCGAATGGCCTGCTCCTGATTTCTGTGTTTCATTGGCTGTAAAGCTCTTTGGGAAATTGTGTGGTCAATCAGATCGTCTGCTTCGGAATGATTTTTGATGAGGGCACTGGAGAGAAGGGCCTTGTTGGTTTTTTACCTTGTGGCGATTAGATCTTTCACGTCTGTCTGAGGGGGCAGAGGCAGTCACTGATTAACAGTTCACACAGCATAGCAACCCCTCAGTCAGCACTGATTTATGTTCCTGTCCCTGGAACTGAACTCGTGATCCTCTGACTTGAGTGATAAATGCTTCCCAGTGAGCCACAACTGCCTGAGACCCTGCTAGGCTCATAAATATGTCACATTAAAAATGACACATGTTAAAAGGTAGCACAAACTGCCAAGAAGTGCAGCAAGTAATGTGGGCACGCAGTTTATTCCAGGAGCAATAGATCAAAGGCAGTATTGCCATCTTGAACCCTATTACCTGGTAACCATGCCAATAAGCTGCAATGATAGTGGCAGCCTCAGCACGTCGCTTCTCCTCCCGGAGATCTCTCTGGGTTTTGCGAACCTGCAACAAGAAACAGTGATCTTACTCCATGAAGCCTGGAAAGATTGAGGGGGGGTGACACACAGAGATAGGGAGGGGGCTGGAGGGGGGTGACACACACAGAGATAGGGAGGGAGTGTAGGGGGCTGGAGGGGGGGTGACACACACAGAGATAGGTAGGGGGCTGGAGGGGGGGTGACACACACCGAGATAGGGAGGGGGTGTAGGGGGCTGGAGGGGGGGTGACACACACAGAGATAGGGAGGGGGTGTAGGGGGTTGGAGAAGATGCGAGAATTAGACATCTCTGTGAGGTCACCATGTATTACCTAAGTTAATAATCTCACATCGTCAGTAAATTTATGGCTTTATCGTAGAGCTCCAGATGTTAAATGATAAACTGCACAGGCTGGATCTCCTAGATCACGTTGCTATGGAATCTTTTGTGACTGGATTGATTTTAAATGTATTCTGAGATGTCACTTAATCTCTGCACAAACACTGCATGTTGACTTTCTCTGTTAGTTTCCAGTCAGATGCATCGTAGTGACTGTCATGGTGTACTGGGTGTGGTCATTACCAAACAGTGCGTGGTTGTCAGTCAGGGCACCTCACCAGCTTACTGGAGCTCACCTCCAAGTGGCTCAGGTGGTAAATGCATAACTCAGTGTGGCACAGAACTGGCAAACCCTGGGTACTGGGCAAACCCCAATTCTGCACCAACTCAACTCAGCCTCCACACCCGTCGGTTTGCTCTCACTAATCTCCCTGATCTGGCTTGGGATTGTCTCACCAAACGTCCGCCAACATTCCCACTCCTATCATGGAGGAAATAGTCTCTGTAAAAGAACACTCTTACCCTGTCCAGTCATATTAGAAGTGCCATACGGGCACCATCATCTGGCCCTCGACCCAGTACTCACCTTCCAGCCTCTGGTGCAGGCCTGAAGGACAATCGTGGCTTGCTTCAATCTTTTGTATTTCTTTTGTTGCTGTGACGATCCATACATGAAAAAAAAAGACAGAATTAACAAGGAAACGTTTTGCTGAGTTTGGTTTCAATGGTTGTGTCTTTTATCCGACACCAATTTTATCCCCTGACATTGTTGAGGCCTTCAGCCACCATTATGGGGGATCACAAAGCCATCCTTGAAGTTTGAGGCTCAAACGGTGAGTGTCAGGAGGTTTTTTTTTACACCCGGGTTAGGACTGCCACTGGCAAAGCTGGCATTCACTGACTGCCCCTTGTTGCCCTGAGAAGCTTTTTCTTTAGCTGCCACGTAGGACAATTCAGAATTAACCATGAGCACATGGGCTACAGTCACAGATAGACCCAGACTGGCTAAATAGAGATGACTGGTCTCCTTACTTAAAGGGATGTTTGCGGAAGAGTTGGGTTTGTAACAACAATCTGACAACTTTGTGGACACTTTTACTGATAACAGGTTTTTGTTACAGATTTATTTTTTAGAAATCAATCAAAATCCTCACAAGAACAACATCCACTTTTGATGCTTCCTTGTGGTTTTCAGACTGAGCCACAAAGGGGTTCCTTTCTAGTGACATTGTGGCGCTCTCTCGAAGCACTGTGGGAGCTCTAATTTGGGGAATGCTTGCTCCTGAAATGGAAGCAATGGTTCCGAAACTCGGGTAACACTTCAGTAATGCATAAAATTCATTCTCAGCTCCCCTAGAAGGAGGGAAAGAGTGAACATCTTGACTTTGGTGACTCATGTTTGACGTGAAGATAAGGCAAATCCGCGTGACCCAAACTTACATTATATCCCCTGAACCGGGCCGAGATCACAATCTGACTTTTCTTCATCAGCAGGAAGTGGGTCCGGCATTTCCAGCCACGATATGTCTTCTGAATCAAGGTAGCCAGGAATTCCATCTGAATCCGTCGTCGATCTTCCAGGTCAAAGAGCTGGAAGACAGGCAGAAATCATCAAAATGGGCTTCAGTGAGAATCGTGGGGAGTCAACGATTTTGCATTAATCTCAGCAAACGCTTCATAAAACTGAGACTCCGCTCCTGTTAATGATGTCCCTTTGTGAAAGCAAAGGGGCAAACATCAAACCTTTAAGAGAGAGCCACAGAAAACAGGAGCAGGAATAGGATATATGTCCCTTTGAGCCCTGCTGCCCCATTGAATGGGATCATGGTTGTTCATCCAACTCAGTCCTCTATTCCCCACCCCCTCCCTAACCCCCCACCCACCCACCGATACCCTTCAATCCCTTTAGCCCTAAGAACTATATCCAGCTCCTCGAAAACATCCTATGTTTTAGCCTTGACCAGTTTCAGTTGCAGAGAATTCCACAGGCTCAGCCCAGGCCTGGTCTTCAAGTATTGTCCTCAGGGACAGCTACGAGGTGACTCTCCCCAGTTACAGCAGCATCGGTTCCTTTTTAAAACATTTGGAATCATGCGGTAATCAACTTAATCGCCAAATACTCACTGTTCGTGGATTTTTGATAAAGATCTTTGTCTGCCCAAATGCGTATTCCTCCAGGGGGATATTTAACTCTGTCAAAAGGGCTCTCACACCATCGCTTCAGGGAATAAAAAAGACCAGAGCTTAGAAATGATGACAGAGTGACTAATTTATCTGAAGTTCTAAAGAAAGGCCGCTGGATTTGAAAAGTGAAATTTCTCTCTACACAGATACTGTCAGACCTTTCTCTAGCACTTTGTGTTTTCTTTTGGTATCCGGGCCTGGCTCTTCCACCTTGCTTATTCCTTTACCCAAGCAGGGATTGTTTCTGTGTGATTCTAGTGTGAGGTGCCAGGCAGTGAAAGAGAGCAGAGCATCAACATTACCCTCCAGTCAGCAGCGACTTGTCAACCTCAGGGAGGACTCCGGCTAATGGTAGCACGCCCAATCAGTTTAGTACAGGCATCGTCCTTGGACGGCCCAGCCCTGTCCTCATTCAGATATTGGGCACATGTTTTGCATTCGTTGGTATGCAGTCAGAAGTCACATGGCGTCTCCCAAAGCTTGTGATTTTATATAAACCTGTTGGACTACAACCTGGTTTCATGTGACTTCTGACTTTGTCCGACCCAGTCCAACACCGGCATCTCCCCTTATAGAGTCGCATAGCACAGAAACAGACCCTTCGGCCCAACCAGTCCATGTCGACCCTAATCCCAAACTGAGCTAGTCCCATACCTGCCTGCTCCTGGCCCATCTCCCTCCAAACCTTTCCTATCCACGTCCTTATCCAAATGTCTTTTAAACATTCTAATTGTACCCACACCCACCACTTCCTCAGGATGTTCATTCCACACGCGAACTTCCCCCCCCAACCCCATGTAAATAAATTGCCTCACAGGTCTTCTTTAAATCTCTCTCCCCTCACCCTAAAAATGTGCCCCCAGTACTGAAATCGCCCATCCTGGAGAAAAGGCAACAACCATCAAATGTATCTAAACCCTTCATTATTTCATAAACCCTCTATCAGGTTGCCTCTCAACCTCCTACACCCCAGTGAAAAAAGTCCCAGCCTATCCAGCCTCTCCCTGTAGCTCAATTCCCAGCAACATCCTGGTAAATCTCTTCTGAACCCTCTCCAGCTTAATAATATCCTTCCTGTAACGGGGCGACGAGAACTGGACACAGTACTCCAGAACAGGCCTCACCAACGTCCTGTAGTATGCACTTCACAGTTCTGAGGAAGCTGTTCTTACCGGTCATTTCCCTTCCAATTTGGCCACGTCTGTTTGCAAAGCATCTTGTACCGCTGTAGGCAGGGCTTGTAGGGGTGTCGATACGCATAGCCTGCCCTTCGCACCCGCACGTTCTCCATCAGACCCAGGTACCAGACCTGTGACTGCACCAGCTCATCCACAAACTTGTTCGGGGACTTGGTGTCATTGGGTTTTATGCATCTGTGAAAGGTTAGCACAGGGGAGAGTGACAATTGGTTAAACGTTTCAAGAGAACGATATTGAGATGATACAAGTACACTGGGCAGATACTGCTCACACGCCCTGCGGGGACAGGTGCCCGCTGTCCTGATCTAGTCTTCAGCCCCAAGCCAACATGCCCAGCTCTTGACTGCCCTCTGAAGTGAGGTTAGTAGGTCACCCAGTTGAACGGGTACCTGAGCGGGTAATGCTCCCACCATCACTCGCTTTCTTTATTGCTGTAATTCCGTGTCTAACTTTAAGTAATGCCAGCGAGCTGAGCAGTTCTGCCAGTCTCCTCCAGGTGGGCAGAACAGCACTGCTTTAAACATTCACTGGCTGCCAGTTCGAGGGGGGAACTGACTGCAACAAACCCATGACCAACGGGCCTCCCCCACCACGGCCGTGAGCTTCAGGAATATAGCATCGAATCCATACAGTGTGGAAGCAGGCCACTCAGCCCATTGAGTCTGGCACTGACCCTCTGAAGAGCATCCCACCAAGTCCTCCAGCCCACCCTTACCCCAGTAACCCTGCGTTTCCCTGTCCAATCCACCCCAACCTGCACATGGTCAGACTGTGGGAGGAAACCAGAGCACCTGGAGGAAACCCACGCAGAATATCCACACAGACAGTCACCCGAGGGTGGAATCGAACCTGGGTCCCTAACACTGTGAGGCAGCAGCGCTAACCACTGAGCCACTGTGCCACACTTACTGCCAAATCAATTGCTCGATTTCTAACTGGATAACCCCTCAATCAAGGGACAATGTGGGAAGGGTCCTACCTGATGTAGTTCGGGTTCTTCACCAGAAGATTCTTCATGAGGATCCCTACAGAGGTCTTGAACTGGGAGCCAGCGGTGGGCGGCCTCTTCAGCAATGTCTTACTTGGGTTCCCTTCAGAGAAAAGGGATTTGATGAGCTTGTGCTTGGCCTGCCACATTGCCTTGGACAGGTCACGGTACAAGAGGTCATTGTTCTTGTCTAAGAACTCCGTAACGTTGTATGTCACCTGGAAGAAGGAGCATAAAAATGAATGAGGGTGTTTTCCCCTGGCTCCCCTCTGTTGCGATTGCTCGCTGCTGTTGGGTGCAGCTTCTCAGTTGCCATTCACTCTCTCAAGGAGAAAGTAAGAACCGCAGATGTGGGCGATCAGAGTCGAAGAGTGTGGCGCTGGAAAAGTGCAGCAGGTCAGGCAGCATCCGAGAAGCAGGAGGATCCTGATGAAGGCCTTATGCCCGAAACGTTGATTCTCCTGCTCCTCGGAAGCTGCCTGACCTGCTGTGCTTTTCCAGCACCACTCTCTCGACTCACTCTATAGAAGATCACTTGAGTTAAGTAATGGTCCTGTGGAGTGGTCGGAAATTACACCGTATGTGTGATCCTGACTAGGAGCTTTTCATATATTGGAAATGAAACTTTAGATATCACCAGTCTGCACAGATTAGTATTATACAGAATCAAAAATGAATTCACTGCTATCTGCTGGCTTTTAAAATCCTACCCAGAAATGTGATGCCAGTTCTAAATTTCAGTGCTGAGCTGATGCTGGTCTACAGTAGGTAGTGTTTTGGCACAACATAGTGTGCCAACACAGAGTCCTGCCAAGTTTGGCTGTGAGTATAAACAGCTCCACACATCACAGATGGTGCACTGGAAGATGCCAGGTAGAAATCAGGCAATTTCTCGGTTCAGCAGCTAACATTTTCACATCCATGTCAGAGGATTGTGGCTTCAAGATCCACTTCAGAGACTTCAAAACAAACGCCAGGCTGGCCTTTCAATGTAGGATCAAGGGAGCGGGCACTGTCGGAGGGTCAGTGCTGAGGGAGCGAGCGCTGTGGGAGGGTCAGTGCTGGGGGACTGGGTGCTGTGGGAGGGAAGGTCAGTGCTGAGTGAGCGGGTGCTGTGGGAGGGTCAGTGCTGTGGGAGGGTCAGTGCTGAGGGAGCGGGTGCTGAGGGAGGGTCAGTGCTGAGGGAGTGGGTGCCGTGGGAGTATTACTGAATGGAGCAATGTACTCACCCTTCCTGCATAGTGCTGCACCCGGAAGCAGCTGTCTGTCAGGGTTGTGTCAGTGATGAACTTGGAATTCATTGTCTCCTTGCTCTCAAAATGCTGATGGCTAGAAAAGACCTGGTTTAATTTCTTGAGGAAAGTAAATTCAGTGACGGGACCTGGCCGCAGACATTCTTCATCCAACATTGCCAGGATGCCTTTCTTACTCTGCAAAAGAACAAGCAATATCCCAGCTCATTTGAAAGGCCAGCATTATCTTTGTGTTATTTGGTTCCTTTTCCTGACCCTAGCCTTAATTTCTAACCACACTTCCTCTCGGACCATTGGTACGTGCTTGGCTACAGTTTTGTGAGCTCTAGATGCTTTCTTATACTTTAATGAAAAGGGAGAGTGGCATGGTGGTTCAGTGGTTAGCACTGCTGTCTTTGGAGAGTCAGTCTTCCACACTGGAGGGATTCTGGAAAGAATTCTCTATATATACTAGTGTAGTCACAGAGACACTCAATCCTGTCCTCATTTTGTGTGTCCACTTTTCAAGAAAGGTCATTGAGGCTAGCCAAATTCAGCAGTGACCAATCCTCATTTGTACAACTTGTGGGAGGTAGTGTTCAAGTTATTTAGTTTTATTTACCAACTGGCTTTGGGAGGAACGTTGCTGTTTGCTCATTAGAAGAGTTAATTATATGGCTGGTTGGGTCCCTTTATCTGGAATCATAGACGGCCCCTCATTAAGCTGAAGAAGCTACAGCTTCCACAGGCAAGGGCAGGATTGGACTTCCCAGATTTTAGGAAATATCAGTTAAGTTCCCTATTAAGTTACATAGCTGATTGGGTCTTGTCTGACCCACAATCAATCTGGCTGGACATCGAGGCTTCTCAAGTAAAATGCCCACTTGTTAACCTCTTTGTTTTCAGACAAGAGGAAAATCATCACTGATCAATATAAAAATCCTATAATACTAAACACAATTAAAGCTTGGAATATAATGCGGCAAAATGAGGGCAACTCACATAAAACATCCTCCTATGCTCCGATAGTGGGAGCATGGGGGTTTCAACCGGGGGTTTACAGATGCCACTTTCAAACTCTGAGATCTGGGGGGTATCTCCTGTTTAGGGGATCTGTTTAAGGAAAGGGTCCTGATATCTTTTGAACAGCTGTATCAGAAATTTGGATTACCTAATGGTGACCTCTTTCGATACTTCCAAATTCGAGATTACATACAGAAGAAGACTAGATTAGATTAGATTACTTACAGTGTGGAAACAGGCCCTTCGGCCCAACAAGTCCACACCGCCCCGCCGAAGCGTAACCCACCCATACCCCTACATCTACATCTACCCCTTACCTAACACTACGGGCAATTTAGCATGACCAATTCACCTGACCTGCACATCTTTGGACTGTGGGAGGAAACCGGAGCACCCGGAGGAAACCCACGCAGACATATTAGATAGTCTTTATAAATCAGACAGAGAACGTACAGTGCTATGGCCAATGGGGGTACCTTCCGTCAACACTCTTTATCATTTACTACATGTTGAAGTATCGGGAGATATGGACAATCTGCTTAAAACATGGGATCAGGATTTGGGACTGGAAATCTCTATAGAAACGTGGAATGACATTTGGGAAAATGCCAGAAGAATCACTATCTGTAACAGAACCCAGGCTATCCAGCTGAAGATACTTCATAGGGCCCATATAGCACCGGTTCGATTGGCAAAATTTAAGGCAGGAGCATCTCCAATGTGTCCCAAATGTAAAATAGAGGTGGGCACTCTTGTACATTGCCTATGGACCTGTCATAAGATCAGTAGATATTGGACTAAAGTAGCAAGTACCCTGACAGAAATTTTAGGAACGGAAATTAAAGTGGACCCTGTATCTTTCCTTTTGGGCTTTTTGAACTTACTGTCCCTGGATATACACGGGAAGAGATTATTTTCTATTCTCTCTTTCTGTGCAAGGAAAAATATTTTGGTAAACTGGGTGGCTGAGGGCCCCCCTGGACTTTCAAATTGGCACAGATTAATTATGGAATGTATTCCCCTTGACTTCCTTACAAACATGGTGCACCAAAAGACCGCATTATTCCATAAAATATGGCAGCCCTTCTTGAATTATATAAATACAGATATTTCAGCCATCCTAACAAGGGCTTTTATTTGATTGAGATGGCGAACTTGGCTGGTCCGGGGCCCCTTGGGAGAGGAATCCCGCACAAATACGGGTTTTGTTACGATTTGATGTTAACACATTCCGAGCATGTATCTCACTACCCAATTTCTGTGTAATCCATCGGTTTTTTTTCTCTTCTTTTAATAATGTAAGACACTTAATTATACACTCTGGTTAGTTGTCGGTTAGATTAGTAGTTAGTTCAGTTTTGTTTCTTTCTCTCAGTATCTTTTTCTTTGATAAATTTTGGTTATTATTTATTTAAGATTTAATTGTATATCAATGTTTATACTTGGGTTTTTTTATTTGTAAACTTGTAAAAATATGTTAAATTTTCAATAAAAATATCAATATTAAAAAAAAGAATAGTTAATTATAGGATCATAGAGACGTACACAATGGAAACAGACCCTTCAGTCCAACCCGTCCATGCCGACCCAGTTACCCCAACCCAATCTAGTCCCACCTGCCAGCACCCGGCCCATATCCCTCCAAACCCTTCCTATACATATACCCATCCAGATGCCTTTTAAATGTTGTAATTGTACCAGCCTCCACCACTTCCTCTGACAGCTCATTCCATACACGTACCACCCTCTGTGTGAAAAAGTTGTCCCTTAGGTCTCTTTTATATCTTTCCCCTCTCACCCTAAACCAATGCCCTCTAGTTCTGGATGCCCCAGGGAAAAGACTTTGTGTGTTTATCCTATCCATGCCCCTCATGAGTTTATAAACCTGTATAAGGTCACCCCTCAGCCTCCAACGCTCCAGGGAAAACAGCCCCAGCCTATTCAACCTCTCCTTATAGCTCAAATCCTCCAACATCCTTGTCAATCTTCTCCAAACCCTTTCATGTTTCACAAGATCCTCCCGATAGGAGGGAGACAAGAATTGTACACAATATTCCAAAAGTGGCTTCACCAATACAGCCACAATATGACTTTCCAACCCCTATACTCAATACACTGACCAATAAAGCCAAATGCACCAAACCCTGCCTTCATCACCCTGGCTTCCTGCAACGTATGCTCACACGCAAACTCAGCCATCTTGCGTGGGAATACAAAAATAACAACCGAAGGAGTGAAAAGTTGAAAAAAAGTACGTTTTCAATCAGGTCACAGATGATGGCATTGTCAAAGTATTTGATCTGCGTCCATTCGATCCCCTGAAAAATAGAAGAAGAATCAAGATAGGAGCAAATTACTGCAGATGCTTGAATCTGAACATTTTACTTTTGTTTTGGGAACGGGAAGCAAGCTTAGTGCACAGTGGGTTCTGGCTGATGTTTTTGACTCCACTGTCAAAGACTTGAGCATGTGCGAGTGGTGCAGCCAAGAGCTGCACACACTCAGCAAGACTCAACACAGCCACGAGCAACTATCCCAGATGAAGAGCCTGTTCGGGCTGTCTGTCACATTTACCCACCGAGCGATCTTCCTGTCTTTAATGAATATTCATCAACGTGTACGCCAAAGGAGGGTGGGTGGGGGGTTGCTGAGGGATAGCTTACCTCTCGTACGTACTCTTCCTGCTCCTCTTTCAATGTCAGCTCAATGAAGATCTGCTGCAGCTTCTCATTACAGTAATTTATCACAAACTGCTCAAAATTATTGTCCTAAGAAAAGACACATATGGGCAGGTTTGAGAAAAAAGTGTCCAAAGCTCATCGGAGACAGAACTTGCACTTCTATAGCACCTTTCACAACCTCAAAGCCATCTCCGCACACTGCAAGCTGGTATTGATTGTTGTCGAGTAGGGAATGCGGCAGCCAATGTGTGCACAGCAAGCTCCTGCAAACAGCAGTGCGATAATGACTGGAGCATCTGTGTCGACTGAGGAAGAAACAGTGGGATGGCACAGTGGCTCAGTGGTTGGTGCTGCTGCCTCACAGTGCCAGGGACCCGGGTTCGATTCCAGCCTCAGGTGACTGGCTGCACATTCTCCCCCATGTCCGCATGGGTTTCCTCCAGGTACCCTGGCTTCCTCCCACAGTCCAAAGATGCGCAGATGCTAAATTGTCCCATTGAGCCCAGGGATGTGCAGGTTAGGGTGGGATTGGCCGTGCTAAATTGTCCCGTAGTGTCCGGGGATGTGCAGGTTAGGGTAGATTGGCTGTGCTAAATTGTCCCGTAGTGTCCGGGGATGTGCAGGTTAGGGTGGGATTGGCCGTGCTAAATTGTCCCGTGGTGCCCAGGAATGCACTGATTAGGGTGGATTGGCCATGCTAAATTGTCCCCGTAGTGCCCAGGGATGTGCAGGTTAGGGTGGGATTGGCCGTGCTAAATTGTCCCGTAGTACCCAGGGATGTGCAGGTTAGGGTGGGATTGGCCATGCTAAATTGTCCCGTAGTACCCAGGGATGTGCAGGTTAGGGTGGGATTGGCCGTGCTAAATTGTCCCCTTAGAGCCCAGGGATGTACAGGTTAGGGTGGGATTGGCCGTGCTAAATTGTCCCGTAGTACCCAGGGATGTGTAGGTTAGGGTGGGATTGGCCGTGCTAAATTGTCCCGTAGTGCCCAGTGATGTACAGGTTAGGGTGGGATTGGCCGTGCTAAATTGTCGCTGTAGTGTCCAGGGATGTACAGGTTAGGGTGGGATTGGCCCTGCTAAATTGTCCCGTAGTGCCCAGGGATGTGCAGGTTAGGGTGGGATTGGCCGTGCTAAATTGTCCCGTAGTGTCCAGTGATGTGCAGGTTAGGGTGGGATTGGCCGTGCTAAATTGTCCCGTAGTACCCAGGGATGTGTAGGTTAGGGTGGGATTGGCCCTGCTAAATTGTCGCTGTAGTGCCCAGGGATGTGCAGGTTAGGGTGGGATTGGCCGTGCTAAATTGTCCCGTAGTGCCCAGGGATGTGCAGGTTAGGGTGGGATTGGCCGTGCTAAATTGTCCCGTAGTGCCCAGGGATGTGTAGGTTAGGGTGGGATTGGCCATGCTAAATTGTCCCGTAGTGTCCAGGGATGTGCAGGTTAGGGTGGATTGGCCGTGCTAAATTGTCCCGTAGTGCCCAGGGATGTACAGGTTAGGGTGGGATTGGCCGTGCTAAATTGTCCCCGTAGTGCCCAGGGATGTACAGGTTAGGGTGGACTGGCTCTGCTAAATTGTGCCGTAGTGCCCCGGGAAGTGTATGTTAGCTGTGGGAAATCCAGGGTTACAGGGATAGGGATGGGTCTGGGTGAGTTGCTTTCCGGAGGGTCAGTGTGGACTCAGTGGGCCGAATGGCCTGCTTCCACATTGTAGGGATTGTATGATGGAACCCTGGGAATTCTTTGTCTCCTGATGGCTGTGAAATCTTTTACATCTAATTGAGAGGGAAGGAAATGCATTTGGAAGCTTACACCTCCAGTCAGGCAGCTTCTTCTGGCAGCATCAACCTCGACGTTCAAGTCCCCACAGTGAGGTTTGTTGAACCCTGAACTTTTCGGCGTGGAGGTGAAAATGCTCCCAGACCCATGAGTAAAGAAGGTGCACAAGCGAACCAAAGCCATTCCCTGAAAACTTGGGGTGGGAATGAACAGGAACAGGCAATCGCACGTCATTAACCGTTCACACTGGCTGAGAGGTGGTTAGTGCCTGTTCCTCTCAGTACAGACAAATTCTGAAGAGAGAAAAATCTCATGGGTCAAAAACAAACAAATGGAGTCTCAACAAAAGCAACGTCTCCAATATAACAGCAAAGGAACACCATTCCAATCAAAAATGAGTGGAATGTGGAGCCACCAAAAAATATCAACATGAACCTTCAACATTTTCAGGTCAATCAGGAGCAGACATAAAATTCACTCAGAGTATTCATATTGGGCTCACTCAAATAAATGGGGGAAAATAAATCATGGCATTTGCTTTGAACAATCTCTCCAGAAAGTGCCGATGCTCCTGGAATTCTATTCCATGCATCGCAGTTTCTGGAATGTAAATACTGTGTGGCATTTGCTGTTGTCAGCTTTATGTAACATGTCGCTGGCATTCTGCACTGCTGCTTTGCTCTGGGATCGTTCGACAGGAAAAATGATCATGCAAACTCACCTCCAAAATCTCAAATCCATAAATATCCAGCACTCCCATCACCTTCTTCTGGATCTTGCCTTTCACCTTGAATGGAAAGGATTCAAATTAATCTCAGTTTTCACCACCTTGCTTGTTTTGTCCCTTTATTCTTCCATGGGACGTGATTGTCACTGGCTGGGCCAGTATTTAATACCTGTCCCTAAATGCCCTGGAATGGAGTGGCTCGCTTGGCCATTTCAGAGGACATCAAAGAGCTAACCGCATTGCTCCGGGTCCATAGTCATATTTAGGCCAGATCAGGTAAGAATGGCAGATTTCCTTCTTTAAAATGGAAATTAGGTTTTTTTTTAACCACAATTGATGATAACATCATGGCTGCAATTGCTAAGGTTAACTATAGGTTTATTAACATAATGTTAAATTCCAACAGCTACCATAGTAAGAATTGAAGCCCATGTCCTCAGAGCCTGGGTCTCAGAATTTCTCGGCCCGTGATACAAACAATACACCACCGACTCCTGCAGAATGTTAGACATCCTAATAAGCTCCCATATTCCATTCCAGTGCTGAACTCCCAACCTTCTCCCCTTCTCTCCGGAAGGCACTCTCTTGTGCAATAGTAAATTCCACTGATATTACTCCAGAACCTGGGACAAATGGCTGTCATTCACATGTGAATAATTCAAGAACAATGGGAGGGATAAACTAGGAAATGATAGACCAATGAGTCGAACATCTGTGGAGGGAAACTGTTGGAAAAGATCCAGAGGGACAGAATTAGCCTCCACTTGGAGAGGCAAGGGTTGATCAAGGATAGTCAGCGTGGCTTTGTCAGGGGGAGAGCAGGTCGAACAAATTTGATTGAATTTTTCAAAGAGGTGAGTAGATTTGTGGATGAGACTACTGCGGTGAATGTAGTCCATGTGGATGTCAGTAAGGCTTTTGACAAAATGCCACGTGGGAGACTGGTCAAGAAGGTAACTGCCCATGGCATCCAGGACACTTTGGCACATTGGATCCACAAGTATTTGAGTTGCGGGAGGCAGAGGGTGTTTTTGTGACTAGATGCCTGTGTCCAGTGGTGTAACACAGGGTTTGGTGTTGGGTCCCTTACCGTTTACTTTGTGCATTAATGATTCCGACACAAATATAGGCGGAACAATCCGTAAGTTTGAGAATGACATGAACATCGGTGATGTAGTAAATAGCCCGCAGGAAAGCCTTAGACTCCAGGACAATATCGACAGGCTTGACAGAAAGCCAAAACAGCAGCAAATGGAACTTAATCCTGGAAACGTTACGATGGAGCTGTATATAATGTTAGTAAGACCACTGTGCTGTGTACAGCTCTGGCCCCCACGTTATTGGAAGGATGTGATTGCACTGGAGCGGGTGCAGAGGAGATTCACCAGGATGTTGCCTGGGCTAGAGAGACTCAGTGATGAAGAGAGGCTGGATAGGCTGGGGCTGTTTTCCTTAGAGCAGAGAAGGCTGAAGTGGACACAGTTCTGACAGGGGTGGGTGTAGACAGGGAAAATAGGGAGAAACTTTTCCCTTTAGTAAAGAGGTCAATAACCAAGGGGCATAGATTTAAGGTAAGGGGCAGGAGGTATAGAAGGGGTTTAAGGAAGAACATTTTCACCCAGAATGGGTGGGAATCTGAAACTCACTGCCTGTGAGGATGGGAGACATGGGAACCATCACAACATTGATAAAGGATTGAGATGAACACCTTAAATGCCTGAGTATACAAGACCTAGGTCCAAGTGCTGGGAAATGAGACTACAGTAGAGAGGAGCTCGATGGACACCATTGGTCAAAGGGCCTTTTTCCATGCCATATGACTCTATGACAGCTATTTGACTGTGAGGGGCATCATAGCCAACCCAATACTGTCCTCAATTGGAATCTCAGTATAAATGTACTTTGCTGCAGGATAGTGATGAGGAGACCCATCGGGGTGACTGAGTTTTGCCAGCAGCAATGAAACCAACCGTCCCATCCTAGAGAGGAGACTGAACTCAGGGGAACCTCTTCATTGTAAGCCTCGGTAATACACTGTACTCTCCGAACCACTTAGGGAACTCCTCATACACAGTTAATTCCTCTTGTGTAATTACTGACATGGATAATTTGACTCAATTTTCCCACAGTGTTCTATGAGTTCTCTCCAAAATATGATCACAGCAGGGATTCAGTTATACAGCACTGACATTTATCCAACTGAGCTCCAATATGAAGAACACAGGATCCCTATTGGGTTTGATTACCTGGATACTTTCATTAATTCGGTTCACCAGCCAGTTAAACAAGCGGTCATAAAGGTTTTTAGCCAAAGCATCACGTGCATAGTTACCCTGTACAAAAAAGGACACATCTTTATTATGAGGTTGTCATGTGTCATTCATCCTGTTAAAAATTGAGAACTAATTCAGGAACTGTGCACACAAATTAAAAACAAAATTAACGCTATAATATCCTTTGACTTGTTTGTGACTTATAGAGGGTAAAGAGAAATACAACATGTGCTGGATGAGGCACTGGGCCTTTCAGCTCTGGAACGTGGCTTTGAATGCGGTCCAGTTCAGTGGGTGAAAACTTCCTCTGTGCCGATAAAGGTTCGAACTGAAAGCTGTGTCTGCCCAGTTCCTCCTTACAGTAACAGGTAAGGTCACCCTAGTCCCAAAGGGCAGCTCTCTCTCTCTCTCTCCCTCGAGAGAGAGAGAGAGAGAGAGAGAGAGAGAGAGAGAGAGATGGCTGGTGGTGAGTCTAATCTGAGGGTCACCACACCTCAGACAAGGGGAGAGGTTGAGAAGGAGGGGCCTTCATAGCAACCTCAGTTGGTGCAGACATTGAACTCATGCTGTTGGTAGCACACAACCAGCCACCCAGCCAACCGAGCTAACAAACTCCAAACCATTAAGGGAGCATTGCATTAACAGTAACAACCATGACTCTGTATCGCTGGCTCCCAGGAATCTCGGTATCACTCCTTAGATTTCTTTGAAATGTTATACTTCACCTGAGCAACAGATAATGTTGTCATCACTTTATCCCCTTTGGCTTCCACAGTACGTGAGCACAGTGCTTGGTTGAGAATGGACTGATTGAGACCAATCAAACTGCAGATTTCACTCAGTACTGCACAGAAAAACAAACACCAACACTTTTAAACTCAACTCTCAGAATGCAAGAAACGTGCAGACATTAGCTGACAGACCTCCCTCTGTGTCAATATATGTGCATCTTCCCTACAAGTGATTGTCATGGGGATATCACAGCCAGGTTTCTCCCAGCAGGCTTTGCGATTGGCCCTCAGAAGGTTCTGGGTGGGAAACAGTAAAGACTATGTGGAAGATAAGCTTCAACAATATTGACTATGAAGGCGAGATACAGCAGTTAGATTGTGTGTTGATGCCTTGTCCTTGGTTGGACTGCTGCAGGATTATTCCTGTCCCTGTCCAAACAGCATGACCTGACAGTACTGACCCAAATACCACCAGATGAAGGAGCAACTCATCAACTTAGCTCCATATCCTTCGGAATGTAGGAATAGGAACATGGTGCCACCGTTTAAGAAGGCCGGTAAAGACAAGCCAGGGAACTATAGACCGGTGAACCTGACCTCGGTGGTGGGCAAGTTGTTGGAGGGAATCCTGAGGGACAGGATGTACATGTATTTGGAAAGGGTAAAAACAATGACTGCAGATGCTGGAAACCAAATTCTGGATTAGTGGTGCTGGAAGAGCACAGCAGTTCCAAGGAGCAGTCGTACTGCTTGAACTGCTGTGTTCTTCCAGCACCACTAATCCAGAATGTATTTGGAAAGGCAAGGACTGACTGGGGATAGCCAACATGGCTTTGTGGGTGGGAAATCATGTCTCACAAACTTGATTGAGTTTTTTGAAGAAGTAACAAAGAGGATTGATGAGGGCAGAGTGGTAGATGTGATCTATATGGACTTCAGTAAGGCGTTCGACAAGGTTCCCCATGGGAGACTGATTAGCAAGGTTAGATCTCATGGAATACAGGGAGAACTAGCCATTTGGATACAGAACTGGCTCAACAGAAGACAGAGGGTGGTGGTGGAGGGTTGTTTTTCAGACTGGAGGCCTGTGACCAGTGGAGTGCCACAAGGATCGGTGCTGGGTCCTCTACTTTTTGTCATTTACATAAATGATTTGGATGTGAGCATAAGAGGTACAGTTAGTAAGTTTACAGATGACACCAAAATTGGAGGTGTAGTGGACAGCGAAGAGGGTTACCTCAGATTACAACAGGATCTGGACCAGATGGGCCAATGGGCTGAGAAGTGGCAGATGGAGTTTAATTCAGATAAATGTGAGGTGCTGAGTTTTGGGAAAGCAAATCTTAGCAGGACTTATACACTTAATGGTGAGGTACTAGGGAGTGTTGCTGAAGAAAGAGACCTTGGAGAGCAGGTTCATAGCTCCTTGAAAGTGGAGTCGCAGGTAGATTGGATAGTAAAGAAGGCGTTTGGTATGCTTTCCTTTACTGGTCAGATTATTGAGTACAGGAGTTGGGAGGTCATGTTGCGGCTGTACAGGACATTGGTTAGGCCACTGTTGGAATATTGCATGCAATTCTGGTCTCCTTCCTATCGGAAAGATGTTGTGAAACTTGAAAGGGTTCAGAAAAGATTTACAAGGATGTTGCCAGGGTTGGAGGATCTGAACTACAGGGAGAGGCTGAACAGGCTGGGGCTGTTTTCCCTGGAGCGTCAGAGGCTGAGGGGTGACCTTATAGAGTTTTATAAAATCATGGGAGGCATGGATAGGATAAATAGACAAAGTCTTTTCCCTGGGGTCGGGGAGTCCAGAACTAGAGGGCATAGGTTTAGGGTGAGAGGGGAAAGATATAAAAGAGACCTAAGGGGCAACTTTTTCACACAGAGGGTGGTACATGTATGGAATGAGCTGCCAGAGGAAGTGGTGGAGGCTGGTACAATTGCAACATTTAAGAGGCATTTGGATGGGTCTATGAATAGGAAGGGTTTGGAGGGATATGGGCCGGGTGCTGGCAGGTGGGGCTAGATTGGGTTGGGATACCTGGTCAGCATGGACAGGTTGGACTGAAGGGTCTGTTTCCATGCTGTACATCTCTATGACTCTATGACTATATGAACAGGAGGAAGCCATATCTGATCTGGGCCTTAGTTTTCATATTTTCAATTGAGTTCCAGCTTTAACAACTGTTGGAGAGAGAGAGTTCCAAGTTTCCACTCCCTTTTATTTGAACAGAGGAGCAGGTGAGGTCGTTCACTCCCTCAGGCCTGCTCTGCCATTCCAAATCATTGTTTATCATGTCTCTCAACACCATCTTCCTGACTATCCCTTGATGTCATTAGTGTCTAGAAAGCTATTGATCTGCATTGAGGCTGCTCAATGATTGAAGCTCCACAAAGCCTCTGGGTACAGAATTCCAATAATTCACCATCCTCTCAGAGAACATATTCCTCCTCAGCTCAATCCTTACTGTGAGACAGTGTCCCCTAGTTCTACACTCCTTTATGCCCAGCCTCCTTCCTGCATCTCCTCTTCACCCCCCCCACCCCGTCGAGCCCTGACAATTTTGTAAATTTCATTGAGACCCCTTCCCATTCGTCTAAACTCCAGAGAGTTACAGATGCAGGTGCCTCGATCCCTCCTACCATTCCAGGGGTCAGTATGGTGTCCCTCCACTGTGCTCCCCTCTGTGCAGCGTATACCCTCCCTTAGAACTGCATGCAATATTCCAGGTGCAGTCTCACCAAAGCTCTGTACAACTAAAGACATTTTTACTCTGGTACTATAAAACCATAAGGCTTTAGGCCATTAGGCCATTCAGCCCATCGAGTCTGCTCCACCATTCAATCATGGCTGATAAGTTTCTCAATCCTATTGTCCTGCTTTCTCCCTGTAACCCTTGTTCCCCTTGATACTCAAGAACCTATCTATCTCCATCTTAAATATACTCAATGACCTGGCCTCTGCAGCCTTCTGTGGCAATGAATTCCATCGATTCATCACTCTCTGGCTGAAGAAGTTTCTCCTTATCTCTGTTCTAAAAGGTCTTCCCTTTACTCCAAGTCTGTGCCCTCGGACCCTCGTCTCTCCTACCAATGGAAACATCTTCCAAAATGTCAAGGCCATTCAGTATTTTGTATGTTTCAATTAGATTCCCCCCTCATCCTTCTAAATTCCATTGAGTATAAACCTAGAGTCCTCAAATGTTCCTCATATGTTAAGCTTTTCCCATTCCTGGACCATTCTTGTGAACCTCCTCTGAACACGCTCCATGGCCATGACATCATTTGAGATATGGGGCCCAAAACTGCACACAATATTCCAACTGTGGTCTTACCAGAGCTTTATAGAGCCTCAGAAGTACATCCCTGCTTTTATACTAAAGTCCTCTCAAAATAAATGCCTTCCTAACTCCTGACTCAACATGATGAAAGCCAATGTACTGGCTGCATTTCCAAATTGCTTGCTGAACCTGCGTGCTAGCTTTTGACTTCTGAATATGGATACTCCAGTCCCTTTGAACACTGACATTTCCCAGTCTCTCCCTGTTTAGGGAAATACTCGACACCTCCATTTCTCCTTCCAAACAGGAGAATCTCAAACCTTGCCACATTACACCTGCCCATTTTATGTGAAGAGGTAACAAAACCAGAAGTTGCTGGAAAAGCTCAGCAGGAAAAGCTCAGCAGGTCTGACAGCATCTGTGGAGAGAAATCAGAGCTAATGCTTCAGATCGGGAGACCCTTCCTCAGACCTTCTCTCCACAGATGCTGCCAGACCTGCTGAGCTTTTCCAGCAACTTCTGGGTTTTGTTTTTGTTTCTGAGTTATAGCATCTGCAGTTCTTTCAGTTTTTATTATGTGCCATGGTGCTTCCTGAATGAAGGGCTTTTGCCCGAAACGTCGATTTTCCTGCTCCTTGGATGCTGCCTGAACTGCTGTGCTTTTCCAGCACCACACTCATCGAGACCCTGCTCCCTGAATGGCCTGGCATTAATTTGAGATTTCTGTTACTTGTTCTGGTCTCGTACCACACCAGAGAAGATAGTTTCATTTGGTCGACCCTACTGAATCTTTTAACGATCTTAAACACTTCAGTCAAGGGAATACAGGCAAAACCCAGGAGACCTATCCTCATAATTGAACCCATTTTAGCCTTGGGATCCTTACCTTTCGTAGCGAAGAGTGTGGTGCTGGAAAAGCACAGCAGGTCAGGCAGCATCCGAGGAGCAGGAAAGTCAATAGCCTTGATGAACGGCTTATGCCCGAAACGTTGATTCTCTTGCTCCTCAGATGCTGCCTGACCTGTGTGCTTTTCCTGCGCCCCACTTTTCAACAATGATCTCCAGCATCTGTGGTCCTCACTTTCTCCTTACCTTTAGTATCGTCAATGTAGCATCGTTCCATGCCAGTCGTCTGAAACTCTGACTTCAGCGTGATGTTGCCCAGTTTAAGTACGACTGCAACCGTCTCCATAATTGAGTCCACCTCAGCGTTACTGAATCCGATGACCTCCATGGCAGTCTGCAAGACAAGCAGTCAGACATCCAATGCAGTAATTGTGGATAGTTGCTTCATTTTAGCTCTGGAAAACAACTTGGTATTAGCTCCACGGGTTCTCCAAATGTCACTCGGTGTAACCAGAATCAACCATAATAATAATATCAATTTGACCTCGCTGGTTGCTAAGAATGCAGAAAGATCTTTTAAAAATTGTGCCAACTGCGAATGGAATCACAGAAATTTACAACACAGAAGGGGACCATTTGGCCTATCTGGTCCACCCTGCCCCTTCAAACAAGCATCTTACCTAGTGCTACTCTCCTGCTTTTACCCCATGTCCTTGCACCCCATTTCTATCCAAATAACCATCCAATGTCCCTCTTGAGTGCCTCAATGGAACCAGCTTCCATCACATTTCCAGGCAGTACATTACTAACTCCTCACTGGGTGAGTTTGCACATCACTTTAAATCTATGTCATCTTGTCTTGTTCTCTTCACAAGTGGGAACAACTTTTTCCTATCTACTCTGTGCCAGAGATAGGTGAAAATCTTCTCATGGTTCAATGTAGCAACTCTAATTCAGGAGATAATTATGAACTTTATGTTCGGGATTACACAATGCATCAGACCACAAATGTTTATTGATTTATTTTATTGTTGAAAGTTACATGCACATATGTGTCCAGTGTAATGAAATCATTGCATTTTAAGTGTGCAACCTTGTGTATACTTTAGCATGCGTTTGCCCATCTATTTGAAGGTCCCATTTTACAATTGAGAAGGATATTCACACAAAAGCAGAAAGAGCTCGCAATTAAATTGCACCTTTTACATCGTCAGGATGTTCCAAAGCATTTTGCGGCCAATTAAGTAATTTTTAAGTGCAGTTTGTAGTTACGTATGGCAAAAGCAGCAATCAACTTGCGCACAACAAGGTATCAGGAACAGCAAACAACAGTAAGATGTCAGTTGAGGGATACCTATCTTCCAGATCACTGGAATTTCTCTGCTTCCAATAGAGGCGGTGGGATCCTCTATGCCCACCTGAAGGGGCACTCAGGGCATCAATTGGAAGACAGCACCTCGAACAGAGCAGTGCTCCGATTTTGTCACACTGGCAGTGTCAGCTGAGATTGTCTGCTCAGGTTTCTACAATGTCACTTGAACCAACAACCTTCTGACCAGAAATGAGGGTGCGAACCACTGAACCGTGCCCTGACCCTCGATTACTAAGTTAATTTATCTTAAAGAGTACATTTTGATTGTATGACATTTGTGAGGTTAGTGTATTGAATACGTTCAGGTTTCTCAGTATGCCTATGTTTGCGCTGGGTCAAGCAGTTCATGCAACTTGGTTTGTCTTTGGTCTCTTTAAAGCACTAATTTATGTTCCTATAGAAAGGCAAGATGCAAGTTCATACCCTCAGAGCCTCAGAGCTCCATGCTGTTATGATGCCACCCTGCTCTGCATACAAAATACACACGATCAGGAGCAGCAGTAGACCATTCGGCCCTCTTCAGTATGCTATACCATTCAATAAGATCTGATTACACTTCATCCCCACATTCCTGCCTATTCCCTGGTAACCTTCCCCTCCCCTCCCCTGTCCCGTTTTTACCAATAATCCATCCATCTATATCTTTAAAATATTCAAGGATCGTTTCAGAAAGAGTGTTCCAAAGACTCACCGCCTTTTGTGAGAAAAAGTCTCGCTCCTAAATGGGCAGGCCCTTTTTTTTAAAATAGTGACACCCCCACCCCCTGCTCCCCCAATCCCCAGCCCCTTGTGTTCGATTCTCCCATAACAGGAAACACCCTTTCCAACATCCCTCCCATCAGCATTCCGTTTGTTTTGATGAAGTCACCAGCTGATACAAGTCTCGTCTGTCCAACCCTTCCTCTTAAAACCATTACCCTGCCCATTCCAGGTGTCAGTCTGGTGAAGCTTCTCTGCACTCTCTCCAATGCACTAACATATTTCTTTCAATAAATTGGCCAGTGTAAATAGTATTCGAGATGCAGTCTCACCAGAGTCCTCTATAACCGAAGCACAACCTCCCTACTTTTTGCATTCAATTCCCCTTACAACAAAATATAACACACTATTTGTCTTTTATTTTTTAGAAAATCTAAGAACAATAGGAGTCAAGGTAGAATTTCATAACCGGGAAAGGCAGTATATTTAATGGCATTTAATGCAGATTGTCTTGGGTACGGTGCTTAACTGGGCATTTAGCCTCTGTCTTGGTGAGAAATGTGGTGATATTCCACCAGATTCCACTGTCACCCTGAACAAATTCTACCGGCACAAGAGTCTGGAATGAAACAGCATCCAGTGTTAACTGAAAAGGCTAGCCACCCGCAGACATCTCAGATACTTTAGATGCATCTGAAACAGTCCTCGTACATGCCAAACACACCACATTCTGTCTGGACACTCTGCATACAAACCCCAATAAATCCATTTCAAGAGACAAAATACTATCTTTGCTTTCCCTAGTTCCCCATCTTGCAGGATAATGGGGCGGGGGGAGGGGTTAGCATTTACACACTTCATTTCCATATTTACATTGGAGGTTGGCAGGATGTTATGGGGAATAAATTTTGCCTGAGCCTGTGTACCTTCAATACTCTGCAGGAGCCATGCTGTGTAACGTTATCACTCCCTTTCAAAACGCAAGTCACTTACTTTAATTGCGGTGAAATTGGTGGCATCGTTGACTCCATTTAATGTCGTTGTGTCTGTGTTCAGGTAGGTGTAATGATTGCAGTCTGGTAGCACCTTCAGATGCTCTGTGGAGTAGAAACATAGAGGATGATTGCTGTGACAATTTCTACGGAGCACTTGTATTTAATAATGTGGAAACACAGCCGCGTACTGCAATGCCCCACAGCATTGTGCCAAAGTTCAGGCTAGTCATGTCGATGATTTCCCCATTGAGTGTCATCACTTGCACATTGGAGGAGGACAGGATGAGTTTACCACCCCAATCCCCTGACCAAATATGTGAAAATCCAACGGCTTGCATAAGCTAAGGCTTACCATAATGAGCAGCAACTGAAGTGAGGTCCTAGGAAGTGTGGGTAGAACCACACCCTCCGGTCACTAAGGGACTTCCTGAATGTCTGATAAGATTGATTTGGAGATGCCGGTGTTGGACTGGGGTGGACAAAGTTAAAAATCACACAACACCAGGTTATAGTCCAACAGGTTTAATCAGAAGCACTAGCTTTCACAGCACTGCTCCTTCATCAGGAGGAACAGAGGGATCTGGGTTTGCAAGTACATAGATCCCTCAAAGTTGCCACCCAAGTGGATAGGGTTGTTAAGAAAGCACATGGTGTTTTGGCTTTCATTAACAGGGAGATCGAGTTTAAGAGCCACGAGGTTTTGCTGCAGCTCTACAAGTCCCTGGTGAGACCACACTTGGAATATTGTGTCCAGTTCTCGTCGCCCTACAGATACAGAGGCTTTGGAGAGGGTGCAAAGAAGGTTTACCAGGATGCTGCCTGGACTGGAGGGCTTGCCTTATGAAGAAAGGTTGAATAAGCTTGGACTTTTCTCTCTGGAGAGAAAGAGGAAGAGAGGAGACCTGATCGAGGTGTACAAAATAATGAGAGGAATAGATAGAGTCAATAACCAGAGACTTTTCCCCAGGGCAGGATTGACTGGTACGAGAAGTCATAGTTTGAAGATATTAGGTGGAAGGTATAAAGGAGACGTCAGAGGTAGGTTCTTTATGTAGAGAGTTGTGAATGCATGGAATGCGTTGCCAGCGGTGGTGGTGGAAGCAGAGTCTTTGGGGATATTTAAGCGACTGTTGGACATGCACATGGATAGCAGGGAGTTGAGGGGTGCTTAGGTTAGGTTACTATATTTTACATTAGGATTAAATCTCGGCACAACATTGTGGGCCAAAGGACCTGTTCTGTGCTGTACTTTTCTATGTTCTATGTTCTATAACCTGGTGTTGTGTGATTTTGTAACCTGATAGGATTGGACATTGTGAACATCAACAGTTTTGAAAGTATGTGAGATACCTCAGAGTAATGTGTAGAAATGCTCTGACCCTATTTCTGTTTATAAAATGTTCAACTTGAAATGCTTTGCCCTCTGATTGTATGCCTGGCATGGAATGCATGTTATAAATATTAAGACACCCAAGAGTGGAACATGAAGTATGGGGACAAGTTGAGTTTTGTCATAAATTCTGTAACTTTTCAACTGGAATGGTGGTAATATACCTTGAGAAACTTTCTGAATAATATATATTTTGGGGGAAAAAATTGACTGCTCATAGCAGGGACACTATCCGTTATTTGGACAAGGATACACAATACGCTCTGTCCCGGAACTAGATTGAGTGGAATTACAAAACGGTCAGAATGGGATGGAGGTATAGAAAATGGAAAGACAAACAATACTCACTGAGAAGATCAGGGGATCCTCCAGCCAACAGCTGGTAGAAGATATGGAAGTTCCTCTCTCCTTTCAGACGTTTGACAACACGAGATTTCTCTAGAAGATCTGAAACAACATCCAATCCATCAGAACTCAAAGTAGATCCAGGTTTGCTTCTCTCCCCTTTTATGTCAGGTTTCCACCAGGATAAAAAGTTCAAACTCATTAGAAAAAATGAGAATAAACAGCTTTGTGTTGCAACACTAAATTATAAAGGTCACCAGACAGATTAGGATGAGGGATGCATTAGCCCCGTTTTAGTTCATCTGACCAGAAAGACAAGCTGCTCCGCATTAACCTTTTCTCCATCGTGTACAGCCTTGTGTCCTTCCATATATCCTATCTCAGTTGCTTCCTTTCAAGTCTAAAAGGCTCATGTTCTTCCAGTCTTTCTTCATTGCTCAATCTTCCTAACACTGGAAGCAGCTTCTCATGGCCTTCAGCACTACAGTATTTTCCTATTCATTTATTTAATTTCCTAATCTTACCTCCATCCAGACAAATTGTCTTGCTATTGCAGTATTGTGATAAATAGTTCATTGAACAAACCAAAGATAGAAAATAATTGATAAGCAGAAAGAAATTCCTCTTCGTCTCTGTCTTAAATGGGCGACCCCTTACTTTGAGATGATTCCGTCTGGTTTTAGACACTCCCACAAGGGAAAACAATCTCTCTGTATCTCCCCTTCAAGTTCCCGAAGAATCTTGTATATTTCAATCAAGTCACCTCTCATTCTTTGAAATTCCAATGAGTACAGGCCCAATCTATTCAACCTCTCCTCATCAAACAGTCTCTCCATACCTGGGATCAGCCGAGTGAACCTTCTCTGGACTGTCTCCAATGTCAATACACCTTTCCTCAGATAAGGAGCCCAGAACCGTTCACAGTATTTCAGCTGTGGTCTGATTGGTGCCTTATATAGTTTTAGCAAAACCTCCTGACTTCATTACTCCATTTAGAGTCATAGAGATGTATAGCACAGAAACAGACCCTTCAGTCCACCTCGTCCATGCCGACCAGATATCCTAAATTAATCCCGTCCCATTTGCCAGCACTTGGCCCATATCCCTCTAGACCCTGCCTATTCACGCACCCATCCAACTGTAATTGTACCAGCCTCCATAACTTCCTCTGGCAGTTCATTTCATAGACAGACTACCCTCTGAGTGAAAAGGTTGCCCCTTAGGTCCCTTTTAAATTTTTCCCCTCTCACCCTAAACCCATGTCCTTTCATTCTGGACTTCCCCACCCCCAGGGAAAAGACTTTGCCTATTTTCCCTATCCATGCCCCTCATGATATTATAAACCTCTATAAGGTCACCCCTCAGCCTCCGACACTCCAGGGAAAATATCCCCAGCCTGTTCAGCCTCTCCCTGTAGCTCAACTCCTCCAACTCTGGCAACATCCTTGTAAATGTTTTCTGAACCCTTTCAAGTTTCACAACATCCTTCCGATAGGAAGGAGACCAGAATTGCACACAATATTCCAACAGTGGCCTAACCAGTGTCCTGTACAGCCGCAACATGACCTCCCAACTCCTGTACTCAATGCTTTATCTAATAAATGAAAGCATCCCAAACGCCGTCTTCACTATCCTATTTACCTGCGATTCTACTTTCAAGGAGCTATGAACCTGCACTCCAAGGTCTCTTTGTTCAGCAACACTCCCCAGGACCTTATGATGAAATGTATAAGTGCTGCCCTCATTTGCCTTTCCAAAATGCAGCACCTTGCATTTATCTAAATTAGTCATAGTCATGGAGTCATAGAGATGTACAGCATGGAAAAAGACCCTTCGGTCCAACCCGTCCATGCCGACCAGATATCCCATGGGCCAGATCCCATGTCAGCATCTGGCCCATATCCCTCCAAACCCTTCCTATTCATATATCCATCTAAATGCCTCTTAAATGTTGTAATTGTACCAGCCTCCACCACTTCCTCTGGCAGCTCATTCCATACATGTATAAACTCCATGTGCCAAGATCCCGTTGTACTCTGAGGTTACCTTCTTTGCTGTCCACTACACCTGCAATTTTGGTGTCATCTGCAAACTTACTAACTATACTTCTAATGTTCACATCCAAATCATTTATCTAAATGATGAAAAGCAGTAAACCTCGCGCTTCTTTGAAATAAAGGCCAACATTCTGTTTGTTTTCCCCGTCACCTGCTGAACGTGTGTGTTAGTTTTTTCTTATGATTTATGCACGACGATTTCCAAATCCCTTTGTGCAGTCTTCCTCCCCTTAAACAATATTCAGCTCTTCTATTCTTCTTGTTAAAGTGCATTACCTCAGATTTCCCCACATTATATTCCATGTGCCATTTTGTTGCCCACTTACTTAACCTGTCTATATCCCTCTGGCAGACTCTTTTGCTATTCTCACTATACACCTTTCCATCTATTTTTGTGTCATCTGCAAACTTGGTGATTGTACATTCATTTCCCACATCCAAGATATTATTATATATTGCAAATAATTGTAGCTCCAGCAGTAACCTCTCTGGCACCACACTAGTTGTCATCTTGTAAAGGTCCCCATTATCCCAACTCTTTGTCTTCTATTAGTTATCCAATTCTCTATCCATGCTAATATATTACCCCCCACACCTTGAGCTCTTCTCTTACTAAGTAGCCTGGCATGTGGAACCTTATCAAATGCCTTCTGAAAATCCAAATATGTTAATTTTATTGGCTCCCCTTTATCTATCCTGATTGTTACCTCATCAAAAAACTCTAATACATTCATCAGGTATGTTGTTCCCTCTGTGAAACCATGCTGACTCTGCTTGATCATGTTGTGTATCTCTAAATGTTATTCCAACAGAATGTAAGATTTTGCAAATGACAGATGATAAAGTAACTGGACTGTAAGTTACCTTTTTTTTGTCACCTCCCCTTTCTTGAATAAACATGTTGCACTGGCAGTTTTCTAATCCTCCTGCACCTTTCCAGAATCAAAGAATTCTTAGAATATCAATCTCAGTGCATCTACTATCCAAGTACCTTCGATCCATGCTGACCAGATATCCTAAATTCATCTCGTCCCATTTGCCAGCATTTGGCTAATGTCCCTCTAAACCCTTCCTATCCATATACCCATCCAGATGCCTTTTAAATGCTGTAATTGTACCAGCCCCCACCACGTCCTCTGGCAATTCGTTCCATAAGCATACCACCCTCTTCATGAAAAAGTTGTCCCTTAGGTCCCTTTTAAATTATTCCCCTCTCACCCTAAACCTATGCCCTCTAGTTCTGGGCTTCCCCACCCCAGGGAAAAGACCTTTTCTATTCACCCTATCCATGCCCCTCATGATTTTATAAACCTCTATAAAGTCACCCCTGGAATGCGACCTATCAGCCCCAGGAGACTTATCAGCCTTTAGCCCCATTATTTTCCCGAGTACCTTTTCCTCTAGTTATTGTTTATGTTTCTCTCCCCATTTTTGCCCCTCGATTATTTTACAATTTTGGAATGCTGTTAGTGTATTCCACTGTGAAGACTGATGCAAAGTACTCCTTCAATTCCTCTGTCATTTCCTAGTTCCCCATTATTATTTCCCTAGCTTCTTTCATTTTGCCCTTTCTCTTCCTTTTTATGTAATCTTGCTGTCTAGTTTACTCTCAAGGTTTATTTTCTCCCTCTGTTTTTTGGTCATATTTTGTTGGTTTTTAAAACGTTCCCAATCCTCTGGGTTACCACCAATGTATGTCACATTGTATGGTTCTTCTTTCAATTTGATTCCATCCTTAGCTTTCTTGGTTAACGACAGTTGGTTTATCCCTTTCCTGGAATCCTTTTTCCTCACTGGGATGCATCTTTCTTATGAGTCATGAGCTATTTTCTTTAATACCTCCATTATTCCTTGACCATCTTTCCTGTGAAGTTCCTCTCACAGTCCTCTCCAGCAACTCTGTCTTCATTCCTTTGTAATTACATTGATTTAGGTTTACTTGTTTCAACTGTTTTTAACTCAAGTTTGTCATCCTCAAACTGAATGCCAAATTCTACCAAGTTATGCTCAGTGGTTCCTATGAGATCTTTACTTGGGACATCATTTATTAAACCTGCCTCATCACACATTATCTATAGACCACTCCCACCAGTGTCTTCTTCCCTTTCTTATTTCTTACCTGCCTATTGGAGATTCCACATCACTAATCCAAGGTCAAGACCGACACCCAGCCTGAGCAGTTGCTGGAATGAAATTGCCTCTTTAACTGCATTCAAATACACAAGAGGGACCCCGGTAGATTTTCATCTTACCAACTTTTAACAAATACAAAATCATGGGCAGCTTGTCCCCAGTTTTGCAATGAAAGCAAGCATGCAGGTACAGCAGACAGTGAAGAAAGCTCACTATGCTGGCCTTCATAACAAGAGGAATTGAGTATAGGAGCAAAGAGGTTCTTCTGCAGCTGTACAGGGCCCTGGTGAGACCGCACCTGGATTATTGTGTGCAGTTTTGGTCTCCAAATTTGAGAAAAGACATTCTGGCTATTGAGGGAGTGCAGCGTAGGTTCATGGGGTCAATTCCCGGAAGGGCGGGACTATCATATGTTGAAAGATTGGAGCGACTGGGCTTGTATACACTTGAGTTTAGAGGGGATCTGATTGAGACGTATAAGATTATTAATGGATTGGACACTCTGGAGGCAGGAAGCATGTTTCCGCTGGTGGGTGAGTCCAGAACCAAAGGACACAGCTTAAAAATAAGGGCTGGACCATTTCGAACAGAGTTGAGGAGAAACCTCTTCACCCAGAGAGTGGTGGGTGTGTGGAATGCTCTGCCTCAGATTGCTGTGGAGGCCAAGTCTCTGGATACTTTCAAGAAAGAGTTGGATAGAACTCTGAAGGATAGTGGAATCAAGGGTTATGGGGATAAGGCAGGAACAGGATACTGATTGAGGATGATCAGCCATGATCATAATGAATGGCGATGCTGGCTCGAAGGGCCAAATGGCCTACTCCTGCACCTATTGTCTATTGTCTATTGAAGGCATTTAGCTCACCAAGGGATAAATACTGGCCCCAGGACACCATGGAGAATGGCCCTGTTCTTTTTCCAGTGATGGCCACAGGATCCTTTACACTCGTAATATACAGAGCCTTGGTTTCTACACCCTGGCACTGAAGAGGGACGTCCATGCCTACAGCAGTTTATAAAAGTGATGAGGAAAATCTTGTGAGTTCTTGTTGGATTAGCTGCAGACTTTCTGCTGTGGGCACTGGATCGCAGCTTTACTGGATTTATTTTTGATAAAGCAAATGGCAGGCGAGCCAACATTTCTTGCAAGGAGTTGGAGATCCTCCCCTCCCATTACTGCCTGCACTGACTCTGTCGCTGTTCGGATTGCCAGTCAGCTTTGTGTTATCTGCTGTCAGCCTTTGCACGTTTATGAGTCTTTAATGGGCATGAGGAACAGATTTGCAGTAGCTTGCCTCCTGCTTCACTGAGGTGTTCTTAAAAGCAAAGTGGTAAATGAAGTAGAAGACATGGAGGAGTTATTTCAAAGATCTGATGTCAATAAAAACAGACTATACTAAATGCTTAGTCCACTTTTTTTGCTGCGTGCAAGTTGGCTGTTGCATTTCCTACAACTGTGACTACACTGCCAAAGTGCTTCAAATCCACATTTCAGAAACTTCGATTCTGACCAGCAAAACAAAGTCAGCTGAATGCTGAATGATGGTACGGGTTCATATAAAGGAAGGCTGTATTCATACAAGCCAGGTGCCCAGCCTATGTTTATGATCTGGAAGCGCAACATGCCAGATATTGTCTTTGGGAAACGTAGTGAGAGCAGCTCAAATTGAGGGAATTGATAGGAAGGTCCTTTCTACAAATTTTGTCTTAATTGGTTGTAACTCTTAAAAAAATATACATCCACCTTCCGAGTCAGCACATTCCTAATAGGTTTGAATTGACTATCACCCTAGACAGCTTTAAGTTCTGATTGCAGCTGCTGACTTGTATTTATTACCTTTCAAAGTTCGCCAATAATCATTAACGTAAATTGCCTTTGGACTTTGAGATAACTGAAGATTGTTTTACAAGTATTCCATGTCCAACTTTCTCCAGTTGTGATGAAAGGTCATCAAGCTGAAATGTTAGCTCTGTTCCTCTCTCTGAAGACGCTGCCAGTTTCTCCGGCAGTTTCTGATTTTATTTCAGATATTCAACACCCACAACATTTTGCTTTCATGCCAGGAGTGTTTCCGCTCAGTTTAAACTTGGGAAAAGTCTTGCCGATCAAACTTGCGTATGACCTTTACTGATCACCGCACAGATCCTTCATGTGCAATAGTCACTTTCAGATTCACCCTTGGGTATTTCAGCACCATTAGTCATACATTTGTTGAATTTCATGTGATACTGATCAACACACCAATCAACCTAGCCTAATTCATTTTGTATTACCTTGGGATCTACCCTATCCCTGGTTTGATATGAGCTATGAATACACATTGGATCCTTGGGACGCCAAGGGCTTGAAATCATTCCTAAAGTGGTACGCCCAGAATTGTACACAATACTCCTGCTGACTTCCAAACCAAAAAAAAATCATGAAGGTTAACATAACTATCTCTCTATTGCACTCAATTGTGTTATTAGTACATATCCCAAGTTGTTTCATTAAACAAGAATCAGAGTAAAAATTGTCTAAATCCCAATATTTTCTATCCTTCAAAATAAAACAAAAATGTATAAATCCACCACTTTGAAAAAAAAACCCATGATATTCCACGTGATGATTGGGTGAACAAAAGACTTTCCTTTAACTCTGACACTGTAACAGTATTCTTCCAAAATGAGGGGGCACAATCACAAGGGTCACGAAATACAAAAGAACTACTGTACCCATGAGTGACAATGCCTGGCACCTGCCTATCCCTATGGTTATGTGCATGTTCCTTCTGTACATCTCTATGACTCTATGACTCTGACCTCACTTAGAGTCGTAGAGTCATAGAGATGTACAGCATGGAAACAGACCCTTCGGTCCAAGCCGTCCATGCCAACCAGATATCCCAACCCAATCTAGTCCCACCTGCCAGCACCCGGTTCATATCCCTCCAAACCCTTCCTATAAGAAAAACAGTAACTGCAGATGCTGGAAACCAGAGTCTACATTAGAGTGGTGCTGGAAAAGCACAGCAGTTCAGGCAGCATCTGAGGAGCAGTAAAATCAGTCTATTCCTGATGAAGGGCTTTTGCCTGAAACGTCGATTTTCCTGCTCCTCGGATGCTGCCTGAACTGCTGTGCTTTTCCAGCACCACTCTAATCTAGACTCTTCCTATTCATAGACCCATCCAAATGCCTCTTAAATGTTGCAATTGTACCAGCCTCCACCACTTCCTCTGGCAGCTCATTCCATACACGTACCACCCTCTGTGTGAAAACGTTCCCCCCTCATCCTTAACCTATGCCCCTCTAGTTCTGGACTCCCCAACCCCAGGGAAAAGACTTTGCCTATTTACCCTATCCATGTCCCTCATAATTTTGTAAACCTCTATAAGGTCACCCCTCAGCCTCTGACACACCAGGGAAAACAGCCCCAGCCTGTTCAGCCTCTCCCTATAGCTCAAGTCCTCCAACCCTGGCAACATCCTTGTAAATCTTTTCTGAACCCTTTCAAGTTTCACAACATCTATCTGTTGTTTCCTATCCTTCACCTTGTTAAACCTTACATGCAGAATCTTGGCTCAAGCTTTTTGGATGACACACTGGGGGGGTGGGGGCGGGTGGGGGGGGCGGGGGGGGGGGGGCAATAATAAAAAAAAACATAATTCAGGTCAGTTTGGCAGAATCACCCTCAATTGAAGCCTCTTGGCAATTATTCACAAGGTTATTTTCAAGACCATTAATTTTCATTCTGTTTTCTTGGTAATTTAAACGCATTCATGGTTAGCAATTGCTTGGCCAAAATTTGTAATCTGACAACCGATCCCATATCGCCCAAAAAATAGCAGCAGGAATGTGAGCGTTCTATGTAAACAGAGAGGTTTACTGTCCAGTACACCCACTGGTCACTGCTGCCTCTGATTCTGGGCCTGCTCTTCTCCAGAGTAGGATCATAACCCACTGCCACAGCAGAGCAAGGCTAGATTCCTAGAACAGTAGCCATCCAAGAGTTCCTTTACAGTTTGGCTCACGATTCTCAGTCCATATGGAAGGTTTTTCACCCTTGCTCCTGTGTGGCTGGCATGATTTTGCTGCCAAATTTCAAGTCCCTGCTCTCTGCAAATCACTGATCACATATTTATTTGCCACAACTTGCTGCTGTTACCTTCCTGCCAGCTGGTTGCTGCTGGCCATTTGCTGACTGTTTGCTGCTGGCCATTTGCTGACTGTTTGCTGCTGGCTATTTGCTGACTGTTTGCGACTGATCATTCGTTATTGGCTGTTTGCTGCTGGCCATTTGCTGACTGTTTGCTGCTGGCCATTTGCTGACTGTTTGCTGCTGGCCATTTGCTGACTGTTTGCTGCTGGCCATTCGTTATTGACCGTTTGCTGCTGGCCATTTGCTGACTGTTTGCTGCTGGCCATTTGCTGACTGTTGGCTGCTGGCCATTTGCTGACTGTTTGCTGCTGGCCATTTGCTGATGTTTGCTGCTGGCCATTCGTTATTGACCGTTTGCTGCTGGCCATTTGCTGACTGTTTGCTGCTGGCCATTTGCTGACTGTTGGCTGCTGGCCATTTGCTGACTGTTGGCTGCTGGCCATTTGCTGACTGTTGGCTGCTGGCCATTTGCTGACTGCGACTGATCATTCGTTATTGACTGTTTACTGCTGGATTAGTGGTGCTGGACTAGATCTTGCTTCTGCTTTCTGTTGCTGGTTCCCTCAGGTCTCTGTTGCTGTGATCTCGTGCGTGAGGACTGTAAATATATTATTGAAATGAAAATATGCTTTTTTTAAAATGATTGCAGCCCGTGGTCCTTGGGGCATTTTCCTGGCTTTGTTTTTTGGCATCACAAACAAGCCTATTAAAGACCATGAACATCACCTAAAAAAAGCTATGCATTTGAAACTGTACAACACATAGGGTAGCATCTGGAATATGAACACAAAACAGCAGTATAAAATACCAGGAATCCATGTCTTGAAAACAGAATTCGACTTAATCTCAGAGAAACAGCAATTCTCATTATTATCAAAGAGATATTTCCTCAAAATGTACCTCCTTATCTGTTTTGACCTGGTATTGACCTGTGGGTGTATGCTGATTTCAATTGGATTTGTCAAGATTTTGGGCATTGGCTCTCAAACTGATAGGTTGTGCCAGTAAGGCAGGAACAGATGTACCATTGAGATAGAAGGTTTACTTTCACATCGTCTAAGCATTAGTCTATATGTAGACCACAACTTCCTGCATGCAGCCAGGAAAGGGACCTCAATAGGCTTTAGGCTTCTCTCCTTGAATGTGCAAAGGAGCTAAAGCCTGCACCCTGGACATCTCTTTATATACCTTTGTCAATAAAGTGGGCCATGCACTTGCAGTGTGGAATATTGGTGTACCAGCTGCCTACCATATTGGACAGTTTGGCACCTGGTTTATGCCTTTAAGATAGACACTCAATGAATGATTAGAACTTGGTATCAAAAGGCCTGAAGCTGACCACGTAACTTTCTACTGAAACTGATGATTCACAATGAATAATCCATAATGATTGGAAATATCCAATAGAATAGTGACAAAAAAAAGAGAATATTTCAGTTACTCTGAATTCCATCTTAACAGTCTGTTAGTTTATCGAGGTGTGTAATGATTACAACAGCACAGTCATTGCATGCTGACCAACTCCATTAGCATTTGGATTGTAATTGTCACAGCCAGATACCATGCACAATGTCAGCAGTATACAGGACATTGAGGGACAAGTGTTACAACCTCTCCTCCTAACATTTCAAGTCTTCAATTTGGCTCTATCTTACTGCTGCCATAGCATATATCAAGTAAGTAGCACTCTGCTACCGACTAAGGCAGAGTCTTTCCCTGAGAGACATAGGTTCCCTGTCTCAAATGTTGGAAGACTGACCTCTGACCTTTGGGGATACAGGCCGCAATCTCATCCTGGACCCTCCCAGTGAGGTGAGGTCCACATCAGCCCATCAGGAGGCCAGTACATTACAACTCATTCCACTCAAATGATCAGCCTCCAACCTTACGCTGGGTCCCTTTGAAACAGAGGAAGTGGGAGCTTCCATTGGAAGGAGTCCCCGTGCTTGGCCCAGTCCAACAACCCCAATCCCCACCTCAGGATTGACCTTGTATGGAACAGGGAGGCATTTGTCTCCAAACAAAACAACAATACCTTCCAATGCAAATCTGACTGCTGGCACAGTTTGTGGCCCTTTCATTGAAGTTCGAGCAGGAGTAGGCCAGAATGCCCAACATTATCAATGTAGAAAACACAAAAGAAAGACACAATTCCATTAAAAACTTCACAATAAATGTCAGTACTTAATGTTTTCCACATGCAGACCCGTCCTCTGACTGCAGGTGTTCACCTTGGTCTTGGATGAAGAGATAGTATGCATTAATTTTGTGCGATGGAGCATGAAAGGGAGATGCATCTTAGTAACTGTAGCTTTCACAGTGCTCTGTGAACTGTCAGTCACCAGAGTACACCATAACTCATGGGACAATAAATGATAATTTACTGTTTCTAGAAAAAGCGATCAAAATAAAACAGCTGCAATATTTAAAGATTTGATCTCTTGAGCTAAAGGTAGGGTTTGGGATTTCAGCAGGCAGTCAGATAACTCAGCAGCTAAAACTGGGCAGTGTCGATCCAGAAGCTGACTCCATGCCAAGGGGTAACATCACTAGGAGTAAGATGGCTGGAAGTAAGTGTGTGTGTGTGTGTGTGTGTGTGTGTGTGTGTGTGTGTGTGTGTGTGTGTGTGTGTGTGTGTGTGTGTGTGTGTGTGTGTGTGTGTCAATGTATGTGAGTGAGTGAGAGAGAGTGTGTGTGAATCAATGTGTGTGTGTGTGTGTGTGTGAGAGAGAGAGAATGTGTGAATCAATGTGTGTGTGAGAGTGAGTCAGTGAGAGAGCGAGTGTGTGTGAATCAATGTGTGTGTGCGTGTGTCAACAGTGGTTTGTTCACAGCACACAAGCCAAACTGAAGCATTTCCAAGCTGAGAGTAGTGGGAGAGATCCCTGAAGTTTTGCATGAACTTGAAGAATGTGTGGTTTATGGGTTTTAAAGGAGATGGCAGTGAACAGCAGCAATTTGGGAGGTCCTGAGAGAGATGGGTCTCAAGGTTCATCAAGTTGAGTATGAGGAGGACTGGTAGGAAAAGGGGAGATGATGAGAAACTGGGGCTCAGCTGAAAACGTTGCACATCTTAGGACATGTACTTCCTTAACCTCCTAGGTAGCACTGATATCTGGGCTAAACCATCACCTCTCCAATCTGCTCTATTGTTTCTCAACACTCTGGATGTCCTGGTTTTGGGATGTGATTGAAAACTCTGACTTTATGTATAGGTCTCTTTGACAAGGCAGTGGTGAAGATGAGGCCTCAGAGTATTTATGTTGTGGAATAAGAAAATGCAAATCCAATCTCTGCTCTGGACTTTGCATGAGCCTACATGAATGGAAAGACACCTGACTTGGGAGCAGAGGAACCCCAGAGCAGACAGATCTGCACCCTATGGCTTCCAGTCCAAAGGATCACAATTCTGATGATTACCTGCCCATCTAACTGATAGCATCAGGTTAAGTCTGTGAGAACTGAGGAGGGGGGCTCACTCTGCCTCTGGTTTCCTTCAGGATTACCAAGAACGGTACTTACAGTTACTGACGACACCGCCCAATGGATCACCCTTGAAATCAAACTCAATATCCATGTATTTTCCCTAAAAGGAGAAATGTGGAAACTCAGTTTATCAGAAACACAAATGCTGAAAATGTTAGCTTTATTGCTATCCATAAATATCCCAAAGCAGCCCCACCCCATCATAAGGAAAAAAGAAATCCTCTCTCACTCTTCCTGCTCCAATACTGGGTGGCAGGGTGAGCTGTGAGGAGGATGCAGAGATGCTTCAGTGTGACTTGGACAAGTTGAGTAAGTGGGGAATTGCATAACAGATGAAGTATAATGTGGATAAATGTGAGATTATCCACTTTGGGAGCAAAAGCAGGAAGGTAGATCATTATCTGAATGGCAATAGATTGTGAAAGGGGGGAGGTGCAGTGAGACCTGGGTGGCCCTTATGCCCTAGTCGCTGAAAGCAAGCATTGCAGAAGCAGCAGGCAATGAAGAGGGTAAATGATATGTTGGCCTTCATAGTGAGAGGAAGTACAGGAATGGGGATGTCTTGCTGTAATTGTACAGTTGTTCCTCATCTCTAAGCTGGGTGGCACGGTGGCTCAGTGGTTAGCACTGCTGCCTCACGGTCCCAGGTTCGATTCCAGTCTGTGTGGAGTTTGTACATTCTCCCCGTGTCTATGTGGGTTTGCTCTGGTTTCCTCCCACAATCCAAAGATGTGCAGGTCAGGTGAATTGGCCATGCTAAATTGCCCATCGTGTTAGGTGTATTAGTCAGAGGGAAATGGGTCTGGGTGGGTTACTCTTCGAAGGGTCGGTGTGGACTGGTTGGGCTGAAGGGCCTGTTTCCACACTGTAGGGAATCTAATCTAAGTTTGTACACTTACTCCTGAGAGAGCCCCTTTAAGAATCCTCTCTGTTTCAGTGAGATCACCTCTCATTCTTCACAACTCCAGCGATCTGAGTCCCAACCTGTTTAGCCTTTGCTCTTAAGACAATCCCCCCATCCCAGGGATCAAACTGATGAGCTTTCTCTGAACTACCCCCAGTGAAATGATATCTTTCCTTAAATAAAGGGATCAAAACTGCTCACAGTATTCCAGGTGTGATCGCACCCTCTTCTCTTGCTGTGGAGAACAGCTGTCATCTCCATTCATTCCCCACCACAGTGTGCCTCAGGCAGTGAAGGCAATCAGGAATTTCCACCCTGTTGCTCTGTGCTGCCATTGGGCTAAGGGCGAGATGGCTGTAAATCACATATTTGCTCCATGATATGGGCAACAAAATGTGAGGTTCTCGGTGCGAAGAGTTTAAAAAAAAAATCTCAACCAGTTCACGACACCCAAAAAAAACCCATCGCCAACTACAATTGTCAGCTGATAACCAGGTGATAATACGTACAAATCTGGAGGAGTTGTCATTCCGTACAGTCTTGGCATTGCCGAATGCTGTCAAAGGAAACAGTTGTAAAACAGTTAGGAGTGGCTCCATGCAAAGTGATCAGCATTAAATACTAAAACAGACACCATGTGGTGGTTGAGTCTCTGGCACCTTCTGGCTGCCAACTTAAAGGGGCATCTGTGGCTTTTTTTGGCTGAACATGATTTAAGGTTTTGAAACTTCTCAATTTCTTTACAACTTAGAACTAGAATTCAGCAGTGTGTGTGGACGTCAGACAAAGGCAGAAGTGCACTCACGATCATATGACAGTCAACAAACACTCAATAACAAATGTAGGTTTGCTTGCTGAGCTGGAAGGTTCATTTTCAGACGTTTCGTCACCGTACTAGGTAACATCTTCAGTGAGCCTCCGGACGAAGCACTGCTGGTGTTTTCTGCTTTCCGTTTATATGTTTGGGTTTCCTTGGGTACCCCCAAGGAAACCCAAACATATAACCAGAAAGCAGGAAACACCAGCAGTGCTTCGTCCGGAGGCTCACTGAAGATGTTACCTAGTATGGTGACGAAACGTCTGAAAATGAACATCAAGCAAACCTACATCCAGAACCTCAACCTGAGCAATAAATCCTCTCAAAACTTGCTAACTCAATAACAAAGCTTACTTATAAAGAATGGAATGAGGTGGTGGCACTGGAGGGAGACCAGAGTCTATGGATACAGGTTTCAGTGAGACTCATGATGTGGAGATGCCAGTGTTGGACTGGGGTGGACAAAGTCAGAGGTCACTTCACCCGACCAAGGGGCAGCGCTCCGAACGCTTGTGGTTTCAAATAAACCCGTTGGACTATAACCTGGTGTCATGTGACTTCTGACTCAGACTTGGTACCTTCAGGGATGAATGCGGAAAGAAAACCCTCACTGAAGGTTAGGTAAAACTGGATACACCATACCTTCCAGGACAGGATTTGACTGCAAAAGCTGTTCCTTGACTTGATTAACCTCTGCTCCTTTGCCACACACTGCAGCAATATAGGACATCACAAGTTTACTGGCCTCTGAAGGGAAGAAAGAAAGAGAACCTGTCATTCACATTTAGCATTCTCTTTGACCTTTTCTGACTTGTAGCTCCACACGTGTCACCACAGCACCTTTTTCAGCGGTGGCTGTAATAAAGGGGACAACTCTGGTTTCCATAGCATGTCCTTGACATTGTCTCTCCCCAAAAAGGAGTTTACCTGGGCTTGTGGTTTGAGTTATTCCCTCAAGGTGGTGACCCTGTTTGGGGAAGAAGCATACAGACTGCTAGACTGCTCAGTGCCTCCATTGTACTGTTAACACCAGCATCAGAGTCTGCTACATTAAAATAAAATCCCTGTGTAACCTGTTCTGAAGAAGGATCACTGGACCCGAAACATTAACTCTGCTTTCTCTCCACGGATGCTACCAAACCTGCTGAGTTTTTCCAGCAATTTCTGTTTCTGATTTTCGGCATCTGCATTTTTGGTTTTGGACTTCTTGGTTTGAGAGATACATGTTGGTGAGGACACTGAGGAGAAATCTCCTGTTTGTTCTGCAAAATATTGTTGTGGCAGCTTGAGAGGCCATTCACAGCCTCAGTGAAAGAGTCTTGTCCAAAAGACATGAGAACAGCCATCTTAAACTACGACCTGCACAGAACATTTAATTCAGACCCTTCAGTTTTAAAGTAACATTAACTCGTTGTTTCTCTTTCAGACGCTGACTGACAGGTTATGCATCTTCAGCACACGCTGGTGCTATTTCAGGATTCCAGTGTGGCACAGTGGTTAGTACTGCTGCCTCAGAGCACCAGGGTCTTGGGTTCAATTCCAGCCTCAGACGACTGTCTGTGTGGTGTTTGCACATCCTCTGGGTTCCTCCCACACTCCAAAGACCCACAGGCTAGGGTGGATTGGTCATGCTATATTGCCCAGTGTCCAGGAATAGGCAGGCTAGGTGGACTGGCCATGGGAATACAGGAGCTTCCACTCTGTTGGCATTCTAAGATCATCTAATTAACATTACACCAATTCTGCAGCTCCATTACATCTGTGTAAAATCAGCATTGTACTTGCTCAATGGAGCTTTCAAGATCAAATTTGCAGTAATCTACAAGTTTTAGCTGTTTATCAGCTCTAAACAGGAAAGCATTAAATACTTCTAGAAAGAAAAAGTCACTTCCGTTCTCAGTTTCTGATTGCATAAAGCATCCAATCTTTGCAAGTGACCTTGAGAGTTATGCATTAAACGAAATTCATAGTAATTTAGCAGAGGCATTGCTGATTAACACCTAGCAACAAGGTAACTGGTCCTGAGTCTTATCTCCCTGTCTAAGTTTCAAGTGCAGAGTTTCAAACACACCCACACATTGCGTCATTTTACATGCTTTTACAATAGCAGTGGGTCGAGGGACAGAGTTTTAACCGAGTCACTGTTCAGAACCAAATTTCCCAATGGGGTCGCCCATCTCCCTGTAAAAGTAGAAATGGCAGCAGAGAGTGACCCAGATCCCATGGCCTGGGTATTACAGACAGTGAACTGTACATGACCAGTGTGGGCAAACAGCTCCAGTCCCAATTCCCATCACTCTGCCATTGGTGGCCATGCCTTCAGCTCCCTGGATATCATGCTCAGGAATTCTCTCTCCAAACTGACACAATTCCCTTCAATCCTACTAAACTTTTACTCAACTGTCCTAACAACTCTTTGTTTGATTTATAGTGCTCCTTTAAAGTCGCCTGGGATGTTCTGTGTGATATTAAAGGCAGTATATAAATGCAAGTTGTGTGGGCTCTTGTGACACAGTGGTTTGTTCCTACCTCTGAGCCAAGTCCCATCTGCTACAGAGGGGTGTAATAACACCTCTGAAGACTGGATGTAAGTTTGCTCGCTGAGCAGGAAGGTTCATTTCCAGATGTTTCGTCACCTACAAGGTAACATCTTCAGTGGGCCTCAGGCAAAGCACTGTACATGATTCCTGCTTTCTATTTATATGTTTGGGTTTCTTTGGGTTAGTGTTGTCATTGCCTGTCACCACAGGAAATGACAACATCAACCCAAAGAAACCCAAACATATAAATAGAAAGCAGGAATTTTCAGCATTGCTTCGCCTGAGGCCCACTGAAGATGTTACCTAGTACGGTGACGAAACATCTGGAAATGAACCTTCCAGCTTAGCAAGCAAACCTACATCCAGAACCTCCAAACTTCGCAAAACTCGCTAACCTCTGAAGACCTTAAAGCCACAAGAAATAGGAATAGGAGTGGGTCATTCAGCCCCTTGAACCTGTCCTGCCATTCAATAGGATCATGGCTGATCTGACATTCATCAAGTCCATTTTCCTGCCCTTTCCCTTGATTCCCTGACTGATCAGGAATCCATCTCTCTCAGTCTTCGATATACTCAAGGACTCTGCCCCCACAGCTCTCTGTGGCAAGGAGTTCCAAAGACCCACAGCCCTCTGAGAGAAGAAATTCCTCCTCATCTCGGTCTCCAATTGGTGCCCCTTTATTCTGAGACTGGTCCTAGACTCTCCACATGAGGGGGAGACATCCTCTTTTAGCACTGACCCTGTCAAGCCCTTTAAGAATGTTTCAGTGAGATCACCTCTCATTTTTCTAAACTCCAGTGACTTGTTTAGCCCTTGCTCATCTCTCCACACCAGAGACCATCCTAGCGAACCTTCTGAACAGGCTGGTGAGCAAAGAATCCATAAATGCAAGTTTGTTTTGTTTATATTACACCCCATAATTTATTAAGCTCTCGGTGGCTTTCACAAGTTGGACAAGAGGCCAGTTTTGTTGGACGTGCCTCAGGATACATTACCTGTTTTTCCTGATCCACTCTCGCCAGTGATGAGAACACATTGGTCCTTATCCCTATCTCGGAGTGATCTGTATGCCTCATCAGCAATGGCATAGCTGTAGGGAGAAGTGTGATCGTTAGAACTTGTTTTGCTTGTTGAGTTTCTGCACCCTTCCCCAATTCTGACACGTGGCTTCATATTTCTTGAAGGAAAGTGTCACCTCGAGGAAGCCACAGAAAAACTGTCAGCTTCAAAAGAAGTTACACTGACAAGTAGTGATCCTTGTGCAACAGGCAGCTATGTTTCACCCTTCCCCCAGTTTTCCTTCCCCCTCTCCTTCATAAGTGTCAGCAGATCATTCAAGCATGGAGGTGCTTCTTTACCTGAACTCCACAGACATACAATTCAGGAATCATCACAGGACTTTTTTCCCTCCTTCTTGCCTAAGGCACTGAGGATCAGTGCAGCCGAGCTACAGAAATACAATCAAGACGTTGACTAAATGTCAATTGTACATCACATGTCGGACTACAGCTGCTTAGCTGCATGAAGCATTAGATTCATAAATACATCTGGAGACCATAAATTTATTAGACATATTTTGACAAACTTTCAAATATTACTTCCTCTTCTCTCCTGAAGATGCTCTCTCACTCCAAGGGCACTGATTATCCTCTGGTACTTTGTCCAACTACCCATTTTTCATAGATGGTGACCAACACTGGCGAGCCCAAATGTATCTACATGGTGGGGGAGTGGTGTGGAGAGGAGATTTCCCAGGATATTACTGGGCTGGAGAGTTTCAGTGACAGAGAGAGAGATCAGACAGAGAGAGAGAGAGAGCTTTCCTTGGAGCAGAGGAGACTGAGGGGGCACGTGACTGAGCTGGTTAAAATGATGAGGGGTATTGTTAGGGTGGTCAGGAAAAAATTTTTCCCTCTTGATGGAGGCATCAATGATCAGGGGGGCATAGACTGAAGGTGAGGGGGCAGGATGTTTAGGGGGGAATGTTTTTCACCCAGAGGGTGGTGGGGAATCTGGATCTCACTGCCCGTGAGGGTGGCAGAGGCAGGAACCCCTCAGAACACTGAAGAAGTGTTTAGATGGGCACTTGCGATGCCAAGGCTATGGGGCTAAGTGCTGGGGAACAAAGGTTAGGATAGCCAGGTGGTTGTTTTGGACATGATGGGTCAAAGAACCTTCTTCTGTGCTGTCAATCTCTAAGACTCTAAACTGGATTTTCTTTATGCTTGCTCTGTTAGCTTCTTCTCAACAAATGAAATAGCATTTACAAAGCTGAAATTATCTGGGATTATGTTTGCTTGAATTTGTTATACATTCACTTGAACCAACAATCATATTATTAAAAAGAGGCATTGGGCCACATACAAACCCAGCAGCGGAATGAAATTTGTATGGTCACCATGTGGGGCCAAACCATTCTCCTGCATGTTTACATGGACTGTATGAGACGCATTGATGATATTTAATAATATAAAGGTAGAAACAGGTAGGCTGATCGAGAAATGAATCACTCTATGTGGCAGAGACGACCAGCAAGGTCCCAGGCTGAATTACCTGGACTGCGCTGAGTTAAGTATTTAAAATGGAGACAAGACACGTTTCAGGCCCACCAGTGTAGGAGAAAACAAAACAGCTATGGTTCCTGCCCTATCTGGTGATCGCTGCTGTACATGTCCAGGTGAGATGTTAAGGGGTGAATTTGCTCTGCTGACCTTCAAGAAATTAGATGCCCCGTGGGTAGGGTGGCACGTTTCTCTTACATTTTCTCAATGTAAAAAAAATTACATTGCCATCTCCTACTACTCAGAGTAAATTTACATTGTCATCTCCTATTCAGAATCAATAAGAACATTGCAGTTAAAATTCTGACCACGCCCTGCAGTTAAAACGACTTACACCCGATTTTGTCGTTAAGGGATGATCTACATCACATTGTTTCTGAAAATAATCAAATCACTCCATTGTGTCACGAGTGGGATGTGACTATTGGGGAGTGGCTGGGGGCTGTCTTGTGGGCATTACTGATGGAGATGTAAAATTCTGTATTAAAGGGAGGACTGTTTCCTTGTTCAGAGAGATCTCTTTGCACAGCTTCACAAAGCCCTGCGAATAGGGTTAAGGATTCGTCCACAGCTTGTACTTGCTTAATAAAGTTTGGCTGTTCACAGACATTGGCATATTGCAGTTGCATGAAGTGTGTAAGAATCGAGCATTACCTGCACATCCCTGGGCACTACGGGACAATTTAGCACGGCCAATCCACCCTAACCTGCACATCCCTGGGCACTACGGGGACAATTTAGCACGGCCAATCCACCCTAACCCGCACATCCCTGGGCACTACAGGACAATTTAGCACGGCCAATCCCACCCTAACCTGCACATCCCTGGGCACTACGGGACAATTTAGCACGGCCAATCCCACCCTAACCTGCACATCCCTGGGCACTATGGGACAATGTAGCACAGCCAATCCCACCCTAACCTGCACATCCCTGGGCACTATGGGTAATTTAGCACGGCCAATCCCACCCTAACCTGCACATCCCTGGGCACTATGGGTAATTTAGCACGGCCAATCCCACCCTAACCTGCACATCCCTGGGCACTATGGGTAAATTTAGCATGGCCAATCCTACCCTAACCAGCACATCCCTGGGCACTATGGGTAATTGAGCACGGCCAATCCCACCCTAACCTGCACATCCCTGGGCACTATGGGACAATGTAGCACAGCCAATCCCACCCTAACCTGCACATCCCTGGGCACTATGGGTAATTTAGCATGGCCAATCCTACCCTAACCAGCACATCCCTGGGCACTATGGGTAATTTAGCACGGCCAATCCCACCCTAACTGAGATGTGAAGGGATTAATTTGCTCTGCTGACCTTCAAGAATTTGAATGCACCAGGGGTAGGGTGGTATGTTTCTGTCTTGCAGGTACAATGTAAAAAAATTTCCATTGCCATGTCCTGCACGTCAGAGTAAACTTAAATTGTCATGGCCTATTCAGAAGCAAAAGAACATTGCAGTTAAAATTCTGACCACGCCCTGCAGTTAAAACGACTTACACCCGATTTTGTCGTTAAGGGATGATCTACATCATATTGTTTCTGGAAATAATCAAATCACTCCATTGTGTCACGAGTGGGATGTGACTATGGGGGAGTGGCTGGGGGCTGTCTTGTGGGCATTACTGATGGAGATGTAAAATTCTGTATTAAAGGGAGGACTGTTCCCTTGTTCAGAGAGATCTCTTTGCACAGCTTCACAAAGCCCTGCGAATAGGGTTAAGGATTTGTCCACAGCTTGTACTTGCTTAATAAAGTTTGGCTGTTCACAGACGTTGGTATATTGCAGTTGCATGAAGTGTGTAAGAATCTCAAGGAAAAGAACCTAACACTGGCAGTGTATGAGGATCGGATTAGGCTCCACTGTGATGTCTTCCACAGCCCAACAGTCTGCCAATGCTCACTCTAAACCTGCACATGTACAATGGCCACTGGGCAAAATATATGGGTCACTACAATATTTAAAAGACATTTGGATATATACATGAATGGGAAAGGTTTGGAGGGATATAGGGCAGGAGCAGGCAGGAGTAATTTAGTTTGGGATTATGTTCAGCATGGACTGGTTGGACTGAAAGGTCTGTTTCCGTGCAGTATGACTCTGTGACTATGACCTGCTATCAGCTATGGAACAAGACCTCAGCAGGGAGTCTATGGCCACTGGCCTGCTGAGTGGCTGGTCACACGGAACATTGACCACAGAACATTCCAGCGCAGTCCAGGCCCTTTGGCCCTCGATGTTGCGCTGACCTGTGAAGCCAATCTGAAGCCCATCTAACCTACACTATTCCAATATCATCCATATGTTTAACCAATGACCATTTAAATGTCCTGAAGTGATGACGGGTCCACTACTGCTGCAGGCAGTACATTCCATGCCCTTACTACTCTCTGAGCAAAGACACTCCCTCTGACATCTGTCCTGTATCTATCACCCCTCAGTTTAAAGCTATGTCCCCTTGTGCTAGCCATCACCATCCGAGGGAAAAAGCTTTCACTGTCCACCCTATCTAACCCTCTGATCAGCTTGTATGCCTGTATTAAGTCACCTCTTAACCTTCTCTCTGACGAAAACAGCCTCAAGTCCTTCAGCCTTTCCTCATAAGACCTTCCCTCCATACCAGGCAACATCCTGATAAATCTCCTCTGCACCCTTTCCAAAGCTTCCACACCCTTCTTATAATGTGGTGACCAGAACTGTACGCAATACTCCAAGTGCAGCCGCACCAGAGTTTTGCACAGCTGCAGCATAACCTCATGGTTCTGAAATGCAATCCCTCTACCAATAAAAGCTAATACACCGTATGCCTTCTTAACAATCCTATCGACCTGGGTGGCAGGTTTCAGGGATCTATGGACATGGACACCGAGATCTCTCTGCTCATCCACATAAATCTTACCATTAGCCCAGTACTCTATATTCCTGTTACTCCTTCCAAAGCAAATTACCTCACACTTTTCCACATGAAATTCCATTTGCTACCTCTCAGCCCAGCTCTGCAGCCAACTGTTGTCCCTCTGTAAGCTGCAACATCCTTCCACACTGTCCACAACGCCATAGGTTTTAGTGTCATCGGCAAATTTACTAACCCATCCTTCTACACCCTCATCCAGGTCATTTATAGAGGCTAGCAATTCTCTATTGTCATCATGGAAATCAGTGACAAGGGAAGGGATAGCGTTCAGTGTTTCTGTTGACTGCAGTACTTACATGTGAGGACTCAGCTCATACAGGTTACAACTGCGGTACGCATTGATCTTCTCCAGGCTGTAGATTGGTAGCATCATATAGGGATTGATTGAAATAACCACACTCCCAATGTAAGTCTGAGAGAAAATATTAAACACCAAGAGTGTATCAGCATCCTAGTGATAGTACTCAAGATTGTCCTAGTTCAGCTTTTGAGCCCTGACCACATTAGTACACACTTCACTCAGGTCTGAGCACACCGCTACAACCCCATTCAGTGTCACCCATTGTACATTAGGTAATATCTACATACTGTGGTGCTGGCTTACAACCTGGATGCCAGGTTGGCTGGGGATGGATAGTGATGGTAGAGGCTCCAACTTTCTTTCCAGCACATGGTTGATCAAGAATCTCTCCCGCTCTCATCATCTGCTATTGGCATGTGTTGGAAGGACTTATAGGCAAACGACCAAGCTGTCTGGCTGTGAGAGGAACACATCTTTCTTGGCCATCGGGTGGGACTCAAAGCTGGAGCTTCTCACTCAGAGGCAGGGATGCTACCCACAAGATCTCCTCTTTCTGCAGTGCCCAAATAAAGTACCCGATCAAACTCACAGACCATTCTCTGCCATATAATGGATGAGGTATCACTAAGAATTTTTTGTCGTTCTGCTATAATGCACGTTTCATCAATGTAAATTCACTGTAATGCAATTGACAAATTGGGCACACTGTTTCTACAGCGCAAACTTTTAAAGCAGGTATTGGTTATAATGTGATTCTGCCCCCATTAGTTTAAATGGTGCTGCTACTACGCGACTTTCTTATCACACGGGATTGCACGAGAACAGAGATATCGCGTTATAGCAGAGCCGACTGTGCCTCAGTCTATCTCCCTATCAGTCCCAGCCACATCAGTAGTCAGTGCTGACGGAGTTGGCTGGGCATTCTCCCAACTGTTTAGGACAATACCTGAGGGAATCTTTGGCATGTATTATTACAAACTATTCACAATTTCTCCAAAATGTTCTCCCCTCTCTGTTCCTGTAAACATTGATTCCTGCTGGGAAACGGTTCCACAGGCACAGATTGCCCTCTGGTCACTTTCCTATTTGTCATTCCTTACTTGCATCAGTTAAGACAGAGAGGCTGAAAATTCCCTGTATTTTTGTCCTTTACTCAGGTGAAGGGTAAATGGGACTTATAGCCTCTCAAACCCACACTATTGTCAGTGGAATCATAGCCAGACTGAATCCTGTCCAGTGAAAGTCACTAGATAGCAATCAGGAGTTGAAATGATGACTGGCCCTAACCCAGAAATCCTGCCGCCTCATCCATGGCCTGACTGAGATCAGCTAACTCTGCACAGACTGGCCTTCCTGGGGTTCAGCGTCTCACCTGAACAGTACATTTATTCATTGTACAATACGAGACTCAACTTACTGTTACAGACATCATGAGGCTTTCTTCAATGTACTTACATAAATGTCATTGTTATTGAATCTTTTCTTGAGGTTAGAGAGTAAAGATTCATCAGTGAGGGGGTCTAACAGCACCATGTCACCCACCCCAACCATATTGTCCAGATAGGAAGACTTCTTCGCCATTGTTAGTTACTGCAAAGAATGAAACCAGCATTAAATTAATGAAACAATTTAGCAGTGCGAATACAATGAAACGGTTGATACTGCAGGCAGCTATGACCAGATATGAATGCAGACTGCGTCTTGTAGGGTTGCACAAGCTCTTTTCAAAGTCCAAAGTCTCTCTGTTACTAACACTGACAATAAATATTGCTGCCATTCACCTACATCACCTTTCACTTTCTGCATCACTGCTCTAAGGAATGGGAGCCATATTATGTGAGTGAATGGGGCATAGTGTTTTGAGGGTTTGTGGGGGGCAGCGCAGTGTGCACCCTTCCAGGGTATGGTGCTAGATAAATGAAATGGAAGGGATTTTCTCTCCATTTCCATTGTTGTGGTCTCCCAGTGCAATGGCTGACCTGTATCCTCTGAGCTGACACAACCTCTGATTGAACAGGGAGGAGTCTGGATTTCTTCATCGTCTGATCAGAAGATACATAACTGAGCTGGTGAACACTGTGTCAAGAATGATGAGATTAAACGCAGAGTCCTCTCGTACCTTGTATCAAAAAACATTCTTATCAAGCTAAAAATTATCATGAGTCATGAAAAATAAAACTTTCAATGTTTCTGTTGACCCAACCAACTAAAAGGAAAGATCCTTCACTTAGTGAAAATGCAGGAAAATCATCTGAAATTTTCCCAAAGATTATAAGTTTCGATCATCGACTAATATTGTATCCCTTTAACAACAGCCCAGGCTGTTTGCACACTTTGCCATTTTAAATGTTTGTGAATTGAGTTCCTTTGTGTGATTTCTAATACACATTAATTTGTCTGCAATTCAGTGGTGTGATAGTAGAGCTACAAAGCTCGACCTTAATGCTAATTAATAACACTTTCATCTCTGGGCTTCATCCATTAGGAGCTTCTCCTGTAACAAAAAACATAGCAGCCTAGTACCGAACTGGTGCATCTATTGGGAGTCACAGAGAGAAGGAATGAGAATAAAGCACTGACAAACAAATAGATGTGGATTATGTGGATATATGCTCTTACACAAGCGATTCCCAAACTTTCTCCCACTGTAAAGCCATTTTGAGGCTTGAAAATTGGGGTGACTCCTCAGTGAGAGTCGAGCACAGCTTTTGTTATTGGCGCGTAGTTCCATAACAATCGTAACGACCTCAGATCTCATGACCCCAAAATTTCAGGTCTTAACTCCAACTTGGATCCCAACCATCACTTTGAAAAGCACTGATTTAACACCTTCCACCTCTGGCTTTTGTATTACACGAAACATATTGATTCAAGTGCAATCTACTTTCATTTACAGCCAGACGTCCATGCTTTAACTGGCTGTAAATATTGGTATTACAAAGAATGGCCAGGTCAGAGGTGCACTGGCAATGGAATAAGGGAACACTTATACCAACTCCCAGGTTAACATCACAAGTCAGTAGGGTACCAATGGGCAGTTCACAGAATCATATAATGGGGCAGCACAGAAAGAGGCTATTCAGTTCAGTGTGACTATGCCAGATCTTTGGAAAAGCTAGCCGGATAATTCCTCCCTCTCTTTCTCTTTCTTGATAGCCTTACAAGTATTTCTCTGCTAGTATTTATCCAATTTCCTTTTTAAAGGTTATTGCTTGGTCTACTTCTTCTGTGTATCCTGCTTCCCTTTAGGTACATCTGTGGTCTTTGTCTCAACCATGCTCAATAATGGCAGCTTCCACAATCTCACCACTCTCCAAAACATTCTAACCAGGCACTCCACAGAACTGCAACCCTCTTGTCCCTGGTACCATTCTGGTAAATCTCCTCTGCACCCTCTGCAGGGCCTTGACCATCCTTTCTTAAGTGCATTCCTTTTGCTCCAGGATCTGGGGTAAGCATTTTGCCAAAACATGGCTCCAAATCCTCCCTCTTGCCATAGTCCTGGCTCCAGGGGCAATCAGGACCCCTCCCTTTGTTACGTTCCAATGCTGCAGTCTCCTTACAGTATTCATTATCAGAACATCACACTGACCTTGCACGATTCCTCCTAAATTAAATGGAAGTAAGATAACAATTTGTCAGCTATGCATTAACATTCTGCTAGTTGTACGTTAATGTTCGTGATTATGATGATTGATCTTTGGAGTATCATGTGCTTATCTCAACTAAGGAGTGATATAAACGTTGGTATTCTGAGAAAGTGCTGACAGACTGTGAAGTAGACTGAGTAACACAGAGATAACGAAGCCCTGCTTGTTCCATCAATACTAGTGGAAGCATCCTCACTCCTAAATGAGGTTAATGCATGTGTACTAGAATGTGGCACTGACATCTTGTGATTCCTGGGAATCGGCATTACAATGCCAGTAATAAATAGTACAATGATCAGTCTTGAAAATAGTCCACATTACAGAAGAGGAAGTGCTGGAGGTCTTAAAAAACATAAATCTCCAGGATCTAATCTAGTGCGTCCCAGGATGTTGTGGGAAGTTTGGGAAGAAATTGCAGGGCCGCTAGCAGAGATATTTGTATCATCTATAGCCACAGAAGAGGTGCTGGAGGACCGGAGGGTGGCTAATGTTGTGCCTTTATTTAACAAAGGTGGTAAGGAGAAGCTTGGGAACTGTAGACCGGTGAGCCCGACATTGGTGGTGGGTAAGTTGTTGGAGGGAATCCTGAGGGACAGGATCTACATGTATTTGGAAAGAGGCAATGAATGATAAGGGATAGTCAACTTGATTTTGTGCGTGGGAAATTGTGATTGAGTTTTTGTGAGGACGTAACTACAAAGATCAATGAGAGCAGAATGGCAGGTGTTGTCAGCGTTTGACAAGGTTCCGCAAGGTAGACTAATCAGTAACGTTAGATCACATGGGATTCAGGGAGAGCTGGCCAGTTGGATACAAATTGGCTTGATGGTAAAAGACAGAGGGTGGTGGTGGAGGGTTGTTTCTCAGACTGGAGGCCTGTGACAAATAGTGTTCCATAGGGATTGGTCCTGGCTCCACTTTTATTATCCATTTATTTAAATGATTTGGATTAGAATATAGGAGGTATGGTTTGTAAGTTTGCAATAACATGGAGATTGTTGGTATAGTGGACAGGGAAGAAGGTTATTTAAGATTACAAATGGATCTTGATCAATTAGACCAAAAGGCTGAGGAGTGGTAGATGGAGTTTAATTTGGATAAATTGCATTTTGGGAAAACAAACTAGAGCAGGACTTATATCTTTAATGGTAGCGCCCTGAATAGTGTTGTTAAACAGAGAGACCTAGGGGTTCAGGTGCATAGTCCTTTGAAAGTTGCATCACAGGTAGACAGGGTGGTTAAGAAGGTATTTAGAGCACTTGCCTTCATTGCTCAGACCATTGAGTATAGGAATTGGGGCATCAGATTGAGGTTGTACAGGACATTGGTCAGGCCATTTCTAGGGTACTGTGTTTAGTTCTGGTTGCCCTGCTATAGGAAGGGCATGATTAAATCAGAGAGGGTTGAGAAGAGATTTACCGGGATATTGCCTGGACTGGAGGGTTTGAGTTATAAGGAGAGGCTGGGACTGTTTTCACTGGAGCACAGGAGGTTGAGGGGTGACCTTACAGAGGTTTATAAAATCATGAGGGCTATAGATAAGGTGATTAGCAAAGGTCTTTTCCTTAGGATAGGGGAGTCCAAAACGAGGGGGCATAACTAGAGAAAGTGGGAGATGCAGGTACAATTCCAACATTTAAAAAACATTTGGATGGTTACATGATTAGGAAAGGTTTACAGGGATATGGGCCAAACACAGGAAAATAGGTCTAAGTTTAGTTTGGGAAATCTGGTTGGCGTGGATGGATCGGAGCGAAGGGTCTGTTCCCATGCTGTATGACTCTATCTAGTACATTGGTACAATTCATTGGAGACTGGAGGAGCAAAGACTTGCGATGCCTGGGGATAAAGGGAGAATGGGGATTAGTTGCTTCGATCTTTCAAAGAGTTAGCACTGACTCAGTGGGCCGAATGGACACTTGCTGTGCTGTACTATTCTGTGAAGTACCGGTCATCCTTTTGTTTTAATCGAGAGTGGCGGCTGCATTGCGCAATTCTCAAAGAAATCTGCTCCAAACTTTGACAAATCTATCAAGACCATCATAGTTTTTTTACCAGTGCAAAAACAAACGGTCTTGCTCACTGTGTGACGAAATCCCATTCAACAGAGAAGCAAAATTGATTTGAACTCAAATCATCTTTTTTTAAAAGGTTCACCAATATTCGAATTGACCAGCAAAGGAGTTTTGAATCCCACTATTTTAAGTATTCGGAATTCATTTCCTTACCTTGAATGCAATGTGTGTAATTCTGTCTGGCGTGTTCTGAGAAAGTTGTCTTGCCAAGCGGTGAGCGGTTTAAATATTTTCTCTCTCTCTCTGATTGTCTGTCCCCGGTTGGGTCTCAGACTCCCTCCTCCATCCTGCCTCTCTTTGCTGCTGCTGGGGAAATGCTGCTCTCCCTTCAGCCCGGCTCCCTCTCCAAATCTTCAGCGTCACTGCCTTCACCTGTCCTCCAGGAGCTGTATTTAAACTCAGACTAAAAATACACCGTCCAAAGGGCACTGACAGATATCATTAAACAACCTGCTCAGAGATGTTATGACACACCTCTGGAGCAGGTGGGGTGGGGTTGAACCCCTGGCTCAGAGGTGGGGACACTACTACTGCACCACAGGAGCCCCTGGCACTTGCTTGTAAGCTGATGGCATCATCAGGCAAGGAAGCATATTTAAGGATCTGGAAGAAATTAATTTGAAACCTTTGTGTCAATGGAGCAAATAGTGTCTCAGCACTTGGCTCAATTTCTTTTCTTAGCTTATCTGAGGCATGGTCAGCAAAGTTCTGTCAGGGGAAACACTGTAAGTCCCTGCTGCTGGCAGTCCTCCAGATACTGCCCTCAGAAATACTCAATGGATAGATGTGGGGGAAGTTGTAGTGTAGACTGCATTGATTACTCCCGGTGAGAAATTCTTCCTGACCCCAGTCCCTAATTCAGCGTTCATCTATTCCTTTCCCTACTCCACACTCAGAACAACTTGCATTTATTTAGCGCCTTCAGCTGAGGAAAGCATCCTGAGGTGCTTCACAACAGCAATGATCAAACAAAACTCGGCAACAAAGCACTTCAGGAGATATTGGGTGACCCAAGGCTTGGTTGAAAACCAATTATAGTACTTCGAGAGAGAGGACTGCCATCTGTCCAGCACCGTAACACTTTCCCAGGATACCCACAGACACTATACAGCCAGTAAATAGATTGTGATGTGCAATCACTGCAGGCAATGTGTGCCTTGATCCCAAATGGACTAGTTAGAACATAGAACATAGAAAAGTACAGCACAGAACAGGCTCTTTGGCCAACGATGTTGTGCCAAGCATTAATCCTAATGTAAAATAAAATAACTTAACCTACGCACCCCTCAATTCACTGCTGCCCATGTGCATGTCCAGCAGTCACTTAAATGTCCCCAATGACTCTGCTTCCACCACTTCCGCTGCCAACACATTCCATGCATCCACAACTCTCTGTGTAAAGAACCTACCTCTGACGTCTCCTCTATACCTTTCTCCTAATATCTTAAAACTATGATTCCTCGTACCCATCAATCCTGCCCTGGGGAAAAGTCTCTGGCTATTGACTCTATCCATTCCTCTCATTATCTTGTATACCTCATTAATCTATTTTTGCTTGTGAGAGCAATGTTGGCCTGGGAGACCAGGGAACTCCCTGCTCTTTTCAAATGGTGCCATGAGATCTTTAACGTCCACCTAAGTAGGTTGGCACTTCTCTTCCTTGATCTTGTCAGTGCCCGTTTGTCCCTGAAGAGGTGGCAGGTCGTGCCCATCAATATGCTTCGGCCTTTTGCAACCAATGGGCAAAGAAAAATCCTTATTATTTAGTTTTGAAAGTTCTCTTTGCTGAAGCTTCAGTGGATCAACTAACAAAAAACATAAAATTTGATGATATCTTAATTTCATTTTGTGTCAAGCTGCTCTTTGTTTAATTGGACAGCTTGTTAAACTATTCAGAGTAGACTCCCTCGAAAGGTTCACTGTTGGTGCTGTTTTATGTCAGAGAACATTAGGGCAATTCAGACTAGGCTTTAAACAGGTGACAGGAGATCTAACTGAGGTCAATAAAATGCTAAAGGGGATTGACAAAGTAGATGTAGAGAGGACGTTTCCTCATGTGGGCCAATCCAGAATGAGAGGTGATCTAGAATGACTTCTTTCAAAGGGTCTTGAATGTGTGTGTTTGGTGAATGCTGGGACATTGAGTAAATTTATGAAGGAGATAGACAGATTTTTAATTAGTAACAGGTTAAAGGGTTAAGGAGAGCTGGCAGGAAAGTGGAGTTGAGGCCAAGATGAGATCAGCTATGATTGTATAAATGGCAGGGCAGGTTAGAGGGGCTGAATGGTCTACTCTTACTCACAGCTCTTTTGTACCTATTCTATGTTCTGAAGACTCTGTTTTCTTGACAATGATGCTGCTCGGCCTGCTGAGTTTTCCAGCAATTTCTGTTTTCGTTAACTCTGTTTCTCTTTCTGCACAATGCTTCCAGACCTGCTGAGTTTCTCCAGTATTCTCTGTGTTTGTTTCAGATTTCCAGCATCTGCAGTGTTTTGCTTTTACATCTGTACTGTGCCTATTTGTCCACCGATACAGGCAGAGATGGAGGCTTGGTGTTTACTCAATATCCATCAACTTACAGAGCACATTTGGACTTCGCTCAGCACACACTTTGCATTTTGGAAATATAAGCTGCAACTGTTGCTGATGTGAGGTGTCTCGAGGCCCCGTCAAAGAATTAGGAAAAATCAAACTAAAGTAAAATCAATACTGCACATTTTGTACCACAGAGCAACTGATTCCAGACAACAGAGTTCGAACAGTACTTGTGGACCAAATCAAAAAAGAAAGAGGAAGTGTCCAAGAAAAAGGGAACTTAACAATACCTGCACTTTTTACAAATGAAAAGCAAGTAACCAAGTAATTGAATGAATTTTTAAAACCCAACTATAAGGTTCTATATATTTCCTGATGCATATATTTTTCTGCGCGGTAAATATTCTTCTGTGATGTGCAGAACTTATAAAGTTAAATTCCAAAATCAGGGCAGGACTTATACACTTAGTGGTAAAGTCCTGGGGAGTGTTGCTGAACAAAGAGACCTTGGAGTGCAGGTTCATAGCTCCTTGAAAGTGGAAGAAGGCATTTGGTTCGCTTGCCTTTATTGGTCAGTGCATTGAGTATAGGAGTTGGGAGGTCATGTTGTGCCTGTACAGGACATTGGTTAGGCTACTTTTGGAATACTGCGTGCAATTCTGGTCTCCCTGCTATAGGAAGGATGTTGTAAAACTTGAAACGGTTCAGAACAGATTTACAAGGATGTTGCCAGGGTTGGAGGGTTTGAGCTATGGGGAGGGGCTGAACAGGCTGGGGCTGTTTTTCCTGTGTCAAAGGCTGAGGGGTGACCTTATAAAGGTTTATATAATCATGAGGGGCATGGATAGGGTAAATAGACAACATCGCTTCTCTGGGGTGGGGGAGCCCAGAACTAGAGGGCATAGGTTTAGGGTGAGAGGGAAAAGATATGAAAGGGATCTAAGGGGCAACTTTTTCACGCAGAGGGTGGTACGTGTATGGAACAAGTTGCCAGAGGAAGTGGTGGAGGCTGGTAAAATAACAACATTTAAAAGGCATCTGCATGGGTACATGGATATGAAGGGTTTCGGGAGATATGGGCCAAGTGCTGGCAAATGGGATTAGATTAATTTAGGATATCTGGTTGGAATGGACTGAAGGGTCTGTTTCCATGCTGTACACCTCTATGACTCAATGACTTAATAACTACCATACAATGATGCCCTCTACTGAATATTATTGACATAATCATTTTGTCATTTAGGATCCAAAGATGTATAAATTTTTGTGTGGAGTTCTCCTGTCAGCCTGAAATAGGATCAGTGGAAGAAAAAAAAGGCTTACATTTATAAAATGCCTTTCATTATTGTAATCAATGGCCTCACTTCAAAACAAAACTTCATTGTTATAATGTGACAGGCAATTTGCATGCAGCAAATTCCTATAAAGGGCAAAGTGATAATGTCCAGGTTACTGGCTGAAGAGTAAGTCTTCTTTTACATTCACCTCAGCGAGCAGCTGGTCCCTTAGTTTATCGTTTCACCTGAAACAAAATCACACTTTGAACAGTGCAGCACTCCCTCAGTGTCACACCAAGAGTTCCAGCCAAGATCAGCCACAGAAAAAAAAGTAAAATCAGCATTTCTGCAGCTCTCTCACCAGAGTTGCAATGGACGAGTGTCAGAATCTGTGCAGACCTTCACCCATTTGAGTTTTCAACAGAATTTTTGGACAGAGGACTTTTTGTTCATTTTCTCACCAACTTTCTCCCTCTCCATCCTAATAGGCTTGACCCTTTGAGCAAAATGCTAATGTTAGCAGGCAACTGAGATGAGAGTGACCGCCCTTGCTCTCAAGACAGTGTATTGCAGTGGGCAGGGTCTTGAAAAGCACAATATTCATTTTTAGAACCGAAAGAATCTGTAAATCAGAAACAAAAACAGAAGTTGCTGGAAAAGCTCAGCAGGTCCAGCAACATGTGTGAAGAGAAATCAAAGTTAACATTCTGGGTCTGGTGACCCTTCCTCGTTATGAGGAAAAGTCACCGGACCCAAAACGTTAACAATATTCATTGTTTCACTTGAATCCAACCTACGCAATTTTTACTAACTGGGAAAGCGAGTTTTGAGAATATTTGTAGCTCAGGTTGAGGTTTTTGATGTAAACAAATAAATCCAGTGGCAGTATGTTCCTGTCAGTGGAAAGGGCAAGGCTGGTAGGTGTTGAGAATCATCCCAACATCCCCAAACGAAGCTGCATTAGAACATTATTTCAACGAACCACCACACACTGCAGCACAGAGGAAATACGCAGAGCAGAGGAAAATCACCTATACCGTGTATTCAAAACGAATGGGTACCCAATGAACACAGTCTGCCATTTTCTCAGCAACAAACCCAAACAAGCAGAAAAAAACACGTCCAGAAACCCTAGCTACTCTCCCCTGCATCAAACACATCTTGGAAATGACTGCCAGACTACTCAGATCCCTTGGCATCATGGTAACCCACAAACCCACCAATACACTAAAACAGCAGCTAATGAACTTGAAAGACCCTACACAGACAACAAGCAAAACTAATGTCATTTACAAAATACCATGCAAGGACTGTAACAAACACTATATTGGACAAACAGGCAGAAAACTAGCCACCAGAATACATGAACATCAACTATCCATAAAAAGATATGACCCACTCTCACTAGTATCCTTATATATGGATGAGCAAGGACACCACTTTGACTGGGACAACACATCCATCTTAGGACAAGCCAAATAGAGACATGCACGAGAATTCCTAGAAGCATGGCATTCCAACCAGAACGCTATCAACAAACACACTGACTTGGATCCCATTTACCACCCCCTGAGAAAAAGAACAGGAAACGACATCACCATAGAAAAAGATGTCACCACAGGAAATGACATCACCAATCCAAGGAAATTGGGTTACACCATCAGTGCTTCATCTGGAGGCTCACTGAAGATGTTACCTAGTATGGTGACAAAACGTCTGAAAATAAACCTACCAGCTCAGTGAGCAAACCTACATCCAGAACCTCTACCTGAGCTACAAATCTTCTCAAAACTCACCAACCTACAGAGATGTATAGCACGGAAACAGACCCTTCGGTCCAACCCGTCCATGCTGACCAGATATCCCAACCCAATCTAGTCCCACCTGCCAGCACCCGGCCCATATCCCTCTAAACCCTTCCTATTCATATACCCATCCAAATGCCTCTTAAATGTTGCAATTGTACCAGCCTCCACCACATCCTCTGGCAGCTCATTCCATACACGTACCACCCTCTGCATGAAAAAGTTGCCCCTTAGGTCTCTTTTATATCTTTCCCCTCTCACTCTAAACCTATGCCCTCTAGTTCTGGACTCCCCGACCCCAGGGAAAAGACTTTGTCTATTTATCCTATCCATGCCTCTCATAATTTTGTAAACCTTTATAAGGTCTCCCCTCAGCCTCCGACGCTCCAGGGAAAACAGCCCCAGCCTAATTTTTTGAAGAAGTGAGAAACAAGATTGAAGAAGGCAGAGTGGTGGATGTTGTCTATATGGACTTTGGCAAGGCGTTCAACAAGGTTCTGCATGGTAAACAAAGTTAGATCACGGGGTAGCACGGTGGCTGAATGGTTAGCACTGCTGCCTCACAGCACCAGAGACCCAGGTTTGATTCCAGCCTTGGGTGGAATTTGCACATTCTCCCCGTGTCTGCATGGGTCTCCTCCAGGTGTTACAGTTTCCTCCCACAGTCCAAAGATGAGCAGGTCAGCTGAATTAGCTATTCGAAATTGCCCATAGTGTTAGGCGCATTAGGCAGAGGGAGGTGGGTCTGAGTGCTCTTCGGAGGGTCGGTGTGGACTTGTTGGGGCAAGGGGCCAGTTTCCACACTGTAGGGAATCTATTCTAATCTAAGTCACGTGGACTCTGGAGAGAGCTAGCCATTTGGATACAAAATTGGCTTGAAGGTAGGGGACATAGGGTGGGAGTGGAGGTTTGTTTTCAGACTGGAGTCCTGTAACCTGTGGTGTACTGCAAGGATCTGTGCTGGGTTCACTGCTTTTTGTCATTTATATAAATGTTTTTGGATGTGAATATAGGAGGAATGGTTAGTAAGTTTGCAGATGACACTAAAATTGATGGTGTAGTGGATAATGAAGAAGGTTATCTCAGAGTGCAACAGGACCTTGATCAGGTGGGCTCATTAGTGTCAGCTGAAATTTAATTTAGATAAATGTGAAGTCTAGCATTTTGGAAAGGCAATTCAGGGCAGGACTTGTACACCTAATGGTAAGCTCTTGGAGAGCGTTGCCAAACAAAGAGACCTTGGAGTGCAGGTTCGTAGTTCCTTGATCATGAAGTCACAGGCAGACAGGGTAGTGAAGGCAGTATTTGATATGCTTGCCTTTACTGGTCAGTACATTGAGTACAGGAGTTGGGAGGTCATGATGCAGCTGTATAGGACATTGGTTAGGGGCTTGCAATTCTCTGTTCAAATGTGGTCTCTTTGCTACAGGAAGGATGTTGTGAAACTTGAAATGGTGCAAAAAAATGGTTTACAAGGATCATGGTGGAGTTGGAGGATTTGAGCTACACAGAGAGGCTGAGTAGGCTGGGGCTATTTTCTCTGGAGCTGGGGGTTGACCCGATATAGATTTATAAGGTCATGAAGGGCATGGATAAGGTGAATAGCCAAGGTCTTTTCCCCAGGGTGAGGAGTCCAAAGCTAGAGGGCATAGGTTTAAGTTGAGAGGGGAAAGATTTAAAAAGGACCTAATGAGCAACGTTTTCATGCAGAGGGTGGTGCGTGTATGGAATGAGCTGCCACAGGAAGTGGTAGAGGCTGGTACAATTACGACATTTAAAAGGCATCTGGGCCAAATGCTGGCAAATGGGATTAGATTAATTTGGGATACCAGGTTGGCAGGGACAAATTGGACCAATTGGAATGTTTCTGTGCTGTACATCTCTATGACTCTAAGTTGTTAGGAAATACAGACATGTTCAATTAAGGCATTGAGTGGTACAAACGTAGGGATGTAGAAACTGCAGGAAATTGGCACTAGGAGATAGAACTTGTGCAGACACAATGAGCTCAGTATCCTCCTTCACTGACGTGCCTTGACTGCGTGAGGCCTCGGCTGTATCTGATGTCACACGCACAGCTTGCGCCTGACGCTATTTCTTCGAAATCAGCTGTTTCACCTCGAACAGTAGTACTGCCGCTGTTCCCGCGCGTGTTCCCTCCCTCCGCGCGCCTTGGCACACCGGCTTCCAGCCAATCGGTGCACGCTGTTCGGGGGAATGACGTGAACAAGCACCAATAGACGAACATGGAGGGCGGGACAAGCCTTGGTTTTCCTGACAATCCGTTGAGGAGGTGGTTGAGTTGTTAGAATGGCCCGCTGGGTTTGCTGTTTGGTTATTGAGTTTTGGATACAGTAAATATGTGTTACAATGTAAATAAGTAACACGTCAACAAAAACAGTCATCTCCGAATAGGGTCTTGCGAGCGATATAACAGATTTATACATTTAAAGTCTGGGGTAAACACAGCATTTCAGGTAAGGAAGCAACTTTTGACATTAAACTCTAATTGCTGTTTTCACATTGATTGAACTTCAAACACAATTTAGTGGGAATTAATCCAAACGATTCTTATCCTTCTGATCAAGATCCCCACGAACTTTCTTGTCTCTCTTACTTCCATGACCTTCCCTGTTCTGTCAACCCCCCCGAACCCTTTATATTTCTGCTATCCCACTCCGACCCCTATGACCCTTTCAAAATGACTGTGTACCCTAGTTCTGGCCACTTGTGCATTTCTCATTTTCATAGTTCCTGCATTAGTGGTCATTCTGTCAGCACCCTGAACCCAAAGCTCTGGACTTCCCTTTCTAAACCACTCCTCCCCTCCATCTTCTTTCAAAGTGCTACTTAAAATGTCTCTCTAGCGATCGAGCTTTTGGTTCCTAAACTTAATGTCTCTTTTTGTGTCTCGGCATCTGTTTTATTGAAGTTCCTATTAACGCTGTGGAATGCTTTATTATCTTAATGACAGTTGTTGGCAGCAGTGAAGAATCTTTCTTGGTCATTGGCAGCCTTGTATGATCTGATACTTCCAATCTTCCAGTTGCTGAGACATCCATTAGAGCTTCTTGTGTCAGTTCTTTGTTTTTGCAACACTTCAAATTTTACTGATTGCTGGTTTCCAACAATCATTTCAAAATGTCTTGTGTTTTCACTAAATTATTTGAGTTGAGGTATAAAAATTGGAAGGCCATTGTGTATGATTAATTTTAAACACAATATTTACTTGGTGAGTTTTTGCAATGGTGCTTTAACATTCCTGCTGTTTGGGTCTGAAAGTGTTTTGAGCCCCAGTAAATGGAGTTGCAAGTCTGAATTCTGGGCGGGCATCCAGCAGGGTCCACGTGATCTGGTGGGCGTCCCCTTAAAACTGTCCTACTGTATGTAGTACACTGGTCTGAGCTAATATAAGGATATTTAATGGCTTTGAGGGAATGCTAACATTGTCATATGCCTGCTATTCAATTTTGGAAGCCTCCTAATACTTCACACTCTTTCCCCCAAGATAAAGATGTAACAATGTGAAGAATTATTTTTGTATATGTTTAACTTAGATTTTTTTTTCTAGTAACAATTTACGTTGGCTAGCCCTTGCAACAATGTGAGACTTTCCTTGTTATTTGTATCTTGAGCTGTAATAAGGTACATTTGATCAATCAAACTTATGTTCAGACTCCTTAATTCCCCAGGAGTTACAGTAAAATTATCTCCAGTCTTAAGCAGCAAGCTGTCCCTAATTTATTTACAGCATTGTCACTACACTTCCCAGAATACCATATCATAAATCTATATTTAAGGGGAGGTAACGACCTAGTGATATTATCGCTCTGCTATTAAACCAGAAACTGGGCTTTTGCCCGAAACATCGATTTTACTGCTCCTCGGATGCTGCCTGAACTGCTGTGCTCTTCCAGCACCCCTAATCCAGAATCTGATTTCCCGCATCTGCAGTCATTGTTTTTACCTATTAAACCAGAAACTCAGCTAATGTTCTGGGGAAAATTAGGACTGCAAATGCTGGAGATCAGAGTCGAAAAGTGTGGTACTGGAAAAGCACAGCAGGTCAGGCAGCATCTGATGAGCAGTAGAGTCAATGTTTCAGGCATAAGCCCTTCATCAGGAGTATTCTGGGAATCTGGGTTTGAATCCTGCCACAGCAGATGGTGGAATTTGAATACAATAAAAAATATCTGGAATTAAGAATCTACTGATGACCACAAAACCACTGATTGATTGTCAGGAAAAACCCATCTGGTTTACCAATGTCCTTCAGTGAAGGAAATTTGCCATCCTCACCTGGTCTGTCCTACATGTGACTCCAGACCCACAGTAATTGCAAGGTTGAGGTGTAGGGTGTAGGTTTGATATCCAGATGTTTCATCACCTGGCTAGGTAATATCATCAGTGGCAACCTCCAAGTGAAGCGAAGCTGTTGTCTCCTGCTTTCTATTTATATCTTTCTCCTGGATGGGGGTTCCTGGGATTTGTGGTGATGTCATTTCCTGTTCGTTTTCTGAGGGGTTGATAGATGGCATCTAGATCTGTGTTTGTTTATGGTGTTGTGGTTGGAGTGCCAGGCCTCTAGGAATTCTCTGGCATGTCTTTGCTTAGCCTCTCCCAGGATAGATGTGTTGTCCCAGTCGAAATGGTGGTTTTTTCATCCGTGTCTAGGCCTATGAGGGAGAGAGGGTTGTGTTGTTTTGTGGCTAGCTGGTGTTCGTGTATCCTGGTGGCTAACTTTCTTCCTGTTTGTCCTACGTAGTGTTTGTGGCAGTCCTTGCATGGAATTTTGTAGATGACGTTGGTTTTGTCCATTGGATGTCCTGGGTCTTTTAAGTTTGTTAGTTTTTGTTTGAGAGTGTTGGTGGGTTTGTGTGCTACTAGGATTCTGAGGGGTCTTAGTAGTCTAGCTGTCATTTCTGAAACTTCTTTGATGTATGGTAAGGTGGTTAGGGTTTCTGGCTGTGTTTGGTCTGCTTGTTGTAGTTTGTTCTTGAGGAATCTGCACACTGTGTATGTTTTGAGTATCCGTTCTTCTTGAATACGTTGTATAGGTGGTTCTCCTCTGTTTTTCGAAGTTCGTCTGTGCTGCAGTGTGTGGTGGCTCATTGGAATAGTGTTCTGATACAGCTTCGTTTGTGTGTGTTGGGATGGTTGCTGGTGTAGTTACGTATTTGGTCAGTGTTTGTCGATTTTCTGTATACGCAGGTTTGTAATTCTCCCTTGTCCTTTCTTTCTACTGTGATGTCCAGAAATGCGAGTTTGTTGTCAGTTTCTTCCTCCTTGGTGAACTTTATGCCTGTGAGGGTGTTGTTGATGTTAAATGTCTCTTCTATCTTGTTTCGTTTTGTGATGACAAAGGTGTCATCTATGTAGCGGACCCAGATTTTTGGTTTGATGGTTGATAGGGCTGTTTGTTCTAGCCTTTGCATGACCACTTCTGCTATGAATCCTGATAGCGGAGATCCCATGGGTGTGCCGTTGGTTTGTTTGTAGACTATGTTGTTGAAAGTGAAGTGGGTGGTGAGGCACAGGTCCACTAGCTTCATGATGTTTTCGTTGGTAATGTGGTTGGTGTGTATGTGATGGTCTCTTCTAAAAGTGTGGTAAGTGTTTCCTTTGCCAGGTCAATGTTGATGGAGGTGAACAGTGCTGTTACATCGAATGAGATCATTGCTTCGTCTTCCTCTATCTTGGTGTTTTTGATTTTTAGGAATTCCTGGGTGGAGTGGATGGAGTGCTGTGACTCTTCTACTAGATATTTCAGTCTTGCGTGTAGTTCTTTGGCCAGTCTGTAAGTTGGTGTTCCAGGTAGTGAGACTATAGGTCTGAGGGAGGCTCCTGGTTTATGGATTTTTGGCAGTCTGTAGAATCATGGGGTGTTGGTCCCATCGGGTTTCATTTTCTGGAATTCCGTCTTTTTAATTGTCCAGAATTGTGTAGTTTTCTTAGGAGATATGTAATTTTGTTTCCTAGTTGTGGGTCGGGTCTATCGCCACCTGTTGGTAAGTGTTGGTGTCTGCGAGTAGTGCATTGGCTTTCTCTATGTAGTCCCTTCTGTTCAGGATGACTATGAGCCAGCCTTTGTCTGCAGGTAATATAACGATGTTTTTGTCTTTTTTGAGGTTTTCTAGGGCTTTCTTTTCTTGTGTGTTCAGTTTGTTTCCTTCCCTCTTTCGGCTCAGAGTAGGTGCAACTGTCTGTCTGATCACTTGTTGTGTTTCTTCCAGGACCTTGTTGTCCTTCAGTGTGGTTTCTAATACCGCTAGGAAATCCTTCTTGTCAGCGTCTCGGTAATTGAAATTTAATCCTTTTACTAGTACCACTTATTTCTGTGTCTGATAGGGTTCAGTCTGATAAGTTCATTATCCATGCCCCTGTGTTATCGGTTTTGTCTTTTTTTTTGACAGTTTGTCAAGTTTTTTTTTTCTTCAGGTCCCAACTTTTCTTTATCTGTGTTTGTCGTTGTTTGGTGTTTATGGCTCGTCCTACTGAGCCTACACCCTAAACCTCAACCTGAGCTACAAACTTTTGCCTGAAACGCCGATTTTTTTTTTTCCCTGCTCCTTGGATGCTGTCTGACCTGCTGTGCTTTTCCAGCACCACTGTAATCTAGACTTTGGTTTCCAGCATCTGCAGTCCTTGTTTTTACCTGGGTATATGAATAGGAAGGTGTCAAAGTTCATATTCGAGACGGCACAGGGAATCCCTCGTGGACTCGGACCTGTAAGCCTCTCTTGGTTTGTCCTGGAGATCGGACTGTTTGGTAGTCTGGAATAAAAATCTCTTGTTTAATTTTAGTCTTTCCCTTTATTTACCAATAGCATCACTGTCACAACATAACACTGATACCCATAGGCTAAACAAACTAGGTTCTAATAACCTAGGAGAGTAAGGCACCAGGTCTTCGAGAGCCCTCGCAGGCTACTCTCTCCTTCTGTCACAAACAGGCTTCCTCTATACAAAGTTTACAAAAACACTGCATGATCTTAATTAGGCAGACAACATTGGAAAGGCAATAATTCATAAGGAAGAGAAGTTTATTGACTGGTCTGTGTGTGCTTAGCTGATCACTCCTATAGGGCCTTAGCCGTCTATCAGGTGGTAGAAACAAATTCAGCTGAGTCAGGTGTCTGTTGGCGAGGTAAGTCCCTATCGTAAAGAAGTACTAGTCTGAACTAATTGGGAGAGGTCAGAAGGTAACCTTGCAAAGCTTGTATGTCTGAGATCGTTGTCTTACAAAATGGCTTCTTAGCAAGGATGGCAAACTTTGACCATAAAATGGTTTCCTGACAGATTTTGTCAGAATCTCTTCAATGTTAGGTTTAGAATAATTTTTAAGCTAGGAGCAGACTCCTGCTTTTTATCTTAAGGACAGAATCATTCTGTATCTGAGGCTGAAATGTTACCATAAGATTGTATTTTCAATGATTCATTAGTCTTGAATTAAACATGCTTTCATTTCAGGGTTGTGATTCAAATAAGACATAACAACATCTGACTAGTTAGAATTGACAGTGGTGCAGTCACGGTCTGTAAGAACAGCAAGTAAGTTAAGATTAGATTAGATTAGATTACTTACAGTGTGGAAACAGGCCCTTCGGCCCAACAAGTCCACACCGCCCCGCTGAAGCGTAACCCACCCATACCGCTACATCTACATCTACATCTACCCCTTACCTAACACTACAGGCAATTTAGCATGGCCAATTCACCTGACCTGCACATCTTTGGACTGTGGGAGGAAACCGGAGCACCCGGAGGAAACTCACGCAGACACGGGGAGAACGTGCAAACTCCACACAGTCAGTCGCCTGAGGCGGGAATTGAAGCTTCATCAATATTACCTTTTACAGAGTTTGCATTTCATAATCAGCGGTGGCTACTCAAAATCATCATAAAGTCCCAAAATGCAATTGAATTCAATCCATAGCAAGTAAGCACAAAGAGTTAATTTTCTACTGGCTTCGGCAGTCTCAGCACTAAAATGGTTTGTCACTCTTGCGCTCTCCCTTTTGAACTCTCAAGTCAGGGACTTGGAACAGAAAAGATATTTTTCCCTCTGTGCCTGCCTAGCTTGCAAGGGTAATAAGAATCCATTATAATAGTACCTGACCATTAATTACAAGGCTTTTGATGATACAGAGTTTTGTTTTGAGGTCAGAATCAAACACTGTCATTAATTTCACAAGGGAGTAGCCGTGAACGTTAGCACTCGGTGTCCCATTTACACAAATTCACTGATGTTAAGGCAAATGTTCTTAATTGCTTTAGAGCATGCTGTTATCACTTGATGTGAATAGATGTTTTTATCTTCTGCATAACCTGGGTTCCCTCTTTTTTTGTGGCCTGAGCTGCCCTGCCTGTCAGCTTATTTTCTAGTGTGCAGTATATGTGTTCTATAATTCAACATTACATTTAGTCTGAATGTTTAAGGACAAGTTTTAAGGCGATAGACGTTCTCAAAGGATTTAGAGGGATATGGGTCAAGTGCTTGGCTAATGGGACTAGATTCATTTAGGATATCTGGTCGGCATGGAGGAGTTAGACTGAAGGATCCATTTCTGTGCTTTACATCTCTAGGATTCTATGTTGTCCTTCGTAATTAGAGGATTTGAATACAGGAATAGGGATGTCTTGCTGCAATCATACAAGAGTTTGGTGGACCAAACTTGGAGAATAGTGTGCAGTTTTGGTCTCTTTTATAGAACTCATACTGTGCAGAAACTGGCCAGTCTGCATCAACCCTCTGAAGACCATCCCACTCAGGCCCACCCACCAACACCCTAACCCCATGACCTGCATTTCCCATTGACTAATCCACCTCGCCTGCGCATCCCTGGACACTAGAGGACAATTTAGCATGGCCAATCCACCCTAACCTGCACATGTTTGCACCATGGGAGGAAACCAGAGCACCCAGCAGAAACCCACACAGACGTGGAGAATGCTTGTGGAATGCTCTGCCATAGAAAGTGGTCAGGGCCAAAACATTGAATGTTTTCAAGAAGCAGTTAGATATAATTCTTGGGGGCTAAAGGGATCCAAGAGGTTGGGACAAAAGCAGGAAAAGGATACTGAGTTTGATAATCAGCCATGATTGTGGTGGAGCAGTTTCAACAGATCAAATGGCCTACTCCTATTTTTTATGTTTCTATGGCAGGGAGTTCTAGAGGATTTACCTAGCAACAGTGAAGGAATGGTGATCTAGTCTCAATTTAGGATGGTGTGTGGCTTTGAGGGGAACTTGCAGGTGGTGTTGTTTGTGTGTGTCTGTTGCCCTTGCCCTTCTTAGTGAATGGAGATTGTTGGTTTGGTAGGTTCTGTTGGAGGAGCCTTGTTGAGTTACTATAGTGTATCTTGTAGATGGTACACACTGTTGTTATTGAGTATCAGTGGTGGGAATGAATGTTTATGTTGGTGATTGGAGTGATGATCAAGCAGTCCAGTCTTTGATTGGGTTAGTATAATCTATTAATTTAGCCAATTTACATTCTGAATTCAGTTTGTGTAACTTGTTTCTGTCTTCTCGTCCACACCACCCTGCCCTTAGTTTATTAATAAACAGCTCCGACAGGATTCCATTTATTCAAATGTTGCTTAACTGTATATTTAAGTCTTGATGTCAGATCTGTTTTGTAAAAGCAAATTGTCCTTTGGGTGTGAGTCACACTCGTGACAAGGCCCTACTTATTAACACTCACCATTATTCCAAAGGCATTGAAAGTCAAGTGCACAGTGAGGAACTGGAGTCATGGTACAGCCTGGACTGTAGGGGTGATGGATTTTCGTGCCCAAAGAATGCTAGAGAGCCAGCTTTTTTTTTGATAGCTTGATATTTTTGTGGTCGTCATTTCTGGTGCTAAACTGGTAGAAAGAATGCAGAGAGGAAATATAAAATAAAGGGGACAATTCTTAAGAGGAGGAAGATCAGAGGAATCTGATTGCTTATGTACATCCTTGAAGGTGGCAAGATCAGTTCAGAGCGTGGTTAACAAATTGTCAGCGATCAGGAACTTCAATTACGTAGACAGCTGGGAGAAGTTGGGATTGTTTTCCTTTTGAGAAGCAAAAGTTGAGACAAGATTTGTGTTGGAAATACTCAAGGCCATGAGAGGTTTGGACAGAAAGGAACACGTTTAGGCTATTTAGTAAAATAAAGAATGGTGATGTAATGAAAAGCATTTTCACGCAGATAGTGATTAAGATCTGGAATGCCCAAGACTCTAGTGGATCCAGGTTCAATTGGGGTATTCGTGAGAAAATTATATTGTTATCTGAAAAAGAAAAATGTGCAGGGTTATGGGGAGAGGGAAGTGGTGTGCTCCTTCAGGAACCCACCAATGAACTGAATAGCTGTAACTATTCTGTGTGTCTGTGAAATTCTGTGATCATTGAATTCAATTTTGCAATTTGCTGTAGTGCAATTTGAATTTGAATCGTGATTTTACACATTAAATCTTATACCCCTCTCAACTGTGACTCATTTCTTAAAGCTTCTAGTGTCAAAAGCAAGTACAGTTTTCAGAAAGCAACATACAGCATCACAGCTTGATACTGTGAGATTTAACATGCTATAGTGCTTAAAACACTTCAAAAACATTATTTGTTGTTTTGATGGGTATACTTCATATTCCGTGAGGTAGAAAGTCTTAGAAGCTCTTCCACTTTCTGTTGTTTCCTTCTGGCTTTCATTTGTCTGACAGTCCAAGACACAATGGGAAGAGGGGAGGCGGTGGAAAAAGACAAAGTCAGGGGCTGGGGTCCAAGCTAACATTTCCAGTTCTGTAAAAAACTGCTTCCCTTCACTTTTTCCTCCCACTCTTCTTAAGGCCTCCTTGCTGGAATACAGTTAATCAGGCAGAAGTACAGATAGCAATAATCCTGTTGTCACTCATTTAAGTGACAATTCTTTATATGTACTATCCAATAAAGTTAAAGATGGGGAACGCGAAAGTATCATAATTGGACATTCAACTGAAATATCACTGGTATTCCATTATGGTTTCTCACCTGAATCACCTTTGAATCTCTTCAGTAAAAATACTGAAATAGCAGCTCATGCCAATCAAAAAAAAACTCTCTGGGAAGTGTTAGTAGCTTGCAGTAGTCCACCTTTTGTAGCTTGGGACTAATACCTCTCTTCAGTTGTGGAGGGACAGAAAAACAGCCAGTTAGTCAGACAGAAGCTTGCATTTATTTATACAATGCCTTTCATGACATCAGGATGGCCTAATCATACAATAGTTTTAGAAGTGTTGGTTACTGTTGCAATGTAGGAAATGCAGCAGTCAATTTGCATGTGGCAAATAGCTCTTGCAAATAGCAATATGATAATAGAGTCATGGCGATATACAGCACGGAAACAGACCCTTCGGTCCAACCGGTCCATGCCGACCAGATATCCCAACCCAATCTAGTCCCACCTGCCAGCACCTGGCACATATCCCTCCAAACCCTTCCTATTCATATAACCATCCAGATGCCTTCCAAATGTTGAAATTTTACCAGACTCCACCACTCCCTCTGGCAGCCCATTCCATACACTCACCACTCCCTGCGTGAAATGTTTCAAATAATGTTGTCTGAGAGGTAAGTATTAGCCCCAGAACAATGGGGGTGAATTCCCACCTGTTAGGGTCTTAAGAGATTGTTTACAACTCTAACATATTCTAACATCTCATCAATGGTATATCACTGGAATGACAACCTAGATTATCGGATTTGGAGATGCTGGTGTTGGACTGGGGTGTACAAAGTTTAAAAATCACACAACACCAGGTTATAGTCCAACAGGTTTAATTGGAAGTACGCTAGTTTTCGGAGCGACGCTCTCTAACTCTAGCACCTGATGAAGGAGCGTCGTTCCGAAAGCTAGTGTGCTTCCAATTAAACCTGTTGGACTATAACCTGGTGTTGTGTGATTTTATTTTAGATTATTGGAGTGAGGGTTGAACCCAGAACCAGAACTGATTCAGACATGTGCGTGCAGTGCACAGAGCCATGACTGACAGGAAAAGTTTCATGCTAGTGTGCCAACCATATGCTAATTTGTATAAAATGGGCAGAAAAAGTCTGAATTATATTTTGAGGGAGCAATGAGGCTGAATTAGCAGTCACTGTGAATGTGTTTGTAGTATGCAACAATATTTCTAATATGTAACACTAGCTGTCAGGCCAGAAACAGGTTTTTTAAACATGCAAAACCTAATGTGTCAAATGTGTGTACTGGTTCCCAACCATCATACCTGGCAAAAGGCCAGTCTTGAACTGAAAATTAAGTGGTTGGGACTTCCAATGGCAAATGTGAGTCATTTTCAACTGTAACACACTCCCTCCTCCCATGAAGACGCTAAAATAGGACAAAGGGTCAAATAACTGAATTGTTGACTCACTTTGTTCTCCACTGCTCCTGCCTGACCAACTGAGTCTTTGCAGCATGTTTAAAAAAAAATTCAAATTTGAATGCAAGTGCAGGGGTGTAATGTTGGAGCAATAGTGGACACTGGTTAGGCCACACCTAGAATTTTGTTGTCAGTCCTGGTCATCACATTACAGGAAGGACATAATTATCTGAGAGAGTACAGAGGAGACTAACGAGAATGTTGATGGGCTTGAAAATTGTAGCGATGAGGAAAGATTAGATTGGCTAAGGTTGCTCTCTTGGAGAGGGAGCTGAGGTGATTTTACCGAGGTGTACAAAATAACGAGGGGCTTGGATAAGGTGGACGAGGAAAACCCAATTCCCATATTGGAGACGTCAGTTAGCAGGGAGCACAGATTTAAAGTGATTGGGAGAAGTATTAGAACGGACATGAGGAAAACACTTTTCCTCAGAGGGTGTCTGTAATTTGCTGCCCTGTCTGGTGGAAACAGAAATCCTCAACTCATTTAGAAGGTACCGACTTGCACCTGCAAGATTACAGACCAGGTGCTGGATTAGAATGAACATTTAGCTGGTACAGACACAATGGACTGAATGGCCTCCTTTCTGTGCTGTAACTTTTCTATTGTTATATTTGTTGCACTTTCAATGTTTTACCATTGGTTCCCTGAAGAACTGATCTGTCTTGTTCACTTCTAGACCCGAAATTTGTCTGTTGGCTCTTTGTTCATCTAGAGCATTTAACTGGACTTGAAAAACATTGTTTTGGACCCACCTTATGAGTTTTTATTAATAATTGTGCACAACTATCTGGTTTTGGCTCAAGGAAGTTATGAGAAAAACCGATTAGTACAGCAAGTCCTCATTTAAAGTTTACCCATTTATTGTTGTTTTGCTTAAACGTTAGCAAATTAATTGGGCTTGTAATCTCATTTAGTGTTGAGATTTTTTTTAGATTAGATTAGATTACTTACAGTGTGGAAACAGGCCCTTCGGCCCAACAAGTCCACACCGCCCCGCCGAAGCGTAACTCACCCATACCCCTACCCCTACCCCTACATCTACCCCTTACCTAACACTACGGGCAATTTAGCAATGGCCAATTCACCTGACCTGCACATCTTTTGGACTGTGGGAGGAAACCGGAGCACCCGGAGGAAACCCACGCAGACACGGGGAGAATGTGCAAACTCCACACAGTCAGTCGCCTGAGGCGGGAATTGAACCCGGGTCTCTGGCGCTGTGAGGCAGCAGTGCTAACCACTGTGCCACCGTGCCGCCCACAATTTGTTTTAATAATGTTTCCTGCATAAGCTCGTCATAGTCTTTCCCTGCTTCCTGACCTCCGGGTTGTCTTCTTTCCCTACTCCTCAACTCATCCATATGCCATTTCCCTTTTGTGGACTTGCATTTCTGTAAAGAGATTCAGTCTGAAGTTGGAGCTTACAGACGTGCAAGAGCTGGTGGTTCACATGTGCTGGAACATTTGCAGTTTTTTAAAAAAAAATTACTTTCAAAGCTGCTCTTGTTGCCCTTCTCCCAAACTTTATCTCACAGCGAGGGTTCAGGATTAGGAAGTAAGCAACAGCTATTCAGAAATAAGGTTCAAAAGATTGAGTCTATTGCAGGAGGATAAAGTTCAAGTGTTTATGCAGAACGATCCTGTAGCTGATGTAATGACACTGAGACAGACAGCAGAATCTAATCAGCAGGTCAGGCAGCATCTGAGGAGCAGGAAAATCGATGTTTCGGGCAAAAGCCCTCCATCAGGGCTTTCTGCTCCTCGGATGCTGCCTGACCTGCTGTGATTTTTCCAGCACCACTCTAATCTCGACTCTGATCTCCAGCATCTGCAGTCCTCACTTTTGCCTAGCAGAGTCTAATCAGCCTCCCTACCTCTGTATTTGCAAAACAATAGAATTAAAACATACAAAGACTCTCAAAACTGATCCCGATGGTTCCTAACCAGACCTTTTTGAATAACCAGTCCTGGATTTTGTGAGTAATTGATTCCAGACACTGGATTTGTAGCTTAAACAAAAGACTTAGCAATATATTAATAACATAGTAACTTTAGCAAAGCAAAATTAAGCAATAATCTAATGTCTATGATTTAAAATCCAATAACCTTTTTGTTTTCAACCCTATTCATTCAAAAGATGGGCAAATAAACACAAATTTAAAGGATAAATTTTAAACAAAATAACAAAACCATCCAGACGACTGAAGTAATTTTCCCACAGCTATATTTGTTTCTTGGTTGGTTTTCTGAAGGTGTTAATCAAGGCCACCTTTTCAGTTCACTGAGGACAATTCGATAATGCTTATAACTTAGCTGTGGGAAGTTCAGATACTAGAAGCTGATAATGGCAGGGAGTTTCCAAATCTTCATGATGTAGATCAACAGCCAGACTCCTCCTCTTCCTCCTCAGAAATCCCCAGTTCAAAATAGTTATTGAGTCACAAAGATGTATAGCACAGAAACAGACCCTTTGGTCCAACTTGTCTATGCCAACCAGATATCCTAACCTAATCTAGTCCCATTTGCCAGCATTTGGCCCATTATCCCTCTAAACCCTTTCTATTCTTATACCCATCCAGATGCCTTTTTAAATATTGTAATTGTACCAACCTCCACCGCTTCCTCTGGCAGCTCATTCCATACACTCATCACCCTCTGTGTGAAAAGGTTGCCACTTAGGTCCTTTTAAAATCTTTTCCCTCTCACCTTAAACCTATGCCCTCTCGTTCTGGACTCGCCCATCCCAGGGAAAAGACCATGTCTATTTACCCTATCAATGCCCCTCATGATTTTAAACCTCTATAAGGTCACTCCTCAGTCTCTGAAGCTCCAGGGAAAACAGCCCCAGCCTATTCAGCCTCTCTTTAGCTGAAACCCTCCAACCCTGGCAACATCCTTATAAATCTTTTCTGAACCCTTTCATGTTTCACAACACCATTCCGATAGAAGGGAGACCAGAATTGCACAGAATATTCCAAAAGTGGCCCAACCAATGTCCTGTACAGCCGCAACATGACTTTCCAACTCCTGTACTCAATACTCTGACCAATAAAGGAAAGCATACCAAACGCCACCTTCACTTTCCTATCTACCTGTGACTCCACTTTCAAGGAGCTATGAACCTGCACTCCAAGGTCTCTTTGTTCAGCAACACTCCCCAGGACCTTACCATTAAATGTATAAGTCCTGCCCTCATTTGCCTTTCCATAATGCAGCACCTCAAATTTATCTAAATTAAACACCCATATGCCAAGATCCTGTTGTACTCTCAGGTAACCTTCTTTGCTGTCCACTGCAAATTTTGGTGGTATCTGCAAACTTACTAATTATGCCTCCTATGTTCACTTCCAAACCATTATATAAATAACAAAAAAACAGTGGACCCAGCACCAATCCTTGTGGCACACCATTGGTCACAGGCCTCCAATTGAAAGGCAACCCTCCACCACCACCCTCTGTCTTCTACCTTTGTGCTAATTCTGAATCCAAATGGCTAGTTGTCCCATTATTCCATGTGATCTAACCTTGCTAATCAGTCTACCATGAGGAACCTTGTCAAACGCCTTAATGAAGTCCATATAGATCACATCCACCACTCTGTCCTCATCAATCCTCTTTGTTAATTCTTCAAAAGATAACTCTGGCCCCTCCCTCTGTTTGACCATTATGTTCCCTTTCAAACTTGCTGGTACAATTTTCACGTACTGACCTTGTAATGGCTAAACATCTGTTATCTGGTTGAATCTATTGCTTCCCCTTGAGGTGAAGAGTCTGTAGAATCCTTTGATGGTTTGAGAGGCCAGGCCTGGAAGGTAATTTCAGGTTGGTTCATGATCAAATTGGGGGGGTTTCTCAGAAGAAGAGTTTTGGCTGTTGGTGCTGCAACATGAAGATTTGAAAGCTTTCTTTTTTAAAAAAAAGACCAAGCAAACAAATCATCTTTCAGCTCTCAGCTCCAAACTAAAATATATCTTAAAGAAATCAATGAGGGTTCTAACACTTAAATATGTGGGAGTTACCCGCTGAACCAGTGCATTCCTCTAGAATATGATCCTAAAGGGTTGGCATCTGTTTAATGCCTAACTTTTGCAATCTCTTTAATGTATTGATCTGTATTGAGATACAATTCTGTCGGTACTGGCAGCTTTCAGGATATTATTTAAGTAGCTACACAATACTATGATGCCTGATGCCATGTATCCATTTACCTATAAGTGTCACTGACGAACTTAGCCAAAGTCAGCCAGGGCTCTGAGTCGCTATCCATTAAAGATCATGGTGTGAATATAGGCTGGGATGCAGTCAGAAAAGTGTATTTGATTTTTTTCACCAAAAGATGGAGACTACCATAATGGCTGAGATTGTAGTTTTCAAGTGGGTGGTACCAGTTTGCTCAAAATCCTTCCTTCATGCAGGAAAAACAAAAAAAAATTCTATATCCAGAAGATCAGACAGCATCTAGCTAGGAAGCATAAGAGATGTAATTGGTTGTAAATGTGTGAAAATGGGAGGGAAGAGTTAGTTTTTTTTTGAAGGAAGTAGCTTGGTCATGTATAACGTTTGAAGACTGTGTGGGAAATGGGGTAACAGAAAGCTCAAGGAAAATCTTGAATCCTGGTGGCTTGTTGAGTTACATACAAATTATTATTTACTTCTGAGATTTGGCTATGAATCCACTCCAGACTAATAGATGGAATTATGAAAATATCCCTTGTCAAATAGTGTTGAGGTAGCCCCAAACTGATTAATTATGGACTCTATTAATTTGTGGGAGTCATATACATACACAGCCCACAGTGATGATTGGTGTGAGGAAATAAAGCTGTGATACAAAATGCTACAGGAGAGCAATCTTGAGGTCAGAGTGAAGGCACATTGTAGTGGTGAAGAAGTAGCTCTGCTTGTATCAAATGTTTGCTGTACCTTTATCTGAGTGTGCTCATTGTTATCATGAGGTATTATTGTTCCTTAGCACAAATGTCACTTGTCCTGATCAAGCCAAAGAAAAACTTTCTCAGCCAAAAGAAGGCTTTGGGATCATGCTGCCAAGTTCTCAGTGTATTTGATTCAGTAAAGTTGATCTTTTAGCTGATAGAGATTTTCTTTTTCTCCAACAGTATGAGTCAGTGGGAAGCCCTAAAACAACTTGACACAAAGTACTTGGAGCAGTTGGATGATCTGTACCAGAATGAAACCTTTCCTATGGATGTTCGGGAATATCTCTCTCATTGGATTGAAGCTCAAGACTGGTATGTTCAATCAGAAAAGAAGAAACAGAGTTCTATTTAAGAGGGCATTAGACTGCTTTTCCTGTGTTATATGCTGTACCTTTACCCACTTCTGTACCTCTTAATTTATAAATGTATTTATTAATTTTGAAGAAATGCTACAATCACTCACTACTTGGGTTTGTGTGAAAAATGAATGAAATATGAAAAGAATAAATAGATTTTGATGTTGTTATTATTGTCACATGTACAGCGATGCAGTGAAAAGTATTGTACTGCATGCTTACCAGACAAATCATACCTTACTTAAGTACATCAGAGCAATAGAACAGAATATAGTGTTACAGCTACAGAGAAGGTGCAAGAGAAAGATCAACTGTAATATATGAGAAGTCTGATAACAGTGGGGAAGAAACTGTTCTTGAATTCGTTGGTATGTGTTTTTAAACTTCTGTATCTTCCGTTTGACGGAAGAGGGTAGAAGAGAACATAACCGGGATGTGAGGTTATGTTGTTCGATTATGTTGGCTGCTTTCCCAAGGCAGTGGGAAGTATAGATGGATTCAATGGATTGAAGGCTGTTTTGCATGATGGACTGGGCTGAAGAAGGGCTCATGTCTGAAACGTCGATTCTCCTGCTCCTTGGATGCTGCCTGACCTGCTGTGCTTTTCCAGCAACACATTTTCAGCTCTGGTTCACAACTTGTGTCAAGACTGCAAGAAATTACAGAGCAGTTCCCAAACCATGCTGTGATGCATCTGGATGGGGTGCTTTCTATGGTGCATTTATAAAAATTGATAAGACTCATTGTAGATTGGAGATTTGTGTAAATTCTCAAGTCAATGATCTTTACAATTATTGCTTTCCTCAAATGGACTTGAGCATAGCCTTGTCAAACTCCTGCAATCTGTGCTATGAATGGGTTCACTGCTAGGTTCAAGCTCTGTTCACAATCTTTTTCTTTCGTTATATCCAGAAGTGCTTTCAAGCACCACTGAATATTTTTTCCCCCACTGCAAACCACCTGTGGGACCTTTCACCTGTTATTCACTGCCACTAAATTGCCTGAGTTTCCGATAAATCAAATTACCTTCAGAACCTGTTAAGGACAATGCAATGGCGCCAAAGGTGAGGGAGGTTCACAATCTTATTTTCTATTCAATCTGTTCAGGAATGTTTTGGCACCACATCTGGAGCAGGAGGGACTCTAACCTCGGCCTCCTGGGTCCCACAAGAGTCCCTGGGTTCACAGTCTTAGCATGCTGGACAAAGAGTCTCCAGCTATTTTACACTCGAAATATTGACTTCTGCACCTCCTGGTGCTGCCTGGCTTGCTGTGTTCTCCCAGCCTCCTGCCTGTCTACTGCAGCTACTCAGAAGCAGCATAAGCAGCAGCATTGGCAGAGGTGAAAGTTCACTCTTCTGCCTGCATTCTTAAATAAGGGACAATCCATGACAAAAAGAGACAAAGTTTTCTGGAGGAAATGAAGCCATGCGGTTGATGGGTGCATTCAATTTTCAATTCATGTCCTTTTCTTGTAATTCTAGGGAGAAGGCTGTAACGAATTATTCACTGGCCACTATCCATTACCAAAATCTATTGGATCAAATCAACAATCAGTACAGCCGCTTTATGCAGGAGAAGAAGTTTGTATGTCAGCACAACTTCAAGAAATATAAGCAAAGTGTGCAGGTATTGTACTGCTGACATCCTACAGCTACTTATGTTTATTAGATAATTCAAACTCATTGCTGTCCAATTGTTTGCCATCTGAAACCGATGAATACTGATAGGTTGTCTAGATCTACATTGCTGGAAATGAGAAGTTTTGGTTTCTGAAGTTACTTTGTCTTCCATAGGTCTTTTTTTTTCCTTCTTGTCCATTTTGTTTTGTTCAACAAATGATTTGTTCACCATTTTTCACTCACTCCTTTCTTCATATACCAAGCTGCTCAGGTAGTGAATATTAATGGACTATTGGACTGGAGAGAATGCATTACAGCTGAGACTGAACCTATTCTAGCTAGATACAGATACCATTTTCCAGCTGTGGTTTCTGGATTGTAACAAAGGCTACACAATTGATTTTTCCCCAGTTTCTCTGTGTTCCAATTCTCACCTCAACTTGATCCATATAGTTGTTCCAGCTAACGTTTCGAGGAAGCTGAAACTGTTCTTTCAACAACACATTTGAGTCTCATTCTTCTACCCTCCGTTCCATTTTTATCCTGTTAGCGTGGTCTGACTCCTTCAACCGAGAAAACGGAATAGAAGGCCTGTTTCCAGGCTGTGTAGTTACCTTGCAGGTGGCAAATGGGAACTGCTGTAAACAGCCAGATGTGAAATTGCCTGTTGTTGGGATTCTTAACTCTGATTCGGTAGGGTTGTGCAATTAAACACGATGAGTGTAGAAATTTTTGTTATCAAACCACTTGAGGTACTATGGATCCCACCAAATAGCTCAATGGGGGTGCGGGGTGCAGAGTGCGGAGAAAGAGGTGTGGTGGTGGTTGTGGCATAATGGTAGTGTTTCCACCTCTGATCCAGATTCAAATGCCACCTGTCCTGAAGGGATGTATAATGTGACTAACCTGTAACTGCAAGATTGCAGGTTTGATTTAGAGTCCTAGAGATGCACAACATGGAAACAGACCCTTTGGCCCAACCCGTCAATGCCGACCAGATATCCCAACCCAATCTAGTCCCACCTGCCAGCACCCGGCCCATATCCCTCCAAACCCTTCCTATTCATCTATCCATCCAAATACCTCTTAAATGTTGCAATTGTACCAGCCTCCACCACATCCTCTGGCAGCTCATTCCATACACGTACCACCCTCTGTGTGAAAAAGTTGCCGCTTAGGTCTCTGTTATATCTTTCCTCTCTCACCCTAAACCTATGCCCTCTAGTTCTGGACTCCCCGACCCCAGGGAAAAGACTTTGCCTATTTACCCTATCCATGTCCCTCATAAATTTTGTAAACCTTTATAAGGTCACCCCTCAGCCTCCAACGCTCCAGGGAAAACAGCCCTAGCCTGTTCAGCCTCTCCCTATAGCTCAGATCCTCCAACCCTGGTAACATCCTTGTAAATCTTTTTTGAACCCTTTCAAGTTTCACAACATCTTTCCGATAGGAAGGAGACCAGAATTGCATGCAATATTCCAGCAGTGGCCTAACCAATGTCCTGAACAGCCGCAACATGACCTCCCAACTCCTGTACTCAATATTCTGACCAATAAAGGAAAGCATACCAAACCCCTTCTGCTCTTTGTTCATTGATTTTGGTTGATATTGATATTTGTGGGCACTGCATCATTCCTTTGTATTGGTGGGTGTATTCTAACTGGCCTCCATGTTCCTGGACAGATGATGAAATAATTCAGCCTGGATTAGTGTTTTTAAAAGCTATTTTCCCCGTTTTTAATGGAGTTCCAGCAAGTACCAGTTCAGGCTTATCAGTGATTGAACAACCTGTCAACACTGGTCTACATTTGCCTTTAGGAGTAATTACTTAAATGTGGTACCAGAGATAGGTGGAACCAAACTTTAGAATAGACGGAAATAGATGTGGGAAGAGAGAAATACGTGTAACTGCAGTTGTAAGTCCTGAGCTAACTTGACAGCCCTTGGTAGCAACTGGGTGCTGCGAACTCCAGAGGTTTTATCATTTTGTTTTAAGCTTGTGTCCACAATATAATTAATTACTGTCTACCAATTTTGCTCCCAGGCCTGTTGCGCTGGTGCTCTGATCAACCACCAGAAGATGCACGAGAGTGGTCTCCGTTAACTTTCCCTTCCTATCGTCTGCAGAATGGAGCTCAAACTACCACAATAATGTGCATCAACACCACCTTGAAGAGGGTCCCCAAAAGACTTGGTGGTGTAATGGATTAGGCACTGATCTTTTAGATGTTTGGTTAAAACCCAGCCCAAGCTGATGGGATAAAAGGTTCCTGTCTCAACTGATTATCATGATTCTGTATGTGATATATGGGCAGTTTTAACATTATTCCTAGTAGGTATGGGTAGTGGGTTCACAATAGGAAAGTGCACAAACATTGTCAGATTCTGAGACTACAGAACGGTGAGTCTGGGAAATAATTTCTATCACATTTATGCATTAAAGAACACTTTTTGAAGTTGGAACAGAGGCTTTTATAGTAGAGAGTGTTCTGCTGTACACAATCTTGGAATCTTGAAGTTGGCTCTTAACAATAATTTCTTGGCTTTAATATCCCTCTGTTCAGTGAACAAGAAAAAAAAAATCCATGCACAGTTTAATAAATTATTCTTGCTGCTGTTTTGGTGTCAAATTGTTTTTGTGTTGTAAGCTCTGACTCTGTTTAGGAAATGGATCCAGGCTACTGAAAGGGATTTCACATAAAACCCTTGTATCAATGAGTCTGGGACTGTGATCATGCCAGTCAGTTGGGCTGGATTGAAACTCTGGCCCAAAGGTGAAGGGAAAGTGTTCTGACACGTCACAACATCTGTTTTATTTTGTTTTGATTTGAAGTGGACAGTTGTAAGAAACTGAACCTAAATGTGATCCTGGGGCTCAAGAGACCAGTGATAAGAACACAACTACCATGAAGAGTTGGAGTGATCAGTGTTGAAACTAATGTTTTTAAAAATGAAAGCTGTTTTCATTCGCTGACCTCTGTAAAGCACACATGGAGAATTTCAAGTCTGGTTCATGCTATTGAAAGTAGAAGTGCCATCGATCCAAAATAGGAACTGAGTATTGCAAACATTGAGATTTTTTTTGATTAAAAACATCAAGGATTTAATAAGGTATTTTGTTTAAGTAATAGTCTTTTTCTTAACCCCTCATTCCCCATATAATTCAAGCTAAGGCAAGCCTACCCTCGCATGTCATCCTCTACTCATGTATGTAGTGTGGGGCATTGCAGAGCACTCAAACACCACAAGGAAGTGAAAGAACCTGGGGTCTTTCTGGACACAGAGCTTCATTACCCCTTAGGATGGTACATCTACCCACAGTATGTCTGTCCTTGAGGGATGATATTCCATAGTTGTCAAATGGGAAGAGTTTCCTACTGACAATTAGCATAAGGTGTGCGTGCATGTTGCAAGAGAGTTGGCCACACTTGGTGAGACTGATCATTGTAAATCACATGAGAAGGGTGAAGTAATATGTGAGATACCTGTAGTCCAGACTGTTACAAAGCACTAATGTGATCAGACCCCACCTCTTTGCACATATTATCTGTGAAATGTGTTGCTAACTATTGATGCATCCTGGTGAATCTTTGTGGGAGAGGAAGGGAGGTTTTCATTCTAATTTCAGCAGTCTTTTGGAATCAGATATTCTAATGTACTTTGATCACAATCTCATCCAAACTGCTCTTTTATCATGCTTGCATGCAGTGTAGTCTGTTAAATTTGTGTATTCTAATATTGAATTAGCATCTTGAAGGACTTGTGGTAATTTTAAAACCAATATTATAAAGATGTATCTCTTATCTTAAATATTCTACTCTATTCTACCAGACCATTTTTCCATTAACTTATGCTGAATTCCATATGATGGAGTGCTTTGCATAAGAAAATGAAAGGGAGTCTGGTTTGCTCGTTTTATAATTTGCATTTGTGGGTAGTTAGTTCTCTTCAAGCAGTTATTGTATTTGCTTTTTCTACATCTTAAATCTTTCACCTTTTTAGTTGTTATTACTAGCTTGCCTCTAACAAAGACTACATTGAAATGTCATGTGTCTAGTATTGTTTGCGATGCAAAAGGGGAGAGGAGAAAAGGATCTATAGTTTTAAAAGTTCATTTTCAAACTGGCTGGCAGTTCCAGTTTGGATAGGCTGCTGGTGTTTTCAGCTCTGACCATAGTGGTTATAAAAGCCACAGCTATAAGCAGATAAATGTATTTCTGGGTCAGTCTATAACTGAAGCGCAAAAGATAAATATTTTGTTTCAAAAACATAGCTTCAATACATAAGCATACCATCTTGGCTGGTATTTAAGTGAAGTACTGAAAGTGTTGTTTCAAAATAACACCTTTTAAAAAAGTTAAATTGAGACAACGTCAAGTGGATATACAGAGTTCTGCAGTGAAGTTTGTAAAACTGGGAGTTCGCCAGAATTTTACTATTGGCTGCTCATCTCTCTTTGAATCTCTGCATTAATAAACCACCTTTTCTTTGCTACTATCTGTTCTGAAGAAGGGTCACTGGAGCAGAAGCATAAACTCTGATTTCTCTCCATAGATTCTGACAGAACTGCTGAGTTTTTACAGCAACTTCTGTTTTTATTTTTGATTTTCAGCATCTGCAGTTCTTTCAGTTTTTTGCTATTTGAATCTTGCTGTGCGCAATATGGCTGTGGCATTTGCTGATAATCATTACTGCATTTCAAAGGAACTGGTTTTGTGTAGAGGAATTTTTGATACTGAGCATTCAACAGCATTTTCAAAGCCCAAATGTCTTTGGCCCTACTGGTTTATCTGGCAGACCATTCGAAACAACACTACTTTGAGTAAATTTATAAATTTGTAAAAAATTAACATGGGCATGCTCTCTCTCTCTCTCTCTTGCTGTGTCTTCTGTGAATACATGATGCACCTACTCATATTGAATCTCACTTAATGGGAGGGGATGGCTCTTCTTTGCTCCCAAACATGTCCACAACTTATCAAATTATAGGAATGAATCCATATCCTATTGATCTATGGTACAGTATGCAATATCCACTGCTGAATCTAAAGTATGAAATGCTCAAAAACTATATAATCAATGTTGCAACTCCAGTTTGCCTCAACAACTCTGGCTGTGGTCACAGCTCTGGAAAGTTTATGCCCATTCAGTCGCGCATGTATATTTCATTGCTGATGCAAACAAATTTTCACTTTCTCATTTTGGACTTATGGGGCAGCAGCGCTAAGAACTGCTCTTTTCAAAGCTTCATGCCTTTGCAATTCAAACAAGACAGTAAGTGGAATGTGCATAAAGGTTGGGTTGTCTGAGCTTTGTTTATTTGCCCTGGATGGGCTTTGGAGAAAGGGTGGGGCAATATAGCTGCAGTTTAAGTGCATGTTTATCTCATCATACATTCCTGATCATTCTGATAGGAATTGATCTTAAAGATTCGCTGCCATATTCTGTATTGATTTTTCACAAAAAAATTCAAAGCATGTAAGAAAAAACTAGCAATACCATAAAGTGAACATACCAAATTGTTGTTCCTTTTATTTGGCCCTTGAACAAAAGTATATGTTTAAATATTCTGGAGTTCCGCTAAGTTAACTAATATTGCACAAAACTGCAAGAATTATGCATGGTCCAGGCAACTAAACATATCCAAGAACTAATCAGCAAGTGCCTTTTTGAAGCAAGCCCTTTCAAGAGCCTTGCAAACTTATTAAAATAACTTCAGGAAGTTAGAAAGTGGAAGTTCTCCATGCTGCTTCAGCCAAACATTATCCCTCATATGTCTCTGATCATAAAGAATTCCAATAATGTCTCTTTGATTATAAGCCGTACAAGCCCTCAAACTAAAAAAAAGGACAGAACAAACTTATCAGCTGAGGTTATTTTAATTAAACCAAAATAAATAATTAAAATAATTGAAGCACAGCTTCAAGTAAATACGATAAAAATCAGACAGCAATTTAATGACATGCCCAGTTGACCTGGAATGGACTGCCTAAAGGGATGGTGCAAGCAATTTCACTACCAACTTTCAAAGTGGAATTGGATAAATCTTTGCAAAGAAAACACTTCGAGGGCTATGGGGAAAGAGCTAGAGAGTGTGGATGAATTAGATAGCCTTTTCAAGGAGCTGGTACCATGATGCCAATGCTCTCTTCCTGTGCTGTAAGATAAAAGGCAGGACCCACGGTCATCACAGTAGAACCTCTCCCTGTATTAAAGGTAGTTATGTTAATGCTTTGGCTTCTCTTTCATTAGGAATGTTATGGAGAGGATCCTGTTCTGTTGGCAAAGGTTGTCGCTGCTCGACTGAAGCAGGAGAAGACGATACTAAACGCTGTTGTAGAGGATCAGCAGGTATGAGGAATACAAATGAGCTGTGAAAATCATGGGTTTATTTAGTTATTGATTCACTAACTTGTTCTTAAAAACCCAGACTGACAGACTATCTGGAGCTTTCCATTCCACTGATCGTTCACAATTTGGGGTTGCTAATCTCGTCCTGGTGCAAAGTCACCAAGGCTGCTGTTCTTTGATGCGGTGAGCTGACATCCTATGATGTGAAGCCAGCTTGTATTGATACGTTTTCTGTGCTCCTGGTTAACAGCACATGCAATGTTGGGTGCATCTAGTATCCAAGGATGTCACCTAGTGCCAGAGTTCTTCAAGGGCTGTTGCTTGCCCTGATCTTAAAAAAAAAAGGGGGAAGGAATGGCCGCAACAAGCGCAAATAGCAGAACAACTCCATTTCACAGGAAGTTTCTGTAAGTGATGCTGGAAGAAGCACTGTGAAAAGTGCGGGCCTGTTTTGAAGGTGAGAATGACTCTCCAGTGTAGAGAAGCAATGGAGCTGATTGAATGAGCGAATGCTGTCTCTCCTGGGTTAAAGTGTAAATATAATCAGCTTACTCTTGGGTAGGTTACCAAGGTAAGTCCTGTTCACATGTGCAAAGTGGCTTGGCAGTACAGCAGTTTGTTGGTCCAGCCTCTCAATGAGAGTAAACAATGCTCTGGTAACTGTTGAATTTACTCTCAAAATGCAGAAGCTTGGTCTTATTTGACTAGAAAACTTTGTAATGCTACCACTGACCAGAATGTACCCTCCACAAACTGCCAACGTCATATACCTACATAATGCATATCCATAGACTTGCATTCATTTTGATGCTGGTTGCAAATGTTCCTCTGCTATCTGCCTGCAGTCCTGCAGACAACAGTAACGTAAGAAAAACCAGAGGGTGGGTGGGTCTGCTGGATCCATTAAACTGATCACTCTTGTTTGCTGATGAAGAGAAGGCCCCTGGGGGTTTAAGCTAAAACAGTAGATTGGATGGGGATTCTACTTTACAGTATTAGCCCTGTTCTTTGCTAGGCTCATTTAGTAATTTAAACAAACAAATTATCGACACATCCCCATAATTGAATCAATGCCGAACCATGCTCCAGAGCCTCTGCCCATTATAAATAGACCTTGCATAGAAAGCTTGGTTTCCCTGCTGGATCCTCCCAAAACAGTCACTTATTTTTGTGCTTGTTGCCAATTACCTGCTCAGCTTGTTTACATTGACGATGTTTCTTTCCATTTCGAAAACTAATCACAGCCAGTGTGAAATTCTGGGCTGTTCTGCTTGGCCTATTGGAATGGAGAAGAGTTTTCCTAATTAGCCTGTCACTCTGTTGCCCTGTCGCACACTTGCCCTTGGGGGGAAAACTAATAAAACTTCCTCAAATGCGACCACTCCAACACAGAGCCCCAGATATCATTGCTGGTTGTTTTTTTTTCAAATCCTGCATGCAGACAGCACAATCTGCTCAAAGCCAGACTTAGAAACTGTTCCAGGACAAAGGCACCAACTGAGTAGTCCTTCAAAGTCTCTACTGGGTTTACGTTTCTGTGCTCATGCATCTTCCAAAGCAAGATATGTATGTGAAATGTTTAAACCTGCTGCATTTACAGCACAGAATGAGGCCATTTCCACCCATCTGGTCCATGCTGATGCTGTGAAAATCAACCTAGTCAGTCCCACTTCCTTGCATGGTTCCCATAGCCATGGAGGATTTTTCCTTCAAGTACCCATCTAATTTCCTTTTGAAATGATTTGTTTCTCCTTCCTCCACCTTGTGAGCTGTGAGTTCCAATCTGTTGCTGCTTAAAAAAAAGTTCTTTCTCTGGTTTCCCTGCACCTCTTGTTCAATGGTATTAAACTTATGTCGTTTAGTCCTATCGCAGTCAGCTGAGGAGGAGCCATTCTTTGTTTAGAGAAGCTTTCTCTAAATCTGTCATAACCATGCACACCCATATCAAACCTCCCTCTCAACATCCTTTGCTCCAAGGAGATTTTCCATTCTAACCTTTTTACAATTTAAGTCCTCCCACCAAATGAGAAATCTGCACACACACTCATGGACCCTCTCAACCTTTCAAAAATGCAGTGACCAGAGCTGGATGCAATACTCTGGTAGTGGCCTCACCAGAGCTTTATAAAGGTTTAGCATAACCTCCCTGCTTTTCCATTCTCTGCCTCTATTTTTGCCATTTGGCTGCATTCCCTCAAGCATAGAGCCTTACTGATGACATGTATGCCACTATTACAAGTCTCTACCCCAAGTGGCACAACTTTAGGAACAATGGATGGTTTCCCTTCATAATCTATCTCTGGTCGTGCATATTGCTCGTAACTCTGGGCAAATAGGGTTGCCATCATTGCCTGTAAACTTGGATCAGGATCTACCACTACAGCAGTAGCTCTTCACCGCCATCTTAGTCTGCTGAGAAGTCAAATTAAATTACTTTGCTGATTGATGATTATTGTAAACTAAATGTTATTTGCTCTATAAGGTGCAGTGCAGGTGTGTTTCTTTTATGTTATTATGCAGCTTAATATTACACACTAGGACATCTTAGGCTGACTTCTGTAAAGTGTCACTGACCAGACTGAATATAAACATGGCAGATTTTTCCTGCAAGTGTTTTTATGACCCATGCTACAATCTTCCATTGGGGTTGCTGATCTTCAGAAACTCAGACACCAACACGATGCATTTTAAAGTTAATCTCTCTCTTCCTGGAAAGATTTTGAACTTTCTCTATTAATGATTTTGCAAAGGTTTTCTGATTGTGCAGAAACTGCAGCATCATTCCTCTTTGCTAGGCTTGTTTGTAAATTGGCAAATAGCTGCAGCAATGCAAATCATACCCAGCAGGTTTGGGCAGATGGGTCTCTGGTGTGTTCTCTTTATACCATCGTTAAGCACTAGAAGAAGAGTTCTACTTCATCATGGAACATGCCTGCCATTGCCCAAGGGCCCTAGTGTAGAGGATATTGTGATCTTATTTGGGCATGGCAAAAGAGACTTGTTAACTTGCTTTGTGAAGTGGAGGTTGCAATTACAATCAGTCAATCTGCCCTGTGATAATCAGCACACAGTATCTGGGACTTTCCACAACATGCTCTCTGATACTTGCAAGCCACTTTGGGAACCATCTTGCTAAGTGTGGCACTCTGCAGTAGAGTTTCTATAAAGGAAGTAACATTTTGGGACCTAAAGCATAAGCTTGGCAGGGTACATAGCCTTTACTGACTAGGTACCACGCATGACTCTGCACTAGAAGGAACCTCAATGTGGTATCATGTTTCTTCGCTAAAGCTTCATAACCTCATTGAAAAGAAAGTGTTGCATGAAGGTAACTTTTAAGTAATATCTTGGAAACAGCCTTTTCTTGACAGGCACTTTGAACAAATGCTTAGGTAATGGTTCTCCAGAATAGTGGAGCAATCCTCTGCATTCTTGGCTGTTGACCCCTACTTTGTCATAAAGTACAGCTAGCGTGAATCTCTTGGCACCTGTTTACTGTATTTGGTTGCTAACTCCCCCTTCCAAAAAGTGTGCCATGCAACTTTTTAATCTTCATTTTGCTTCTGATGCCAACACGTTTCTTCCTCATTTACTGTTAAGTGTAAAGTTTCAGGGTGATTGCGTTCACTTGGTTGACGACTAATCTCTGTGTATCTGTGACCTGTGCTTTGACTGCAGGGGAGTCCAGAATTTGAAGTCATGCTTGAAAGATTGTGCACATCTAGGTTTTCCTAAATGTTGTAGATCAGGAAAGAAGAGAGATGTAATAGCAGATTGTAGGCAGAGACATTTTTTTTTCTCCTACATGTCCAATGCAGAAACATGGTTTAGATGTACAGGAATTTGGAAGCTCTGATGAAGAGTCATTGAGACTCCAAACACTAGTGTGCTCTCTCTCCATAAATGCTGTCTGACTTGCTGTGTTCTCCAGCATTTGTTTTCAGTTGAGGAATTTGGAACCAGCGATGAAAGAAAATCCAAAACATAGGTCTTTTCCAAATCCTTATCAGAGCTTTTTCTTCTTTCTTTTGACTTATTGTAAAACTGCAAATTACCTATCGGTGTGGAAATAAATTTACGGAACAAATTTTGATTGTTCAACCTACACCATCTTCAGTCTGAAACAAAATCACTCTGACCTTGGGTGTGGAGCTTCAGTATGGGGGTGACATTTGTACATGCTTGCTCAGTAACTGTGCTCCACGTCAATGTTGACTCCTCCTTAAAAACCTATGAGAAAATAAGCCTTTCACTAAATATTTGGAAAACTAAGATCCTCTTCTAGCCAATTCCCATAGCAAAACCCCTCCCTTGTTGAGATTTTGAAGATGTAAATGACAATATTGGTCGTTGAATCCAATGTACCAGCTCAGCCAACTGAGGGAAAGAGTATTTGAGGACCAGGATCTTCAACCAGAGAGTAAAGCCATTCATAGTTCACCAGACAGCGGTGATTCTGTGCTCCTATTTTCCATGAAAACTTGACCAATCTTTCGAGGCACCTCTGAGCACTGGAGATGTACCACTAGCAGTGCCTTCGCAAGATCCTCCAGAATGGGTGGAAAGGAAGATAGTCCAACAGCAGCTAACTTGCCCAGTATCTGGACACTACTTGCTCAAAACTACCTTCACTGTGTGGGGAATCAAGTCGTCCTCCATCCCAAAGGATTGCAAAAAGAGCTAACTGGAAATGAGCCAGATAGAGTACTCCTGGTTTGTGTAATTTGAGTTTTAAATGACATTATTGCCTAAGTCTTTCACTGTACCAAATTCTATCCACTTTATCCAGGATGTCCAAAATCGGTTTCTTGATGCCACAGGCACTACCTCTGAGTTTGTACAGTCACAACATATCTATTGATCAGCCTTATGGTAATGCGCCCTCTGATTATACCATGTCAGTCTCTTAATCTACTGCATCCGACTTAAAATGAGTGAAAGACAGTCTCTCTGTTTTTTTAACAGGAGCTGTTACAAATTCTAAGTATGATATTTCAGTGGCCGTAACCTAGCTTAAAGTGGATATGGATTTGCATTGTGAAGTAGTCTGTGACTTTTTACTTCCTAGAGAGAAAATGCAAAAAAGATAGAAATTTAAAAATAACTGGGTGAGGGACAACAAAAAAAAATCTGGAGGATATTTTTTCTATTCAGAGAATTGTGTGTAGGAAAGATACTTTTCCTGATTATGTTGCTAAATGTATATACTCAAATCACAACACAAAGAACCCTACAGCACAGGAACAAATCCTTTGGCTCACCAAGCCCACACTGAAGCATGACACCTTACTAAACTAAAAACCTGTATTGCTCTATTTCCTGCCTTTTTGTCTGTCAAGATGCCTCTTTAAATGTTGCTGTTATATCTGCCCCCATCATCACCTCTGGCAGCACATTCCAGGCACTTACCACCCTCTGTGTAAAAATATCTTGCCTGTCACATCTCTCTCTGTTCAACTTTTCCCCTTTTATCTTAAACCTATGCCCTCCAGTAATTGAAGTTTTTACCCTAGGAAAAGGACTCCAATTATCCATTTTACACATGCCCCTCATAATCTTGTAAACCTCTATCAGGTCGCCTCTCAGTCTCTATCTGGTGCCTTGGTCCTGCAGTGCAGTGGATTACTGTGCTATCCCTTAAAGGCTGTTTACTTGGTGTAATTGTTTGTAACATAAGACTGATCTGCATGTTCTTCATATTGAAACAGCTGCTGTCTTCTTTCTAGACTGTTTTGGATGCAACCCAACATGTGGACTGTGAAAGACACCAGGACATTGACCAGAAAATTACTGCCTTGAGAAACAACGTGCAAGTGAGTGCTGCATGTGATTGACTTATGGTATTCCACAGCTTGCACGCTTTGCTTTGAACTGTTAGAAGCTTTCCCTCTTCTATGGTTTCTTTCATACTTTGTGTAAGCTGTATTGGAAGACTTCTCTTGCTGCGACTTCAATAGCATAGCTATTAATTTGCCATTTTCCCCCCTTTCTATAACAAGCTATAGATTAAATAAAAGGTGGAAATTGGGGTGAAGGGACACATTATGTTTCAGGAGTATTTTTAATTGCAATGAGTACAGTAATAAAGCAATGCCTGATTTTGCATAAGTTTATTACTGTAACACTGGCACTTGGTCAAGTGTGTAAAAGAATCCAATCAACTCCAAAGATATGGATTTCTGTGAACTCATTGGTAGTCTGAAGATTAATTTCGCCGTTGCTAATTATATTTAAAACTGTTATATACAGACACGTAAGCAGGAGTTGAAATTCCTAGAGGAGCAACAAGATGAGTTTGATTTCAAATACAAGACTTTCAAGTGTCAAGGTGAGCAGCGTTTTGTGATTTCAATTTGCTAGTTTAGCTCTGTCTCTCTGAATCCTGCGACAGGTTGGTGAGGGCATTGCAGCAGAAATTCTTTATCAATTGTAAAGCTTGATGATAAAGTGATTCTACCAGCTCAACAAGAGTGCGTTGTGATCTCTAATCATAAGTTTTTTTTAAAATTGGTATTTACAATTTTTAAACTTGTTTGTAGTTCGTTCTTCTGAAGAAAGTAACTTATCCTGGATATAGTTACACCAAAACACAGTTCCCCAGTAGCTGTTCCCCTCTTGTCAGTCTAGACAGTCAATGGTTACCATATGGTATAATGATACTTCAAAGGAAGGCGGTGACAAACCAAAAGGATATTGCCATTCAAAATGTTTTGGAATTTATTGACTAAAATGCTTTGTTAACATCTTGCCACCAGGTGAGCTGGATAGAAACAGTTTTCCTTTCCTGAAGTGATATGCAGTGTTAATGGAGGCTCTAGCTGTGAAATTCAGTTGCATCTTGCAAAACCATGTTCTCTCAAATATTTTATGTCATGCAATGTGTTTATGACCAATTCCATTTTCTTTCAGAATCACACAGTTCCCCTGAACAAGTGCAGGAAGAAATGAAAGTGCTGCAGGATATGCTAAATATTCTGGACAGTGATAGGAAAGTAAGTAATAATCTACACGGTTGTTTGGTGTTGGAAGTGCATTACTCAGACTTATCACTTAACCTGGCACACTGAAGGTGCATTATGCAATTATGATGCCTTCTGTCTCGACTGAAGTCAACTAAGTAGCTAATATCGAAGTTCCCAGGATTTTCCTGGTCTTTCGAGTGGAGAAACTGAGATTTTTTTGGAATTTTATCTTTTATTTGGAAGATCTTTTATTTTATATTTTGATTAATTTATAATTCTGAACTTCTGCCACATCCATGAAATATCAAGTCTTCATGTTTCCTTAGGGTCTAAAACTTAATTGTGTTTTTTTGGTTTCGAAGTAAAATTGTCATGTTGAAATCTTTATACTGAGGAAATACAAATGGCTGGATATTGTTGTGATATGAAGTTTATAAGTGTACCATATCTTTTTGTCCCCCAATCACTTTAACCTGATAAATTCCAACTATGGAATTTTTCCTTTTCCTATTTAAATCCTTGTATCAATTATCACTTTTGCTGATTGCTCAATCCTCAGAGTCAGGCTCTGTACAGCTACTTATATGCACAATTGGATTTATTAATTTATTTTAGTTTTGTTTTTAACAAGTCACTCATTTCAAGTCTATTAAAATGATGATTAATGCCAATTAATTGACTCCTATTTCATTTTTCTCCCTCTTTGGCCAGGTATTGTCTGAATGGGCAGGTGCATAAACTTTCAAGTTTTTACAAATTGCCTTCTGAGACACTGTTCAGAGATGTATGATATCTCCATTGTTTTCATTTCCTCTCCTCTTCCCCCTCCTTCCCTTGGAAATTGACTGCCTATTACAATGTTAAGGCTCCCCTCATGGGAAGAACATCTCCTAACTATGTGCCAGTGTTGATATTTGTCCATTTCCTAAACCAGCCATTGATTTGCCAGAATAATTTGTGATCAGGTTTGTGCTGTGGTCCTGTGCCTATTTGAGGGCTAGATTGAGATTTCCCAAGATAATTTTAAAATAGGATCCATATAGCCATCAATGTGAGAAGATTTTTATCTTCGTGGTAAGAATGTGAACACTTGTTTGAAAACCATTGAAAGACCTGTATGTAATCTACCCTGTCCAATATGTTATGAGAATTTTATTGTGACTTTGGCAGAATGTCATTCATAAATTCCAAGAGCTTTTAGTGGAAGTTGAGAAGCTACTGGACACGCTGGTGAAAGAACAGTTGGCAGACTGGAAGAGGTGCCAACAGAAAGCCTGCATTGGTGCTCCTATGGACGTTTGTTTGGATCAACTGGAGAACTGGTATGCAAAATGTTAGATTATCCTGATTTGAGAGAGACCTTGTGGTCTCTAATTCAAACCTTGTCCAATATATGCAAAATTGCCTGCATGCGCTGCTGGAAAGCAGTCAAAAAGGAATAAAACCATATCTGATTTGCTGATGTTTTAATTTTCAGTTTTCTTGTGATTTCCCATCCTTTATGGTTATTAGTTTTGGTAACAGTTGTGAATGTATAAAAAGGACAGTGTTTGTTTCATGTGGCCAGCTGTCCAGGGGCGAGTTTTCATATGAAGGTAAAATTTAGAATCTTCCTGAACTAAACTCTGCTATTGATTATCTCTATCTCTACTACCTCATAACCTTTGTTAAATTATGACTTACAGGTTTACTGCAAGTGCACTGTGTTTGTTCGAAGTGAAAAGATTGCTAAAGAAACTCGAGGAGCTGGGAATTAAACTGACCTATGATAAGGATCCTTTTATAACGCAAAGACCTGCTTTAGAGAAACAAGCTGTGACTCTATTAACTTGCCTCATCAAAAGGTGCTTGGGAGATTTCTTTTACATTTAGTCTGTTTCTTCAGTACCTGCATACTTTGCCTGAAAGCTCTTACTGTAGCAGCTGTTATAACAGAAATTTTTGCACAAAAGTTATTGTTTGCGAATTTTTAATTCTGTATTAACTGTTTTAGCCAAAGATGGAATTGATTGTATTCCACAATCATTACATGAATTATTGAAGCTTTTAATTAAAGTCTAATTAAATTACTCATCATATATTTTCCCAGAGCAGCAAAGTGTCTTTACCTGACATTATATATACAAAGTCAGCAAATAAATCTGTAGAGGTGGTGGTATAATGGCAATGTTACTGAACTAGTAATGCTCTGAAGGCAGGGATTTGAATCCCACTATGGGAGATGGTGAAATTTGTATTCAACACAATCTGGAATGAAGAATCTTAATGTCCTTCAGGAAAGGAAATTTACCCTTACCAGGTTTGGTCTGTATGTGACCTTCCTGATGAAGGACCTCTGCCCGAAATGCCGATTCTCCTGCTCCTTGGATGCTGACTGACCTGTGCTTTTCCAGCACCACATTTTTTGACTCTGATCTCCAGCACCTGCAGTCCTCACTTTCTCTTTGTGACTCCAACCCATAGAAGTACTATCAGCTCTCCAGTCAATCAAGGGAAATTAGGGATGGGCTAAAAATGTCAGCCTTGCCTACATCCTATGTAAGAATGACAATAATGAAGCATAAGAGGAGCATAAACACCAGCATGAACTAGATGGGCCAAATGGCCTGTTTCTGTGCTGTGTACTCAGTGCATTATCACCATTTCGTTGTTTCCCATGCCATATACAAGTCAGGAATTGGATCAATTGGGAATGAGATTTTCATTACTAAATTTGCAGGTAAAATTCTGGGGGAAGGGCCTGGGGTTGGAGATTCTAATGTATAAATATCAAGTATCTAAGTTGGTGGAAACAGAAAATCTTTAAATTCAGGAGACCCAAAACCAATATAATCTTTTAAAATGCTGTTTAATGGCAAGAGTTTTAACAATATTATTTACTTTTAATTGAAATAATTTTTTTTCATATAAATATAGTGCATTTGTTGTGGAGAATCAACCTTGTATGCCTGTTCAGAGTAAGATGCCTCTGGTGTTGAGAACTAGCTCCCAGTTCTCTGTTAAGTCACGGTGAGTACAGGTGTTGCCTTCAGTGAAGTCGTACAATAATGTTTAAAATACCTGACTGTTTTATATGTGAAACAAGAAATACCTAGGGGGAAAATGAAGAGACAGGGATCAAGTAGGGTGCTTCAATAGTAGCAATAAGTCAGAAAATTGTCTTTTCAAGTTCAGATCTAATGACTGGAGTACATAATCAAGGCTGGCACAGCTCGGTGTAGTACTGACTGATATTGCAAACTTTGAGGTGCCATTCTTTGGCCGAAACACTAAATTGAGGCCCCGTCTTCCCATTCGGGTAGATGTATTTTTTTTAAAAAAGTCCAGTGGCAGCTATTTTGAAGAGGAGCAGGGGAGTTTTCCTGGTGTCATGAGCAATATTTATCTCTCAATGTCTCAAAAAATCGTTAGTCGTTTATCATGTTACTTTTTGTGGGAGCTTTCTTTGTGAAACTAGCTGGTGGAGTTCCCTACTTTATGACAGTGACTACACTTCAAAACCACTTTATTAGCTAAAGTGTTTGGGAGCATTAGGGCTTCATGAAAGACGGTGTATAAATGCAATGTCTATCTTTTAATTCAGCTGGCTTCTACTGCACACAGTCTGTGTAAAGCACCAGAGCTGCAGGGTGGGTTATGTGTGTTGCTATTTCCTCCTATGTTTTTGTTATAATGGAAATTTTATAGGTTGATTTGACAAATGGTCAATGCACAGTCTGTGATTTACTGAAGAGCGACTATTACTGCTGACTGCTCTTTTCATAAAATCTACAGCATCAGATGAATTGCTGACCTTTTAAAGTTAGAAAGGATGTTGCCAGTTTGTGCACCATTCAGTCTATGCTGCTGCTTAAAAGCAATAACTTCTGGGCAGCGTTCCATTTTGGGGTCAGTGGTGCATTATAATGAGGGAAAGTGGAAATAATAATTGTTTCAGAAATATGGTCTTAGTGAGTATATTTTCTCAAGTAGGAAAATCTTAGGTACTTCTGATTGTTGCTGGCATTAAGTTACAAAATGTATTCTCAGAAGAAAGCGGTTATGTGACTACTGTTGGCTGGGTTATCAAACAATTTAATTAAAGCGAACAATTTTTCATAAATAACTTCACTGTTCTTTTCACTGATATTTATTTTGAAGACTATGGCCGTACTCATTTGAAGAATAAGTTGTCTAGAAATGTTTTACAGGACAGACCAGAGTCTGGATGTTGAGATGATCCCATGGCTTATGCGGGTGTTTGATTAGTGCAGTGGGCTTGCACATTTGCATTCTGCTGATGGCCAGAAATGATTCCATTTTATGATGGTTCATACAAGTCCTCTTCCCTCTTCTATCTTGCATCATGGTTTGAGGAGAGCAAATGGGGGAGGGGGAAGAGTCACCAAATGTCCCCCCACTCTAATCCCCAGTGTATCTATAACTCTCACTCTCATGGAAATTATATAATGTAGTGGGCAGAGCTAAAGAGTTTAAAATTATAGTTCTTGAAATACATGATCTAATGGATATCCTGTTTTTTATAATTCTGTTCTCTTGCAGACTTTTAGTGAAACTGCCAGATTTAGCAAATCATATTATGAAAGTGAAGGTTTATATCGATAAGTAAGTGATCAACAATAATACTCCTGTAATGTAAACGTGTATCCTAATCTTCTTTTGAATAACTTTTGTCTGATTCTCTTTGGATTAAGGGACCTGAACTGTCCAGAGAGTTGGTTCTGTACGTCTATGACTCACCAGTACAATGCTTTTACAAGGAAAAAGCAATCCCATCAGTTGCTTCCTCTCTTGTATCTTGATGGTGAAGCATTGAGCTGACATAAAACAATCAAGAGGGCTGGCAGCACTTTGCTGTAATATTTGGGTGTAATTACTTTGGATTTGTATTTCTCTGGAAGTGGGAGTCCTTTACTGTTGGGAGAAAAACCACAAGATCAGGCTACCACTTCTTTGCCTTGCCATTTTTTCTCTTTGTTTCGAGTTCAGCATTACTAGACAAAAGTGCTGAAATATCAGTATTGTTGATGCTTGTGTTGCAATGTCCTAAACACATGCTTAAATGTACACAACCAAGAAAGAAAGAGCAGATCAAAGTACCCGTTTCTCTATTCAGCTGCTGCTGTGCAGCAAAGGGCGATTACCTAACAGTGGGGGCAACTCTATATATTGTTAAATTATGAGACCTCAGTGATGCCTTTCCCAACTCTGCTCATGCAACTCCCTGCATTGACCTTGCTTACACTAGATCAGTTATGTTTGTTGACGAGGTCACTAATCAGTGAAGTGCACTTCCCTCGTCCACTTCAATGTAATCAGTGTTTTGTTGTCTGTTCAGTTCTTGTAATGGTTCACTAGTCATGCTGCCAGGATGTCTCGATCTGTGTTGAGTCAACTGATTTCAGCTAGAACAGAAATCTGGGTAATACAGTTTGATCTTGGATAGTGGAGGAAGGAAAGCCCTGGTTCCTGTAACTGATTGTTAACTCCTGCTCGGAAATGTGCTGTATAGTATACTGGGCAAGAACACAATGGACTTGGCTGTGATTTTCTCCCCTTTGTTTAAATAGCCTGCTGGTAACTTAGGCAAAGACCCACTTTAGCCAAGATACTGAAAGTCACCTGACATCTGCAGAATTGTACTCCATGAGTCAGTACCTACCAAGGGAGGAGGGAGAAGATGAAAGGACAAGTGGAGAATACGTAAATGAAGTTTTGTCATCTCCGATCCTAAATAGTGAACAAACTGCACATTATCCAGTTGTCAGTTGTTTAAAAGCAGTAAGACTTTAGGTAGATTGAGTATCTTGCCTCAGGTAATCACCTTCTAGTAAGTGTCTAACATTGGGAGTAACTGTTCCTGGTGAATGTTTCTAACATTATCAGCACTCTGTCTCTAAGATGTTAACAGACTTGTTAAGGAGAAAGAAAACTCCTTCTTAAAAAGACGTTGAAATGTGCTCCTTTTAAGGGACTGTGTTGATTGAATATGACTGTATAATATATAAACTTTGTCTTCAGCAACAATTTTATGTTCTTGTCTTGATAAACTCAACAAATATAACCATAAAATATTTGTCAACCAATCCTGTTTTATTTTTTAAACTTGCAGGAATTCACCAAATGGGAAAGGGTAAGAACATTTTTCTCTCTTCAGGGAAAATATCAACTTTTTTTTAACCAATCTACTTTAAAAGAATTTTCATCACCTCTGTCTTGATGAAAAAATCATCAGGGATATGATCCAAACATCAACTGAAATGTTAGATGTAGAGTAATTTTTTTTTCCCAGAACCAAAGTGGAGCACTGCTTAATAAGTAAGGAGATTTCAAGTCAAGTTATCCAGGACATGAAAACCCTGAACTGATTTTCAAAGCCTATATCCAACCCATGGTCAAATCATACTACTTACATATTCGATATCCATGGTCACAGCATTGCTCACCTCTACTGTTTTTCTTTCTCTCTCGCTTTATTCTCACCGTCACCGCCACCCCCAAATATATTGCTGAAACCCTCATTCTCAACTGAAGTCACTGCCAGACAAAAGCAGACATTAATGGAGAAACTCAGGAAGTCTGGTAGTCACCACTAGGTTGTTTTTCTTTTAGTCCTCAGCTCACCAACCTCCCAACTATACCTTAAGTAGATTTCTGGCTCATTCAAAAATTCTTTAGTTTTATAGTATTCTGCATGAAGCCCTCCCCCTCGCTCATGTGCTAACCCACTTTTATAAAGTCAGCTTCTCCAATGTATTGACTTAACCTTTTGACTTCTTAATTAATTCTGCCTTTATTTATACGCCTTGCCTCACTAGATCTTTCCCATTGATCTCACATTTCCCGATCAGTCATGTCAGCATGACAATCTCAGCTCTACACCTTTTGTAACCTTGTTTGTAATCCTGTTACCTCTCTTGCAAATCTTCCCCAGAACCTGTGTTGTTAACCAAGCTTTCAGTCATCTCTTCAACTCCTGCTCTGTCTGTTCTTGCGTTGATTTGAATGAGATGAAAATAGTTACGTAAGTGCAAGTTGTTTAAAAATGTGGGCAGTAAAACAATTTGATGTTTTACCAATTTTAATATCTGTAAAATGGCAAAATGTGACTGAAGTAAACTGACAAACAATAGTAACCTATAAAAGATTGTGATTTAACAGGTTGTTGCCTTGGGAGAACAGTTTTGCATTGTTAATGTCAATTTTTGCTTATGACTAGGTATCGTAAATTCAATGTACTTGGCACAACCACAAAGGCGATGAACATGGTGGATTCCAAATTCGGGGGCTTGTGTGCTGACTTCAGGCATTTGGTAAGAAAATGGCTACATTCTGTTCTTCATTTCATTGCACTTGTTATAATATATAATTTGTATGATGAGTTTCTGATTTACTGTTGACTCTGTACTAAACAAACCATTTCTACACAACAATTCTACTTTTCTGATTGCAGCAACTAAAGGAGCAGAAGCCTGGAATTGGAGGAAAAGGAAGTAATGAGGTAATACATTTCAGATGAGGGAGTTGAAAATGATTTGTACCCTTGCCAATGAGTTAGAGCCTGAAGTCAGCCCCCATAATTCAAGTCAAAATTAATGACATCCCAAGATTCCAATGTGTTTGGCAGAGGGGCAATGGTATCTTGTCATAGTATCATTGTAATGAATCTTAACTGATAGACTAGATGGTGAATGACTTGGGAAAACAGTGACAAAAGTGGACAGAGTCAGCACGGATTTATGAAAGGGAAATCATGCTTGACAAATCTACTGGAATGTTTTGAGGATGTTACCAATAGGGGCCCAATGAATGTGGTCTACTTGGATTTTTGGAAGGTATTCAATAAGGTCCCATGAAAGAGATTAGCATGTACAATGAAAGTGGATGTGAGTGGGGGTAGTAAACGGACATGGATCGGGAACTGGTTGGCAGGCAGGAATAAAGAGATCATGGAAGCGACTGATAGAATGATACAAAGCTGAGTGGCAGGGTGAGCTGTGAGGAGGATGCAGAGATGCTTCAGTGTGACTTGGACAAGTTGAGTAAGTGGGGAATTGCATAACAGATGAAGTATAATGTGGATAAATGTGAGATTATCCACTTTGGGAGCAAAAGCAGGAAGGTAGATCATTATTTGAATGGCAATAGATTGTGAAGGGGGGGGGGGGGGATGTGCAGTGAGACATGGCATCCTTATACACTAGTTGCTGAAAGTAACATGCAGCAGGCAGTGAAGAAGGTAAATGATACCTTGGCCTTCGTAGCGAGAGGATTTGAGTACAGGAGCAGGGATACCTTTTACTACAATTGTACAGCGGCCTTGGTGAGTCCATATCTGGAGTATTGTCTGTCCAGTTTGGGTCTCCTTACCTGAGGAAGGATGATCTAGTGATGGAGGGTTGACAAAACTGACTCCTGGAATGGCGGGACTGATGTGAAGAGAGACTGGATCGGTTAGGATTATATTCACTGGAGTTTAGAGGAATGAGGGGGAATTTCAGAAACCGATCCAATTCAAACATGACTAGACAGGGTAAACACTGGAAGGATGTTCTCTGACCGAGGAGTCAAGATCAGGGATCACACCTGGAGTTTCTGTTTGGAGGCAGGCAGCATGGAGTAATTTTACAAACTGGCAAGTAGGTATGACCATTAGTTCTCTGGAAGTTCAACTGAATTAATGTTTTACTTCATGTCAGTAAAGATTTGAAACCTATTTTATATATCTACAGAAACACTTTTTGTGCAATTGTGATGATTTGATTTTATACTGAATGGTGCTCACCATGCAAGGTCTGTGTCTGCATTATTCATTCTTCAATCCTTTCCTCTTTCTTTACTTGTCATCCTCCCAGGCTTCTCTCATTGTGACTGAGGAGCTCCATCTTATTAGTTTTGAGACTGAGCTGGTTTACCAAGAGCTCAACCTCGTTCTTGAGGTAGGTTTACCACTTAACTATCATTGTTGGGACATTGCCATGGGTCCAGTTCTGTGAAGCCCAAAACCTTGTTTTTGGTGGGAGTGGGGTGGGGTGCAAGGAGAGAGGGTCACAGAGTTGGGTAAGCAGGCAATTAGATACATAAATGTCATCGAAGTTGCACTCATTCTTCACGTAATGAGCAATGTCTAAGTTGTTTACTGTTGATAATGTGCCTTTCAATTTTTACGTCACTGAGCTAAATGTGTGAAACATTATCACACGTTTTACAGGCAGCAGTTTGGGTTTCTCTTATCCAAGATTGTATAACAACGGCTGATCCATCAGTGGATCTAGGTAGCAGCTCCCCCCAGAGAAGAGAGATCCTGAGAGATCCACGTGGCTTCATTGTTTTTAGTGGAAGCTTACTGATATTCTGGCTGTGTGTACAGAGAGAATGTGTTCAGAACTGACATTGCAATCTGATCTTGCCTCCTGAAATTGGACATCTCACTTAATTATCAAAAATGGCATGGATAAGATCTTAGCACAATTTATTCAAGGTTATCATAACAAAGACTTTTGCTGTCAGGATTAGTTCAGCATCTATTTAACCTCCTGTTAGTTTGATCATTTTAATCTGTCAGCAAAGATACATTAATCATGTGCCTGTGACATCGACCTCCATGTTCCTACATTAGTTTAATTTATTGTTTTCAGATGTACCGAGATACGTGAACACTGTTGTTTTGTTTGTTATACAGGCAGATTGTACCATCCAAAGTGCATCAGGATAGCAGAACAGAATGCAGAATACAGTATTACAGGCACAGAAGGTGCAAAGAGAGAAATTAGAATTATCATTTGAGAGATCCACTCAAAAGTCTGATAACAGCAGGGAAGAAGCTGTTCTTGAATCTGTTTCTATGTGTATTCAAGCTTTTACATCTTCTGCCTGATGGGAGAGAGTGGAGGAGAGTATAACCGGGTTGGGAGGGGTCTTTGGTTTCTTTCTCAAGGCAGCAGGAAGTGGAGGGAGTGAATGGATGGCAGGATGGTTTGCATGATGCAGCGGACTGTGTTCAAAACTCTTGGGAAGAGCATTCCAAGCTGTGATGCATCTAGTTAGGATGCTGTCAATGGTGCATCTATAAAAATTGGTAAGAGTCTTTGTGGACAGGCTGAATTTCCTTAACCTCTTGAGGAAGTGGAGGTGTTGGTGTGCTTTCTTAACCGTTCGTTAACATGGGTGGACCAGAGCAGCTTGTTGGTGATAGTCACTCCCAGGATCTTGACGCTGTGAACCATCTCCACCTCAGTACCATTAACGCAGACAGGAGTGTCCCCTCCACTCCGCTTCCTGAAATCAATGATTAGCTCCTTTTATTTTCCTGATGTTGATGGAGAGATTGTTATCTTTACATCATGCTGCTAAGCACTCAATCTCTTTCCTGTATTCTGTCTTGTTGTTTGAGATCCGACCTACAACAGTGGTGTCAGCAAACTTGTAAATGGAGTTGGGGTGGAATTTGACCAGTCTGAGTGTATAAGTATGCAGCCGTATGAGGCACCAGTGTTGAGGATAATGGTGGAAGAGGTTTTGTCACCTATTGTTACTGATTTGTGGTCTATTGGTCAGGAAATTGAGGATCTGGTTACAGAGGGAGTTTGTTTGGAATTATGGTGTTCTAGGCAGAGCTGTAGTCAATAGATTGGCGCCTGACATAGGTTTCCTTGTTATCCAGATGTTCCAGGGATGAGTGTAGGGCCAGAATGATGGTGTCTGCCTTCGACCTGTTGTGGCAATAGGCAAATTGCAAAGGATCAAGGCAGGCTTGGGAGACTGGAGTTGATGTAAGCCAGGAGGAGGAGCACAGCATTGTGATCTGATTTTTCAAAGTGCAGACAGTTGATGGAATGGTAGGCATCTTTGTGTATAGCAATGGTCGAAGATATTCAGCCCTCTGGTGAAACAGGAGACCTGTTGATGGTATTGTGGTAGCACGTTCTTGAGGTTGGCCTGGTTGACGTCACTGGTTCTGATAAACAAGGCGATGGGGTATTTTGTCTCAAGACTGTTTGCAGCGTTGTGTTCTTCAAGTGCACTCTTCACTTCCACATGGGGTGGGATGTAGACCGATGTCAGCATAGCAGAGGTGAACTGTGGAGGCAAATAGTAGGGACAGCATTTCACTGTTAGATATTCTAGGTCAGGGGAGCAGTAACTCACCAGGGTCACCATGTCTGAGCACAAAGAGGTGTTGATTTAAGAAGCAGACCCCACCTCCCCTTTCCTTCTCCCCTTGCCTTGCCTGAGGAAGCCGAGTGGTCCGTTTTAGTGAACTGAGAAACCCCCAGGGTGTAAAGCACAGGACTGAGCATGTTTCTGTAAAACAGAGTGCACAGCAGTCTCTTAATTACCTTTTTTAGAAAGGGAGTCTAGCTTTAAATTCATCCATCTTGTTCTCAGTGGCTTGGGCGTTTGTCAGGAGTGTACTGGAGGCAGGGGGCTTGAAACCCTGTAGTTTCGGTCTCCCACTTTTTCCCCGGGTAAGTGGCTGCTCCTCGTTGGTCCCAAGTGTTGGTGAGGGCTGCTCCAAGAGGTGGATGTATGCTTCTGATGGGGACCCCGGCTTTGAGCATTCGGTGGGCTCTCATGCTCGTTTCAGTTGGGCATCCTCTATCGGGTCATGTGGGGTCAGGTCTGGTTCCCATGCCTCAGATCTGGGTTTCTACAAGGTCAGGGAGGTTGGGCCTGAGAGGTCAGAGGCCTGTGATCCCTCTGGGCTTGCAGTTCTAGCATTGGCAAGGTAAGTGGGTGCGTCTGATGGGGTCCTGGGCACTAGTCTCGTTCACGAGCGTTCTGGGGAGGTCTTGCAGCTGGTCTGGTCAGGCTGCCTCAATTTTGGGTCACTGAGGGGTCAGATCTTTGTTCTTGCGCTGGTTGGGCCTCAGTTCCAGGTTTCCACGAGGTGGTCAGACCCACGGGAAGTCAGTAGGCCCTTAATTCCCCTGGGTTTGCAATTCCAGCATCGCCAGTAGTTGAGCCACTGAATCTTTAAACCTGAAAGTGGATTTAAGAGAGCATTGTTAGTAATTCTGATAGACTTTACACTTAGACTTGAGGATTAGAAGAGCAGAACAATTATAAGATATGTAAGAATAAGGTCTGTTGAGGACAGCTTGCACAATGTCACCATGCTCCAGCACCATCTTGAAGTAAATTACAACCGTAACCAAACTTCAAACAAAGTGCTTCATTGCTTTGGGTTCATCTGAGATGTTGAAACTTTCTACTTAAATTCGAGCCTTTATTTTATGATATTGCAGTATTGGTTCAGTAATCTTTAATTTTATTCTCTGGTTGGATCATCACTAAAGTCTCACCCTTTTATGTTTTTAACAGACTTGCACTTTACCTGTTGTTATCATCTCAAATGTCAGTCAGCTCCTTAGTGGTTGGGCCTCAGTGGTTTGGTACAACATGCTCTCCAATGATCCAAAGGTAAAAGTCTGTGGGAACTTCCTCAAATGAGGCAGAAGGAGGAGGAGGAATTAGTAAATTTGTTCTTAATCATCACCTGCCCAGCAACAGTAAAGAATATTGAAGTCTGCAGCATCCTGTACTTGACCGTATGACTTAACAGCAAGTGGAAAGTTTCCTTTCTGGCTGTACATTGACTATGCGATAAGATTTGTAATTGAATAATTTTGGAGCACTCTCAACTGTATGTTTTGACATCAAATCATACAGTCAAATGCTGGAAAAACTTAGCAGGTTTGGCCGCGTCTGTGGAGTTAACATTTCTGAATTGGTGACACTTCTTCAGAACTGATTTCATTCTCTGAGTTCCTCTGTCTCTGTCACATCTGTACCATTGATACCATTTTTGACGAAGAGGCCTTCAAAATGTCTGCCTCCTTCTTCAACTGAGGACTCCCACCACGGTGGGAGGGACATTTTGACAGGGACCTCAGCCATGTCTGACCCATCTGCCGTGCTTCGGCCCTCATACCCTCTCTTCCTTCCCATAACATCATTGGGTCCCCTTAGCCCTCACCAACTGTCCCACTAGCATCCACAACCAAAGGATCATTAGCTGCCATTTCCACCACCACCAGAAACCTGTTCTCTTCCTCTCCCCTCCCCTCTCCTCAGCCTACTGCAGGGACCATCCCCTTGGGACACCTTGGTGCACTCCTCCACTCCCAACACCTCCCCACATCGCCATGCTGTCTTCCCATGCCATTGCAGAAGGTGTAACTCATGTCCATTTACTTCCTCCTTCCTCACTTTCCAAGGCCCCAAACACCCCTTCCAGGTGAAGCAGTGATTTGCGTGCATTTCAGGCAATCTAGTTTACTGTATTCAAGCACACAACATGGTCTCCTCTATATTGGGGAGATGAAGCACAGACTGGGCAACCACGTTACAGAAAACCTAAATTCTGTCTGCAAAAATGATTGTGAGCTTCCAGTTGCCTGCTATTTCAACACAACACCATGTTTCCTGGCCAACATCTCTGTCTCAGGCTTGCTGCAGTTCCCTCGTAGCACCCCATTTTCCGCTAGGGAATTCTACAGCCTTCTGGACTCCATATCAAGTTCGATAACTTTAGGGCCTGAGCACCTCCTCCCATCTCCTTACCCCAGCCCCCCACACACCTGGCCCTATCATCACATGGTTTGCTACCATAAACAGCCATTGTCAGCCCTAACAGTCCCCATTAACAGCTATTGATTCCCCCAGGCTGGCCTTTACCCACTCCTTTGTCTGCTCAACTATTTTCTTTTCCTGGACTCCATCTCCATCTATCGATTACTCCTTCCTTCCTCCCCTCACCCCATCTTCAGCGCATATACCAACCTTCTCCTAGCTACATCATTCCTGAAGGAGGTTCAATGGATCCAAAGTGTTAACTCTGCCTTCTCTTCACAGATGCTGACAGACTTGCAGACTTTTTTGAACAATCTTTGATATTGTTAACAATAAGTATTGCTAACTGAGCAGCAAATCACTCTCTCTTTGGTGATAAGAGTAATGACAAAATGAAGCCGAGAGCTCGCTTATAGGGATGTTGTGAGTCGTGCTCTTTATTGAGGTCAGTAGGTGCTGTGAAACAAATGTAAAATAGTGTGTGGGGGTGTGTGTGTAAGCTACTAATATCATGTTTCAGAATACAATCTAAACCTCTGCTGTATGAGTAATTTGGGGAGTAAATTTTTCTTCCCTCTGTCTTCCAGAATTTAACGTTCTTTTCCAGTCCTCCCATGGCACCGTGGAGCCAGCTATCCGAGGTACTAAGCTGGCAGTTTTCTTCAAACACCAAAAGGCATCTGGATGCTGAGCAGCTCAACATGCTGGCAGAAAAGTTATTTGGTAAGAATCTTCAGCTGCTAGGGCCTGCTGCCTTTCTTAGAGCAAGGGCTATATTGGATATGTACGTTTTCAAACTAAACATCTAAAAGCTATCCAGTAATGCTGATGTGGAGGTGCTGGTGCTGGACTGGGTTGGACAAGGTCAAAATTCATACGACGCCAGGTTATAGTCCAATCGGTTTGTTTGTTTTCAAATAAACCCGTTGGACTATGACCTGGTGTCATGTGATTTTTGACCTTATCCAGTAATCCAGCAAAGGAAAAGTCCGTTCCAACCAGGGCTACTTGAGTTGCTTTTTTTTAAAAAATGTAAAACCTGGAACATCACAGCGCAGTACAGGCCCTTGGGCCCTTGATGTTGCGCCGACCTGTGGAACCAATCTGAAGCCTATCTAACCTACACTATTCCATTCTTGTCCGAATGTCTATCCAATTACAATTTAAATGCCCTTAGTGTTGGCAAGTCTACTACTGTTGCAGGCAGTGCTTTCCAAGCCCCTCCTACTTTGAGTAAAGAAACTACCTCCGACATCTGTCCTATATCTATCATCCCTCAATTTAAAGCTGCGTCCCCTCGTGTTAGCCATCACCATCCGAGGAAAAAGGCTCTCACTGTCCAACCTATCTAACCCTCTGATTATCTTCTATGTCTCAATTAAGTTGCTGCTCAACCTTCTTCTCTCTAATGAAAACAGCTTCAAGTCCCTCAGCCCTTCCTCATAAGAGGTAAAAACAATAACTGCAGATGCTGGAAACCAAATTCTGGATTAATGGTGCTGGAAGAGCACAGCAGTTCAGGCAGCATCCAACGAGCAGCGAAATCGACGTTTCGGGCAAAAGCCCTTCATCAGGAATAAAAGCAGTGAGCCTGAAGCATGGAGAGATAAGCTAGAGGAGGGTGGGGGTGGGGAGAGAGTAGCATAGAGTACAATGGGTGAGTGGGGGAGGGGATGAAGGTGATAGGTCAAGGAGGAGAGGGTGGAGTGGATAGGTGGAAAAGGAGATAGGCAGGTAGGACAAGTCCGGACAAGTCATGGGGACAGTGATGAGCTGGAAGTTTGAAACTAGGATGAGGTGGGGGAAGGGGAAATGAGGAAGCTGTTGAAGTCCACATTGATGCCCTGGGGTTGAAGTGTTCCGAGGCAGAAGATGAGGCGTTCTTCCTCCAGGCGTCTGGTGGTGAGGGAGCGGCGGTGAAGGAGGCCCAGGACCTCCATGTCCTCGGCAGAGTGGGAGGGGGAGTTGAAATGTTGGGCCACGGGGCGGCTTGGTTGATTGGTGCGGGTGGTTTTACCTGCAAACGTGTGCCCACACCTCCTTCCTCACCTCTATCCAAGGCCCTAAAGGAGCCTTCCACATCCATCAAAGGTTTTACCTGCACATCCACTAATATCATTTATTGTATCCGTTGCTCCCAATGTGGTCTCCTCTACATTGGGGAGACTGGGCGCCTCCTAGCAGAGCGCTTTAGGGAACATCTCAGAGACACCCGCACCAATCAACCAAGCCGCCCCGTGGTCCAACATTTCAACTCCCCCTCCCACTCTGCCGAGGACATGGAGGTCCTGGGCCTCCTTCACCGCCGCTCCCTCACCACCAGATGCCTGGAGGAAGAACGCCTCATCTTCCGCCTCGGAACACTTCAACCCCAGGGCATCAATGTGGACTTCAACAGCTTCCTCATTTCCCCTTCCCCCACCTCATCCTAGTTTCAAACTTCCAGCTCAGCACTGTCTCCTTGACTTGTCCGGACTTGTCCGACCTGCCTATCCCCTTTTCCGCCTATCTCCTTTTCCACCTATCCACTCCACCCTCTCCTCCTTGACCTATCACCTTCATCTCCTCCTCCACTCACCCATTGTACTCTATGCTACTCTCTCCCCACCTCCACCCTCCTCTGGTTTATCTCCAGGCAACATCCTGGTATAACTCCTCTGAACCTTTTCCAAAGCTTCCACATCCTTCCTATAATACAGTGACCAGGACTGTACACAATACTCCAAGCGTGGCTGCACCAGAGTTTTGTACAACTGCGGTATGATCTCCTGGTTCTGGAACTCAATCCCTCTATCGATAAAGGCTAACACACTGTATGCTTCCTTAACAACCTTATCAACCTGGGTGGCAACTTTCAAGGATCCATGCACCTGGACACCGAGATCTCTGCTCATCTACACTACCAAGAATCTTACCATTTAGCTCAGTACTCTGAATTCCTGTTACTCCTTCCAAAGTGAATCACCTCTCACTCTTCTGCATTAATCTCCATTTGCTACCTCTCAGCCTATATCTGCAGCCTATGTATGTCTCTCTGTATCCTACAACATCCTTCGTCGCTATCCACAACTCTACTGACCTGAGTGTCATCTGTAAATTTACAAACCTGTCCTTCTGTGCCCTCGTCTAGGTCATTTATATAAATGCCAAATAATAGTGGACCCAAAACAGATCCTTGCGGTACCACACTAGTAACTGAACTCCAGGATGAACATTTCCCATCAACCACCACCCTCTGTCATCTTTCAGCTAGCCAATTTCTGATCCAAATCACTAAATCACCTTCAATCCCATGCCTCTGTATTTTGTGCAATAGGCTACCGTGGGAACCTTATCAAACGCCTCACTGAAATCCATATACACCACATCAATTGCTTTACCCTCATCCACCTGTTTGGTCACCATCTCAAAGAACTCAATAAGGTTTGTGAGGCACGATCTACCCTTCACAAAACTGTGTTGACTATCCCTAATCAACTTATTCCACTCTAGATGATGATAAATCCTATCTCTTATAATCCTTTCCAACACTTTACCCACAACTGAAGTAAGGCTCACAGGTCTGTAATTTCCAGGGTTGTCTCTACTCCCCTTCTTCAACAAAGGGACAACATTTGCTATCCTCCAGTCTCTGCACTATTCATGTAGACAGTGATGACATAAAGAACAAAGCTAAAGACTCTGCAATCTCCTCCCTGACATCCCAGAGAATCCTAGAATAAATTTGTGGGCGGCATGGTGGCACAGTGGTTAGCACTGCTGCCTCACAGCGCCAGAGACCCGGGTTCAATTCCCGCCTCAGGCAACAGACTGTGTGGAGTTTACACATTCTCCCCGTGTCTGCATGGGTTCCCTCCGGGTGCTCCGGTTTCCTCCCACACTCCAAATATGTGCAGGTCAGGTGAATTGGCCATGCTAAATTGCCCGTAGTGTTAGGTAAGGGGTAGATGTAGGGGTATGGGTGGGTTGCGCTTCGGCAGGGCGGTGTGGACTTGTTGGGCCGAAGGGCCTGTTTCCACACTGTAAGTAAGTAATCTAAATCCCATCTGGCCCAAGGGGACTTATCTATTTTCACACTTTCCATAATTGCTGACACCACCTCCTTGCGAACCTGAATTCCATCTAGTCTAGTAGTCAGTATCTCCGTATTCTCCTCGACCACATTGTCTTTTTCTAATGTGAATACTGACTAAGGAGATTCATTTCGCACTTCCCCTATCCCCTCTGACTCCATGCACAACCTCCCAGTACTATCCTTGATTGGCCTTAATCTTACTCTAGTCATTCTTTTATTCCTGATATAACTATAGAAAGCCTTCGGGTTTTCCTTGATCCTATCTGCCAATGACTTCTCATATCCCTTCCTGGCTCTTCTGAGCTCTCTCTTTAGGTCTTTCTTGGCTAACTTGTAACTCTCTAGTGCCCTAACTGAGCCTTCACATCTCATTGCAGCATAAGCTGCCTCCTTCCTCTTGACAAGAGATTCAACTTCTTTCGTTAACCATGGCTCCCTTGCTTGACAACTTCCTCCCTGCCTGACCAGTACATACTTATCAAGGATCCACAGTAGCCGTATCTTGAATAAGCTCCACATTTCTATTGTGCCCATCCCCTGCAGTTTCCTTCTCCATCCTATGCATCCTAAATCTTGCTTAATCGCATTGTAATTGCCTTTCCACCAGCTATAATTCTTGCCCTGTGTTATATACCTATCCCTTTTCATTGCTAAAGTAAACAAAACTGAATTGTGGTCACTATTACCAAAGTGCACACCTACCTCCAAATCTAACACCTCACTAGGTTCATTACCCAGTACCAAATCTAATGTGGCCTTGCCCCTTGTTGACTTGCCTACATACTGTCAGGAAACCCTCCTGCACATATTGGACAAAAACTGACCCATCTAAAGTACTTGAACTATAGTACTCCCAGTCAATATTTGGAAAGTTAAAGTCCCCCATAACAGCTACCCTGTCAGTCTTGCTCCTATTGAGGATCATCTTTGCTATCCGATCCTCTACGTCGCTGGAACTATTCGGAGGCCTATAGAAAACTCCCAACAGGGGAGTTTCTCATCTCAGCCCATACTGCCTCAGTCAAGGAGTCCTCAAACGGCCTTTCTGCAACCGTAATACTGTCCTTAACTGACAGTGCCACGCCACCCCTTTCCCCATTTTCCTGGAGATAATAAAATGTAAAGTGTATTGAGCAGCTTTCAAGAAGAATGCTAACTGTGTCAGACTTCACTTGCAATCTTCACATCCTGATAAATTATTTTTAAAATGTCGGTTCCTCTTTTTGATGCCACCTCCACCCACCTCAGTAACCTTGTTTTACTTCAGTTTATTAACCAATCTTCCTATTAGCATTTTTAAAGTGCTGGTTGTGTTTTGTTTTCAACTGTTTTAAATGTCCCATTGTGCTTTTGAGGTATATCCACTTTGTTTTTTGAATTCCCAAGACGAAGAAAAGAAAATATTGAGATGGGTGACCAGTGGCTTGGTCAAAGGAGATGGTGGGGTGAAGGGAAGGAAATGAACAAGAGGCCAGAGTTGAGGCACAAAGCTTTGAAGTAGAGGGAAAGAGTTATAATGTTGTGGAAATAAGTCAGTGAGATGGAAAGGGCTATGAAGCAATCGTAAATGCTAGATTTGAGGATTTTATGTCTTCTATGGTGGCAGTGGCATAGTGTAATGTGACTGGATGAGTTATCCAGGGCCTAGACCAATGTTCTGGGCGTGTGAGTTTAAATCCCACTATGGCAGGTGGTGAAGTTTGAATTCAATGTATTTTTTAAAATCTGGGATTAAAAGTTAGTCTGATGACAACCAGAGTGGGGGTGGGGGGGGGAAGCCCGATTTGCTAAAGTGCTTTAGGGAAGGGAATCGGTCACCTTTACTTCGTTTAGCCTATGTGTGACTACAGATCCACAGTAATGTGGCTTACTCTTATCTGTCCTCTAAAATGGCAGTACCAAGCCATTTAGTTTAAGGGCTATTTAGGGATGGGGAAAAAATGTAGCTGTTGCCAGCGACACCCCCTAATATCCCACACAAGAACTTTTAAAAATGTTAGAGCAATGACTTCATATCAACTGTTAAGACCAGGATGATTTGAGTAGGTCGTGGGGCAGAATATTTGTCATGGGAATTTCAGGAAGTAGTTTTATTGGGAACACCTTTAATGTCCATATCCAGTCGATCCCTGATCAAAAAGCATTTGATGTGGGGGAAAATTGACTTCTGATCAAATAAGCCTATTCTAATGGACTGTGGGTAAAGATCATCACTGGTGACATCCTGACAAGAGTACTAATACAACAAGGAAATAATGGCTATTTCCTGATGTGAGCTATTCACTGATCAGCATCCAAGATTGGTCCAGACACTAGTGTACAAATATCTTTTACCAGGTATACTGCCCTGTAGTGTGTCATGTATAAAATCAAATATAAAGTACTTCCCTGTTAATGTCTTCTTGCGTTTTTACAATTTTATTTTTAAGGCTTTGATTTTAAATTTAAACGCGATTGCTAGTACAGCTGGAGAGTCTGACCACGTGAGAGTGGGTTGACTTTTCAAGATCCCAAAGAACCAGAGGGAGAGACGAGGTGATGTTTTTTTGATGCAGTAAGTTATGAGAATCTGGAATAGAACGCTTGAAAGGGCGGTGAAAGAAGATTTCAATCGTAAACTTCAAAAGGAGAACTTCTTTTTGAAAGGAAAAAAAATTGCGGGACTATGAGGAAGAGTCATGGGGCTAATTGAATAGCTCTTTGATAGAGCTGACAGCCACAATGAGCTGTGTTGCCTTTGATGCTGTAGAACTTTTTAAAAAAAATTGATGACACTTGAGTTAAAAGTAAAATATTGTTCTGATTTAGTAGGTTATCAATTTTGTGTCTGTGTTCTTCTCCTTGTGTTTAGGGTTTCAACCGAACTATGCAGAATGTTCCATTACATGGGCCAGGTTTTCCAAGGAGAATTTACCAAATCAGAACTTTTCCTTCTGGCTGTGGTTGCAAGGTGTCCTAGAGCTCATTAAGAGATACCTGGAGGATATCTGGAATGATGGGTAAGGTGATTGTAGTTCACTGTGTGCTGCACTCTCATCCATTTGCTTAAATGGGCTAATTAATTTTCTTTCTTATACTTTTGAGGCATTTTTAAAAACAGGTGTCAGGTTCAGAGGTTGGGGGGGGGGGGCGGCGGTTTCAGTTGGGCACTCTGCTGCCATAGTCTTTGAAATAGCTCCACAGAGGCCAGTATCCCGTCACCAAGTCATCCTTTATTTACACGTGCACAGTATGTAATACTGACCCAGCCAGCTCTGAGTGGACAGAACTTCAGACACTCCTGTTTTATTTTTTTTAAAAATAAGATGCCTGTTCTTTTTTTTTTCTTTTTTCACCCCCTCGCTACTGCCTAACTGCGGTAGTGCTTATTTTTTCCCAGCACCCATGTTGTGTGTGTGCAGGTGTGAGACACAGTGAAAGACACAAGGTGTACAAATCTTTATTCAGTTTCCACCACCAGGAAGAAAGGAAACACCCGAGTGACCAGTGACAAGCAGTGCCCTTCACCTCAAAGGGTAATGCTGTGTGATCAAACAGTGAAGGGGAGGGCAGGGATTAAATCAAAATAGAGTTGGAGGGGGGAATAATGCACTCCACTCCCTGCGGCGGATACTCTTGTTTATATCTGTCAGTCAGGCCTCCCTTATTTGGACCAGGTTAACCATCCCAATCGGGGAACTCCAGATGTTGAGGTCCACCTGGCTGGCCTTGTTCCTAATCATGACATCCTTCCCACTCTAAGTCTGGGAATATAGGCCTGTTGTTTATTGTATAGCTTGTCCTGGAGCGTTTTCACACCAGATCTGGTTCCTCTGACTCTGCCTTGGATACTGGCTATAGTCCAACAGGTTTATTTGGAAGTGCAACCTTTCAGACCTCTGAAAGCCTATATTTCCAAATAAACCTGTTGGACTATATAACCTGGTGTCGTGTGATTTTTAAAAACTTTGTCCACCCCAGTCCAACACCTGCACTTCCACATCTTGGATACTTGTGGCACACACCAGCCCATAGCCCACCTTTTGCACCTCTTCTCCAGGTAGTAACAATGTTGAGGCTGTGACATCTGCCATGTTCATCCTGTCCTCTGAGGTTTCTTGAATGTTAGGCATGGGGGGTGAACCCACAGGTTCTGACGGTCATACCAGATGATCTGATGGCTGTTTTGCTCCTGCTTAATTTGTGAGGTTGCATCTTTCATATGGTCCATGCTTGTTCAGAATCGCCTCTTCTACCTGAACTTTGTACATATGGGAGGTCACCTCGTGTCGACCATGCTTCATACCAATGCAGGGCCATTCCGTGGTTATGACGCCAAACTTCATCCCCTGAAGTAAATGACCTCTCGGTTAGGGGAGGAACTGCTGGCTGTAATTTTTGTCCTTGTTCGTACTCTGGACACTGCTCCACCATATCTGCATCCAATTCTGGCCACCAGACATAACTTCTCACCAACATCTTCATTTTGGAAACGCCCGGATGACCTGGTGGAGTTCAGCTGATATCAAGCAGCAATCTTTGCTCAGGATAATCACTCTTGCTCCCCATAAGAATATGCCATCCTCTATTGTGGTCCAGAAAGGTTCAATTCTGGTTGTGATGGCTCTTTTGTTTCCCCAGAATGGGATCTTTGTGTGTCCACAGTCTGATATTGTCAGTGGTGACCGGAAGAGTGTCCAGAAAGTTTTAAATCAGAATGGACTCTTCCATTGGCGGTATCCACCAATGGCTCAAGGCATCTGCATTTGCCACTTGACCTCCTGGACAGTGTTCCAATGTGTAATTGTACACGCTCCGAATAAGAGCCCACTGCTGAATTTGACTTGAAGCCATGGGCGGCACTGCCCTGTCCTCTTTCAGTAGCCCTAGCACGGGTTTGTAGTCCGTTACTATTACAAATTAACATCCATAAAGATGTTGGTGGAACTTTCTCACACCAAAGATGACCACCAAACTTTGCTTCTTGATCTGGTCGTAAATTTGTTGAGCGTCAGCCAAAGTCCAGGAAGCATATGGTATTGGGTGTTCCTCTCCACTGGGCTGCCATGAGCCAACACTTCCCCTATACCATACAGGGAGGTATTGAATGTCAGCATATCTCACTTTGGATCACTGTGTGCCAACACCTTGGACAACAATAGCTGCCTCTTCACTTCCCTAAAGGTTACATCTTGGCTATGAGACCATTTCCAAGGCTGACCCATTTTCAATATCAAATGAAAGGGTGTCAGGAGGGAGGGCAGATTATGTCTGATTTTTCTGTAATAATTCACCAACCCAAGGAAAGACCTAAGCTTCGCACAGATGTGGGAGCCACGGCACCTTTGATCACCCTCACTTTATCTTGCAATAGGTGTAACCTGCTCTTGCCGACTCTGTAGCCCACTTAGGGTGCCTGGAATACATTTTTCCCTCCCAAGGCACACGCCAGCCTTGGGGAAATGTTGAAGCATTCTGTCCAAGTTCTCTAAATGCACTTTATTGGTCTTCCCAGTTATTAGGAGAAAGTGAGGACTGCAGATGCTGGACATCAGAGCTGAAAATGTGTTGCTGGAAAAGCACAGCAGGTCAGGCAGCATCCAAGGAGCAGGAGAATCGACGTTTCGGGCATATGATGGACTGTTCCATCTTCCGCAGCTACACTGGCACCACCCCCCACCTTTTCCTCCCCTACATTGATGACTGTATCGGTGCTGCCTCGTGCTCCCACGAGGAGGTTGAACTGTTCATCCACTTTACTAACACCTTCCACCCCGACCTCAAGTTTACCTGGACCATCTCGGACTCCTCCCTCCCCTTCCTAGACCCCTCCATTTCTATCTCGGGCGACCGAATCAACATGTACATTTACTATAAACTGACTCCTACGGCTACCTAGACTACACCTCCTCCCACCCTGCCCCCTGTAAAAACGCCATCCCATATTCCCAATTCCTTCGTCTCTGCCGCATCTGCTCCCAGGAGGACCAGTTCCAATACCGAACAACCCAGATGGCCTCCTTCTTCAAAGACCGCAATTTCCCCCCCAGACTGGGCGATGATGCTCTCCTCCGCATCTCCTCCACTTCCCGTTCCTCCGCCCTTGAGCCCCGCCCCTCAAATCGCCACCAGGACAGAACCCCACTGGTCCTCACCTACCACCCCACCAACCTCCATATACATCGTATCATCCTCAGTCATTTCCGCCACTTCCAAACGGACCCCACCACCAGGGATATATTTCCCTCCCCTCCCCTCCCCTATCAGCGTTCCGAAAAGACCACTCTCCGTGACTCCCTCGTCAGGTCCACACCCCACACCAACCCAACCTCCACTCCCGGCACCTTCCCCTGCAACCGCAAGAAATGCAAAACTTGCGCCCACACCTTTTTTCTCCCGCCCCCCCCACCAACTTCCCTCCAAGGCCCCAAGGGATCCTTCCATATCTGCCACAAATTCACCTGCACCTCCACACACATCATTTACTGCATCCGATGTGGCCTCCTCGATATTGGGGAGACAGGCCACCTACTTGCGGAACGTTTCAGAGTACACCTCTGGGACAACCGGACCAAACAACCAATCCAACCACCCCATGGCTCAACACTTCAACTCCCCCTCCCACTCCACCAAGGACATGCAGGTCCTTGGACTCCTCCATTGCCAGACCATAGCAACACGACGGCTGGAGAAAGAGCACCTCATCTTCTGCTTGGGAACCCTCCAACCACAAGGGATGAACTCAGACTTCTCCAGTTTCCTCATTTCCCCTCTCTCTTTCTCTCCCCCCCCACCTTATCTTAGTCCCAACCCTCGAACTCAGCACCACCTTCCTAACCTGCAATCTTCTTCCTGACCTCTCCGGCCTATTACCCTCACCTTGACCTCCTTCCACCTATTGCATTCCCAACGCCCCTCCCCCAAGTCCCTCCTCCCTACCTTTTATCTTAGCCTGCTTGGCGCACTTTTCTCATTCCTGAAGAAGGGCTCATGCCCGAAATGTCGATTCTCCTGCTCCTTGGATGCTGCCTGACTTCCCAGTTATTAGCAAATATTCAGATAAATGGCGACCGGAGGTAGACCTTGTAGAAGGTTCTCCATGGTCTGCTGGAAAATGGCACAGGCTGATGACACCCCAAATGGCAGTCTCGTATATTGGTACAAACCATTGAGTACATGATGGCATAGTGGTATTATCGCTCGACTGTTAATCTAGAGACTGTTAATTTGAGTCCTACCATGGCGGATGGTGGTTTTTGAATTCAACAAAAAGAAGTCTTGAATTGAGAATCTAATGATCATGAAACTGTTGTCAATTGTCAGAAAAACTCACCTGGTTCACTCATGTCCTTTTAAGGGCAGAAACTGGCATCCTTACCTGGTTTTGCTTACATGTGACTCCACACCCATAGCAATGTGGCTGCCCTTTGGGCAATAAATACTGGCCAAGCCAGCAAGGCCCTCAACCCATGAATGAATTTTTAAAAAAACTAATTGTAGCATACTTCTGGGCATCCTTATCTCATCACCAGCTTTGTGAAGGACAGCCCCCCCTGCCAGTTTTGTGTAGAAGTCTTCTGTGTGAGGGATTGGGTACTTATCCAGCTGTGAAACATGGTTTCCTGTTTGTTTAAAATCCCCTCAAAGGTGAACCAATCTGTCGGGCTTCAAAATCGGTCCAACCAGTGCTGCTCATTCCACAGACTGGACTGGTTTAATGATTCCTTCGCTTTTCAGCCTCCTGATTTCTGCCTCGACTTTTGCCTGTAAGGCAAATGGTACAGGGCAGGCCTTACAGAATTGTTTCTTGGTCAACATTGCAAGGTGGACTTGGCTCCTTTGATCGTTCCTAGACCTGTAAAATGTTCAGGTATTAAATTAGGATTTCACTCCGGCAGCTGATTTTTAATTGAAAATTGTTGAGCCAATCTAGGTGACTATTTCCACCAATTTCTCCCCATCAGGCTTGGGCCCCAGCGTTTTACTACAATCAGTGCCAACTGAACCAGCTGCTTCCCATAAGAGACTGGAACCAAAGTTGGACCCTTAAACTGTAAGGTTCCTTGGTATAGGTTCTCAGTCCAGCCAAGGTCTTACACAAAATTAAGGGTTGATGTCCAGAGCGAATTTTGCTAAAGACTGGTTCTGCGATCACTGATACAGCCGCACCGGTATCAACCGCCATTAGAACCGGGACACCATTTAACCAGACATTTATTTTGATTGGTTCTGATTTGGTTGTTACTGGGTAACTTCACTTTTCCAGACCAGATGTAAGTGGATTTTTCAGGATATGCACTTTCCTGGATACCAGCCTTTGAGTTCTTTTGCTCAATTCAGGCCTAGTCGGCCTCTTTGGCTGTCTTGAGTCCGCATACCAGCAACAACTACAATGGCTTGCCAGCCTGGATCCTGAAGAAAATTTTGGGCTTATTCCCAAAACGTCGATTCTCCTGTTCCTTGGATGTTGCCTGACTTGCTGTACTTTTCCAGCACCACACTCTTGACGTGGTTCCTTAGCTAAATCTGTCACCTCTTGAAAGGTTTTAGTATCTGATGCCTCAGGGAAAGTTAGGCTCCTAATACTTGAACCCTGTGGGTTCCTATGCTGTTAGGAGAGTTATTCATTGCTTTTTGTCTGCCTCAGTGTCATTTGCCCACATACTGGGCCCATGCTTCAGCAGGATCAAAAGAGTCCAGTTTTCTGAACAGAGTGGCATGATGCCAGAAGTGCTTACCCATACTCAAAGACAACTGCTGTGAGCAAATCTCTTTTGAGGATGTGTTTTTCTCTCCACACTGAAATAACTCCATGAGGGCCAGTTTCCCATTACCAAGTCTTCCTTCATTTAGACGTGCATAGTAAATGACCCTGACCTGGCCAGCTCCCAGCGTGAATAGAACCCCTGACACTCCTATTTATTTATTTATTTATTTATTTATTTATTTATTGTTGCCGCTCTTTTTTTTTGCTACATGTTCTCCTGGTCGTATTTTTTTGCTGTGTGATCACACTCTTGTTTTTTTTTCTTTTTTTTAAACCCCCACACTACCGCCTAAGTGCGGTAGTGCTTATGTTTTCCCCAGCACCCATGGTGTGTGTGTGCAGGTGTGAGACACAGTGAAAGACACAAAGTGCACGAATCTTTATTCAATTTCCACCACCAGGAAGTTAGGAAAAACACCCGAGTGGCCAGTGACAAGCACTGCCCTTAACATCAAAGGGCAGTGCTGTGTGACACTCTTATTTATATCTGTCAGCCAAGTCTCCTTGATTGAACCATATTAACAGCCCTAATCAGGGAACTCATTCTATAAGGTCCACCTGGCTAACCTTGTCCAATCAGTACTTTCTCATCACTGGAGATGTGTATATTGTGGTTTTATATTTGATGCAACAGATACTTAGTGCCTCCCTTCAATGTAACATTCAGTTCAGTTGTGCTAATGTTGAGAGTTAGAACTATTTGAAGTTGAACATCTGACAAGTCTGGTTCAACCAGCCTGATGTTGAGGAAACCATTTACACAAAGCTGTAGTTTTAACATCTTGCCCATGTTGGTGTAGGGAGGATGTTATTCCCTAAAACAGAGGGGTCTGTAGATTAGTGAAGAAAAATAAGAGAGAAGCTTTTGTGTATACCTCTTAGAAGTGAGTTTTTTTTAGATTACTTAGTGTGGAACAGGCCCTTTGGCCCAACAAGTCCACACTGACCCTCCGAAGAGCAACATGCCTAGCATTCCCCTACATCTGCCCCTTCACCTAACACTACGGGCAATTTAGCGTGGCCAGTTCACCTAACCTGCACATTTTTGGACTGTGGGAGGAAACCAGAGAACCCGAAGGAAACCCACGCAGACACTGGGCGAATGTGCAAACTCCACACAGACAGTTGCCCGAGGCGGGAATTGAACCCGAGTCCCTGGCGCTGTGATGCAGCAGTGCTAACCACTGTGCTGCCCAATTTTACTGGAATTTGATGTTACACTCAGTCTGCCCTCTGAACCAGCATTTGCCAATGGCAAACATGGAATAAGATGATTGGGAGCTTAATATTTGATTAGAATCACAACGTGAGGAAATGTGTTTCAGTCCTGTTCTGTCTTGACTGGAGTACTCCTCTTGCAAAAATGTACATTTGGCTGGGAAGGCTATCCTGACTTGCATAATATTCCGAGCTGCTTGGTGAAGTGAAATTGGGCGGGTGTTTTCTGTTTGGGAAGTTCTACCAGTCTAACTGAAAGAGAGTATGTGCTGTCAAAAACGTAGAGCTTGAGAGTTCAGTCCTTCCTACTGTGCCACCATGTTATTGCCAGGGTTAAGTCACACATTATTCTACAATTCTAAATCTTCAGTGGACAACAGCCTATATTATATTGACGGAGCAATTCATGTAGGGTAATTTGTAAATTTATTTAAAACTAGGAAAAAATGTGTTCTAAAGTGGCTGTTGTTGCTTTGTAATCTTGATCTCTAGGAACATTATTGGATTTTTGAGCAAGAAGAGAGAACGCAGTTTGTTGAAAAGGAAGCCAACTGGGACTTTTCTGCTTCGCTTCAGTGAGAGCTGCAAGGATGGTGGCATTACTTTCTCATGGGTGGAACATTTATCAAATGGTAAATAATAAATGGGGAAACCCTGAAGTTTGGGGCAGTAAATCGGACAATCTCTCTTGTCTACTAAGTAGGATGGGGATGGGGTTGTTCTTCTATCATTGTCATTTTACTTCTGCTTTTGTTAAGTGGATTCATTTCTTCAAATGAACTGGAAGGTCCTTTGTTTAAATTTTAAAATAAGCCAGTTTAGCTGCTTAGGGCTTACGTAGACCAATTTAATCAATTTACATTTCCAGTCAATGTCAAAGCACAAGCTCCTTTCCTAATTTCTGATTTGAATCCCAGCATAACATTTTTTTTGACGGCAGCCAAACCTTCTCATGTAAGGGGAACACAAGTAAACTCTGTGCATAGAATTCTGACATTGGGTGTGGAAGTAAACCACAACACACACATCTGTTCACCCTTCGAATAGAGAGCTTTCCCATGAAAATTGATCGCTGTGGTAATGGTGCTTGGACATATCTCAGGAATTATTCTGGCTAAAAAAAGGATCAACATTACCTTGAGTGAACTTTCTATATCTTTTAATATCACACATTCTGATGCTGCATAAATATATGTGAATGTTTAGGGATCTGCACCACCTGCTTGGGCCTATAGTGTTGCAGAGTTTATTGCTGCTTCTGTAAATCCCACAGGAGCTTAGCATTGATTTATATTGAATTGGATGACCTTAGTTTTAATTTGTGAAACACTTCTCTAATAGCTGGGGAGCCTCTTCCTGCATCACTTGCCTAATGATACTCTGGTCTCTGCTGCTCCAGCGTTTCCTTTTCCTCTTCCTAAACTGTTTCTTCCTGAGATCCACTTTGGTGCCACAAAGCTCTTTCTCCTCCCTCCATCTTTGCTGTAGTTAAAAGGAGGGCACGTCACACTGTATTCTTTGTTCTTTCTAAGACTGCAAAACTGTTTGTACTTTTGCTGCTATATTATAATTTCAAAATGTAAGTTTGACTATAGTCCTTTAGTAGAAACAAGATACTGTGGATGCTGGATTTCTGAAATAAAAGTTGAAGATGTTAAAAATACTTGGGTCTGACAGCATCTGTGGAGGGCCAAACCGAGTTAATGATGCGAATCTTAACACTTCTCCCTTGAAGTCCTATTGTTCCTGTTTAAAATGAGAGTATTTGACACAGCTATATATCTTGCGACAAGAGTACCTCAGAATTTACTATTGGTAAATTGTGTAAGGATCTATTTCTGGACTCCAGATTTCCAAACTGAACTTGTTTCAGCAAGATTGTTGCAAAAGCTGTTATTTGCTTTCAGAGTAGGTTAAAGGGATTCTTCTGACAATTTTGAAATGTATTTTTGGCTTTGCTTGATAATGGTTTGTTTCTTGCTCTTATAGGGGACTTCAAAATCCGATCAGTGGAACCATACACCAAGGCTCACCTGGCTAACATTCCTCTTGCGGAAATCCTTCGTTTTTATAAAGTGATGGCAGATGAGAATGTCCCAGAACGCCCTCTGCTGTATCTGTACCCAGATATTCCCAAGGATGAGGCATTTGGAAAATATTACTTAGACTCTGAAGCAGGTATTTCAGTCTAGGGGTCAACAATAACTTGAGTGCCACATTCAAGGAGAACTGTATTCCAGGCCATTGAGAATGTCAAAATATAACTTTTTGAATAATTGTCTTTGTTCCTTAAGACTGTTAAGGGATGTTTATTTATCAAAAGCTCAATTGGTAAAGATTTTGAAAATTAAGATTTCTTTTAATCTATGGCTTAATCATATCAATCTCTTTTGGCTCTGGATGTCAGTTGGACACTCTCTCTCACACTCACTCTCTCTCTCTCTGTCTCACTCTCACTCACACACACACTCTCAGTCTCACTCTGTCTCTCTCGCGCTCTCTCTCTCACACACACCTCACTCACCACACACACACACACTGTCTCACTCTCTCTCACACACACTCTCAGTCTGAGTCTCGCTCTCTGTCTGTCTGCCTGTCTCTCTCTCACTCTCACTCTGTCTGTCTCTCTCACTCTCTCTGTCTTACTGTCTCTGTCTCTCTCTCGCACACTCACTCTCTCTCACGCGCGTGCTTGCTTGCTCTCTCGCTCTCTCTCTTGCGTCGGGGCGCGCTCTCTCTCTCGTGCATCTGTGCGCGCTCTCTCTCTCTCGTGCATCTGTGCGCGCGCTCACCCTCCCGTGCATCCGCCCCCGCGCGCTCTCTCTCTCTCTCGTGCGTCCGTGCGCGCGCGCTCTCTCGTGCGTCAGTACGCCGCGCGCTCTCTCTCTTTCTCTTGCGCTGTCTCTCACGCGCATGCGCTCGCGCTCTCTCTCTCTCGTGCGTGCGCGCGCGCTCTCTCCCTTTCGTGCGCACTCTCTCTCGTGCTTTCTCTCTCTCTCTCTCTTGCTCGCGCTCTCTCTCTCTCTCTCTCATTTGAGTAAAGTCGTCCTGTATCATCACAAGACATGTACTAAAAAGCCGGAAAAACAAGCTTGACTTGGGAACCCTTGAATTCCCTGAATCTGTAGGTACTGCAGAAATTAAATCACTTTCCCCACTATAAACACAAATTTGCTTTCCTTTGTGAAATTGGGAATTGTCATAATTCGCTTAGAAATGTCTTGTGCTTTTTCTGCAGATTTTCAAAACAACAAATACTTGAAAACCCATTTAATCGTGGTATCAGAAAGGTGAGCAAACCATTGTGCCGATAACTCTGTGCATTTACATCATGAGGTTTGTATTCATGGTCAGAAATCTTGGGAAGTCAATATTTATAAATGATGTGGACTGGGGTGGACAAGGTCAGAAGTCACATGACACCAGGTTATAGTCAAACAAGTGACCTGATGAAGGGACAGTGCTCTGAAAGCTTGTGATTTTAAATAAACCTGTTGGACTATAACCTGGTGTTATGTCACTTCTGAGATTATTCCTAAAAGAACAGCATAGTGGGAGGGTGTTGAAGGGGCTTTGTCAGTGGCATTAGAACGAATGTCTCCATTTTCAGAGTTACATGCGCCTGTGCATGTAGCATAGTTTCGAACTAAAAGTTCTGGTTTACTCATGCATTTTGCAGTTCATGTCAAACCCTTAATTCAACTCTGATACAAATGATGAACGTAAAATGTAAGTTGGAAGCCTGTAGAGCTTAATCCTATCTCACCTATCACTTCAATCACTGTCATGTCATTGAAGTCGGGAAGTTGCATATTTGCAGTCCCTGATTATGTGTCTCAGAATTATCCCAAAACATTTTGCCTGCAATGAGTTTGTTCAAAAGGCAGTCACGACAGTACCCATTTCACGTACAATGTTGTTCCAGAGCCGGCAAGGAGTTGGCTACGTAATCTCTCTCTTTAAATGCTGCGAGTTGAGGAATTGAATTGAATTGACTCGAATTTGTTGTCATGTGTACCAAGGCACAGTGGAAAGCTTTGTCTTGTGAGCAGTACAGGCAGATCACAGAGATAAGTAGCATAGATAGTAAATAATAGGTAAACAGCAAAACAAAAACACAGGTACAGGTGAATGTTTGTGAGTCCATTCAGTATTCTAACGACAGTAAGGTAGAAGCTGTTTCGAAACCGGCTGGTGCGTGTGTTCAGGCTTCTGTACCTTCTCCCTGATGGTAGAGGGTGTAGAAAAACATTGCTAGGGTGGGATGGATCTTTGAGAATGTTGGCAGCCTTTCCTTGACAGCGGGCCTGGTAGATGGATTCTATTGATGGGAGGTTGGCCTTTGTGATTGTCCGGGCCGAGTTCACCACTCTCTGTAACAGTCTCCAATCTTGAATGGTACAGTTGCCGTACCAGGTAGTGATACATCCAGACAGAATGCTCTCGATGGCACACCTATAAAAGTTGGCAAGGGTATTCACCGTCATGCCAAATTGTTGTGGTTCTGTTCACCGAGCTGGGAACTTGTGTTGCAGACGTTTCGTCCCCTGTCTAGGTGCCATCCTCAGTGCTTGGGAGCCTCCTGTGAAGCGCTTCTGTGATGTTTCCTCCAGCATTTATAGTGGCTTGTCTCTGCCGCTTCCGGTTGTCAGTTCCAGCTGTCCGTTGCAGTCATCAGGATATTGGGTCCAGGTCGATGTGCTTATTGATTGAATCTGTGGAGAGTGCCATGCCTCTAGGAATTCCCTGGCTGTTCTCTGTTTGGCTTGTCCTATAATAGTAGTGTTGTCCCAGTCGAACTCATGTTGCTTGTCATCTGCGTGTGTGGCTACTAAGGATAGCTGGTTGTGTCGTTTCGTGGCTAGTTGGTGTTCATGGATGCGGATCGTTAGATGTCTTCCTGTTTGTCCGATGTAGTGTTTGTGCAGTCCTTGCATGGGATTTTGTACACTACGTTGGTTTTGCTCATGCTGGGTATCGGGTCCTTTTGTCTAGGTGCTTGCTTTCGTAGTTCAGGACTTGGTCTGTGTGTGTGGCTTTCCTGTATACCTTTGTGATGAATTCTCCGTTCGGTGTTCTCTGTACCATCACGTCTAGGAATGGGAGTTGGTTGTCATTTTCTTCCTCTCTAGTGAATTGGATTCCTGTGAGTGTGACATTGATGATCCGGTGTGTGTTCTCTATTTCTGTGTTTTTAATGATTACAAAGATGTCATCTACATATCTGACCCAGAGTTTGGGTTGAATTTGCGGTAAGACTGTTTGAAAACTACTGGACCTATGCCTCTCAACACACTTCACATTCAACAACCAAATATATGAACAAATTAATGGCACACCCATGGGCTCACCCATCTCTGGACTCGTAGCAGAAGCGGTAATGCAAAGGTTAGAACAAACAGTCAACAGATGCCTAAGGGAAAGACAATGGAATGAGGACATGCCACAACCCAAAGGACTAGCCACATTACCATACATCAAGAGCATTTCCAAACTGACAGCCAGACTACTGCGACCACTAGGACTCCTAACAGCACACAAACCAACAGCCACTCTCAGACAACAACTCACCAGGACAAAGGATCCGATACCCAGCATGAGCAAAACCAACGTAGTGTACAAAATCCCATGCAAGGACTGCACAAAACACTACATAGGACAAACAGGAAGACCGTTAACGATCCGTATCCACGAACACCAACTAGCCACGAAACGACACGACCAGCTATCCTTAGTAGCCACACACGCAGATGACAAGCAACATGAATTCGACTGGGACAACACTACTATTATAGGACAAGCCAAACACAGAACAGCCAGGGAATTTCTAGAGGCATGACACTCATCCACAGATTCAATCAACAAGCACATCGACCTGGACCCAATATACCGACCACTGCAGCGGACAGCTGGAACTGACAACCAGAAGCGGCAGATACAAACCACTATAAATGCCGGAGGAAATGTCACAGAAGCGCTTCACAGGAGGCTCCCAAGCACTGAGGATGTCACCTAGACAGGGGACAAAACGTCTGCAACACAAATTCCCAGCTCGGCGAACAGAACCACAACAACGAGCACCCGAGCTACAAATCTTCTCTCAAACTTTGGTCATGCCAAATTTCCTCAGCTGCCTGAGGAAGAAGAGACGTCGTTGGACCTTTTGTAACCAGTGCGTGCACATGAAGAGTCCAAGAAAGCTTGTTGTGGATGACCACTCTCAGGAGCTTGGCACTCTCTATTCGTTCCACCTCTGTGCTGTTAAAGTGTAGAGGGGTATGAATAACATCTTGCTGAAAGTCAATAATGGGTTCCTTGGTTTTGCTGGTATTGAGAGCTAGATTGTTCTCCATGCACCATTTTTCCAGGTCTTCCACCTCCCGTCTATAGTCTGTCTCATCGCCATCTGAGATTCGACTGACTATGGTGGTGTCATCAGTGAACTTGCAAATGGCATTCACCTGGTATTTGGTGATGAAGTCATGGGGATACAGTGAGTACAGTAGGGGGCTGAGTATGCACCCCTGGGGGACTCCAGTGTTGAGTGTTAGTGAGGATGAAATATTATCCCCAATCTTCACTGGTTGTGGCCTGTGGGTCAGGAAACTGAGGATCCAGTTGCAGAGAGTGAGGCTTAGTCTGAGATCACTAAGTTTAGTGATTGGTCTCGAGGGGATAATAGTGTTGAAGGCTGAACTGTAGTCAATGAGTAGGATTCTTACGTAGCTGTTCTTGGTGTCAAGATGTTCGAGGGAGGAGTGAAGAGCAAGTGATATGGCATCTGACATGAATCTGTTGGTGTGATAGGCAAATTGGAGTGGGTCAAGAGTAGTGGGGAGGCTGGAGTTGATTAATGCCATGACCAGCCTTTCAAAGCACTTCATGACCACCGAAGTTAGGTCCATTGGGCAGTAGTCATTGAGACAAGCTGCATGAGCCTTCTTAGGCACAGGGATGATGATGGCCCTCTTGGAACAGGCAGGGACAGTGGCCTGCTGCAGGGAGAGGTTGAAGATGTCCGAGAAGACCTCTGTCAGTTCATCGGAGCGTGTTCTGAGTGCACGGCCTGGTACTCCGTCTGGCCCCATCGCTTTCCTTGGATTCACAGGAAGGAAAACTGATCTGACCTCTGATTCAGTGACTGTTGGGATAGGTTAGTCAGGACCTGTCAGAATAGGTGTTACCCCTCTGCCGAAATTCTGCTCAAAGCGAAGGCATTGAGATGATCTGGGAGGGATGTGTCATCGTCTGCTATCTTGCACTGCCTCTTTTTAGAACCTGTGATGTCATTCAGTCCTTGCCATAGTCGCTGGGTGTCTGTCTGGGTCTCTAGTTTGGATTGGTACTGGTCCTTGGCTGTCTTCATAACTCTGTGAAGGAATGAACGTTAGCCAGGATGTCAGAACAACTTTGAATCCTTCTTTTAAAAAAAAATACGCCATTTAAAATTTTCAACATTCATCAGAACAAATTGAACTGTCCTATCTATCTCATTCATCTATTTTTGAATTGTCTGTATTTTTGATTGTGGACTGAAATGGGAAAAGACTGGTTTAAAACCAAACAGTTGTGGAAAGGATTGCTGCACTTTTTTAAAATGAGAAGTTACTGAAGCACTATTTACACAGATGTTTATTCAAGCAGTGGGGGAAATCTAATTACAGACAAGCTGGGTATGTGTACAAATGGAAACTTGGCCAGCAAAAAGTAGCTGATTGCTCTGGGGAATGGGGACCTTTTGTTGATGACAAAGACTTGCTGCCTGCCAACAACAATGTGATTGGTTTCTAGGTAGCTCAACAGCTTGTGGCTGTGAATATTGGCACTAGAAGCCATCAGACCTCCGGAAAGGAAGACACTGTCCTTTCTCCACAGTAAAACACATTCAGCCTGATGAAAGCCAGTTTACTTCCCTTCTCAGTTTTTGTAAGCTGTGGCCCTTAACAATAAATCAGAGACTTTCTAAGTTGCTTTTTGCCTCCTGTGAGCCTGGGGAAGGTAGGTTGAGGAACAGGAAGTCCTGATGAGCAAAGGAGGGTCGTTTCAGCAAACCCTTTTGGACAGTGACCAATGAACTGCTTCTTTCCCACTACCTGACGCACATTTTCTGTGTGTGTGTGTGTGTGTGTGTGTGTGTGTGTGTGTAGGGGGGGTTTCATAATGAGGTTACAATTTTAACCAGCAGACTTGTATTTTGATTCATAATTGTTCATCTATTTATTTGCAAACATTGTAATTCCTGTTAAGTACAGCAATGTGGTCCATGTTTTCTGCAAACCTGGGTCTGAAAGACAGAGAAATTGGTGGGGGTGGAGGGAAAACTGGTATTGTGAACTTCTATAAATCTTTAACTTTTGTGATGACTCTGGGAATTGCAGAGCTTCATCTTTGGCACACTTGCCCCATGAGGATGAAACCTCTGAGGCAGCACACTGAATGTTGCTCCAATGTGTCAGCCTAGATCTTTTTTGCTTGATTCCCTGATTGGGATTTAAACCCATCACTTTCTGACTGTAGGCCACAATGCTGCAGAAGAAGTGAAGGTGGTCTTTCATGTTTCCTTCTGTTGTATTGGGATGGATGTAAAACTGTTGCACTAAATTGTGAAGAAAATGTATTCTGGATTTTTGAGGTTTCTCTCCTTTCTGCTGCTGTGTTTCTCCCCCCCCCCCCCGCCCCCCTCTCTGCAGACGGTCTTCTGATCTTCCCAGTGACGAGATCATGGATGATTGTCAGCTGGGTAACATTCAATTATCAGGTAACGTTATTATTTACTTGGAAATGTTTGTCTTGCCAAACTGTTTCGGTTCTGTGGTAAGACCATGTAATTTGTTGTTCTGTGACTGTGCCTCCTCTAGTTCTTTTCTCTTTTGTTTTTGTTTCTTGCATCATGTTTTAGGTAATTTTCATTGAGGAAATTATTGTGCCCCTCTCCATCATGGTGCTTTGGGGCAGGAGAATGAATCCAGTTTTCATGGGGGACCATTGCTTTGTTTTAAACTAATTTTAAGGTTACAATCTTATTACTACATGCTTCTTTTCACACCTCAACATGACAGCATTGCACATCAGTTATATCTGATGTGTGTTCTGATAACAGTTTTGGGTTAAATTGCAATGAGGAAATAAGAACCTTACAAATGGATATAGATAGGTTAAGAGAGTGGGCCAAAATGTGGCAAATGGAGTTTAACCTGGATAAATGTGAGGTTGCCTATTTGGGTCAGGAAAAAAATGGGAAGGTGACTTATTGTCTAAACAGGCAGAGACTTCAGGGTGCTCTGGTGCAGAGGGATCTGGGTGTCCTTGTTCATGAGTCACAGGAAACTAGCATGCAGGTACAGCAGATAATAAAGAAAGCAAATTGAATGTTGACTTTGATAGCTAAAGGAATAGAATATAAATAAAGATGTTGTTGCAACTATACAAGGTATTGGTGAGACTTCACCTGGAGTATTGTGCCCAGTTTTGGTCCCGTTGTTTGAGGAAAGATGTCGTGGCATTGGAGGCAGTTCAGAGGAGGTTCACTAGATTGAGCCCAGAGATGAGGGGCTTTGTCTGATGAAGAGAGATTGAACCTGTATTCTCTGGCATTTAGAAGAATGAAGGGAGATCAAATTGAGATATTCAAGATGATAAAAAGTATGAATAAAATAGATGTGGAGCAGATGCTTCCTTTTGTGGTCGTAGCCTTCAGATAAGGGGGTAGTAAGTTTAAAACAAATTTCAGGAGAAACGACTTCTCCCAGTGGGTTGTGGAGCTGTGGCATTCCCTACCCCAAAGTGCCGTGGGTGCTGGGACAGGGAGTAAAGGTAAGGAGGAGTTAGACAGATTTTTATTTGGTAATGGTTGAAGGGTTATGGAGAGAAGGCAGGAAATTGGGAGTGAGGAGCATATCAGCCATGATCGAATGGCGGAGCAGACTCGATGGGCCGAATGGCCTAATTCTTATCTTATGAACTTATGAACTAAACTCTAGTTGAGGTCTCATGCTACTTTTCAACTGATCAGGAGCTTTTTTTTGTATGATCTCGAATTGGGGGAACCACTATTGCCATGTTGATGACATGTAGTATATATTCCTCCAGAATCTATGAAGTTGGACAATGTTCTTAGGAAAGATCTACAAGGTAGATTCTCCATCTTGTCTCTCTCTGCTGTCTTTCATAATTTACATGTTTAACTGGTTTTCATTCCACTCTTGCATATGAAGCTAACACTTGATGACTGAAAGGCTGAAATATACGGGTATTCTATAATGTCTCTTCTTTTCAGCCGTGAGGTGTTGAGGGGGAGTGGAGGCAGTGATGCAGAACCGGGCTTGTTTCTCGCAGAATAGTTTAAATACACCACTTTAATACACCTCATTAAATGTACACTCGGGTAGTAATATATAATGTACAGAGGAACCTCTATTATCTGGCATTAGATTAACCGAATTTTGGATTATCTGAACAAGATCTCAAGGTCCTACAAAAACGTTACATCAAAGAGGTAAGTGTATTTGATTTATGTGGACTGAAGAAGATGTGAAAACACTGGAAAAAACAAAGAAACATAAGCAGCTCAAGCATCAGCAACTGGATATCTTTTAGGTAAGGGTTAGTTACCCAGCCCTTTGCAAAAGTAGGTGTTTTACAGTTTTCCTGTCACTTTATGCTTCTGTCTTGCTATCACGAGACTGAGTTCCTAGAACCTGACAAATGCTCTTGTGATCGTAGAAGCTGTTTGAGACTTTGTTAATGCTGGGATTTCCTCCACAGTATTTATGTGATGGGAAGGGTTTAGTCCTTCTCAGTTTAACCTGTAATTTGCAGAATGCAAGATTAGTTTGTTTAAATAGCAGACTCATTAAAATTATAGATTTAAACAAATTCTCTAGTAGAGCACAGTGTTAGATCAGTATGCCTTCCCTTGTTTAAGGTAAAATTGATTATCTGAACAAAATGTGCCCACCCATCTCATTCGGATAATCGAGGTTCCTCTGTACATGCCATGTTACTACTTTCCTCCATTTTGCCAGTCTCTCGCAATGCGATAGCCTCCGTCAGTGCTTGTGAACACTTAAGAATGATAGCTCTATAAAAATTTGACAGTAAAGACCCTTTCCAATCCATCACATTCTCACTTCACTCTGATTGTGTTTCTCCCCTACAGATTTAATGGAATTTCTGGAATCCGATTCGATGATTTAGAACAAATAGTGAAATTATACATGAGGGATCTCGCCTTTCTACTGCAAAATGAATCGTCAATGCCGTAATTTCTAGAATGTGGACTTTGTTCCATCATCTTAACTCTGTACACTTCATAGGATTATCTTTCATAATGTTTTTAATTCTGAGATTGAGCTGTCACTGTAAACAGCAAAACTGTTGTGTTGCTAAAATGCAATCTTGTGTGTACGTAAAAACAAGCCAACGCTGATGGTACATGTGACAAGAGCTTGAAAGAGTATCAGTGAACCATCTCATTCCCATTCCAATTTATGTAGGAAATTAAAGGAGAAATGTGAATATTGTTGTTTTCTGGAGCAGTGTTGCCCCAATGAATCTTGTTTTCTGCTTAACTGACCAGGAGAAAACGGTGTTATGGTCCATGCTATCCCCATCATGTTGGAGGTGGTGTAGCATATAAATTCATGTAAAACATTATTCTGCTGAGACAGGAAAAGGCCAGGCCACAAATGTTTTTCCCTCACCACCCCCCCTCCCCAAAAAAAACTTATAACAACACTAACCTCACTATTATTGCTTCTCTCCCCCACCTGTATCATTAAATGGCCCTTGTAGGATCACAAGTCATCAATTTGATGATTAACCTTATGCTTTCTTCTGCTTTGCAAAATATTCTTGTAGTTGTAGAATATGTTTGGAACTAAGCATTTTTAGGGTAAAGCAAAGAAAGTATCTCACAATAAGCCAGTGCTGCTTAAGTTTTCAATCTAAGAAAGCATCTTTACAGAGACTTGCTTCTTTATCTTTAATATTTGGACTGACTATATTTTTTTAATCCATCTTGAATAGGCTTATTATCTAATTGGGAGAAACTGATGGAGCCTTCCTGTCCACGAATTTTATACTGCCTGATAATTTGAGAGATAAACATAAAAAAGGAGCTGGATAAAAAGTGTAACTATAGTTTACTTTGATGACTTTCTGCTGTTCAGTGCTGGAAGAATTAGGAAAGCAATCTTTCCTTTTTCACCAGATTGACTGTTGCAGAGTTCTTGAATCCTGTTCCCAAAGTGACCAAGATTTCACAAAAGTAATCCTGGTTTATTCTAAATAAGTGAGTTAGGATTATATGCCAAATTCTTTTAAAAGATGTTCCTCATGTTTGAGGAACAGACTTGTCATGTGTGACAGTTGCTGGTATAGTTGAATGTAATAATTAGGATATATCAACATTGAACCAAGTGAAATACTCATGAAGGTTTTTAAGAATAAATCAAATTGTGGTTGACATAAAGTCTTAGAGGTTTTTCTGTGAAAGATCCCCTTGAGGTACAGAAAAGGAAATTTTTAAGTCTTGTGCATTACAGTTGTTGCACAATTTACTTTCTGTTTATATGTGACTACCAAATAGCCATTACATCGCAACATATGTCAGTTGTGCAATTCATTCCCTTGCACTCGCTCTCCTGCATGTGTGCATTCATGCCCTTGCCTGTTCTCATGTGTATTCCCACTGCTGTTTAACCCCTCTTCTATGCTTTGTCAATAACCCAATTAGCTTTTTACAGTGGCTGTCCTGTGTAAATATCTGGTATAGAATATGGGTTCATTGTGAACGGTGTTTCAAATCTGTATGAGATAAAGATAATAAGGTACACAAATGTTCCAGACATTTGATTTTTCTGATGCTTGGTCTACTGAGTTGGTTCTAATTATCATTTGAACCTTAATGTATGCATCATTGTTAAGGTGCTTTATTTACAGATTGATTCCTGGGATGGCAGGACTGATGGATGAAGAGAGTCTGGATCAGTTTGAAATGTATTCATTGGAGTTTTGAGAGGGGAGGGGGGCAGATTTCCACAGAAGCCTGTAAACTTCTAATTGGACTAGAAAAGGTAGATGTAAGACGGATATTCTTGATGGTGGGGGGAGTCCAAAACCAGGGATCGCAGTCTAAGGATATGGACTAAACCATTAAGGACTGAGATCAGCAGAAATGGGGGGGGGGGGATGCGGGCGGTAGGGTGCGGGCGGTATGTACCATTCTCTGCCACAAAAAGTGGTCAAAGCCAAAACACAATGTTCTGAAGAAGGAGTTAGACATAGTTCTTAGGGGACAGGGGACTAAGTTTGATGCTCTGTGTTTCTATGTTTTTGATGATGGGTGCTCCATTGTTTGATGGGAGTCAGAAGTTCACTTGAAATTTAGGTATTAGAGACTAGTGGGAATTTCAGAGGTAAAAATGAAGATTATTGAACCAGAAATGAAGTAATTGTTGTAATGTTTCACACCCTGCACATTTTATAGAGTGTATGTTAAGGGACCAACTCCACTGTTCCTCAGTGTATATTCTCCACAACAGGTTTGTCGAACCTCTTTGCAGTCCCTAAAAATGAGATGACTATTTTCTGGCCTTCTCTGATATTGCCTTTACTTCCAAAAGAAACCAGTGCCTGCCCATTTGCTTACTGCAGCAATGCTGAGTATTCCTCAGGTGCCTGTCTCCCAGGAATCATTTCGCTTTCACCCATATTTGCACATGATGGACCACGTTTTGTTTTTATTTCCTCATTCATGGGGACAAGTGTGCAAGTCTTAAGAAGAAAGAGAAAACACCAGATGTTTGGAAACTTATTTTACTATCAATTTAAGCTACTGTGTTTGAACAACCTAAAAATTGGAAACCAATTTCTCACCTGCCCAACTCAAAATTGAACACTAATTCAGTAAGATACCTGGCATTGTCTTTGCCTGCATAAGAAGTCAATGTCTGCCTATCCTGTTGATGTAGCAACATGGAGTATTCCAGATTAATGTCTGTCTTATCAGAAATTATCATGATTTTGATTTGATGTTTTTCATTCTTGCGAAAATCTGTGGCAGTGAGATGTGCTGCCAAATAGTGTAATGAATTGGAGGGCTTGGTTCAATAGATTTGGGCAAGACACCGTGGGAAAATAATGACTAAAATGACCCAAGGTCACATTCTGCAACAGCTCTCTTCAGGTCAGTCATTTTACAGCTAAAGCTTCATGTGGAACGGGTTATGGATTTCAGTGGCATCTGTTCCAAATGGGTCTGCAAATGTTTGAAGCTGCCAATCAGTGCAGTGTAATTTTCATTGACTGAGCATGTCTCACTGGTGTTGTGAAATGAACAACGTCCTTAATTTTCAATGTTTCTGAAGCAGTCCCAACCTCTGAAGGAACATTTGGGCACGTTCATATAGTTTGTTGATAAACTGACCCTTCCCTTTGAAGACTGAAAGTAACTTAGTGTCAATCAGGAATTCCAAGTCATTCAACCACTCGTCAGTCAGGAAGCTCACATCTTCTGCTTTGTTTGCCATCGAGGGTTTTAATCCCTTCTTACAGTGCCCAGAATCTGCACTTTGATGAAAATGTCTTGCCCCATTGTTGTGCCTCTCTTGCAGTTTCTCAAAGTCTTCTAATTTTTATGACGACTCATTTAAAGATTACTTGCTGAACTGTAGCACATCCATGGTGTTCTCTGGCTCTAAACTGATGGAAAGTAAGCTTTTTATGATCAGGGAATGTTGAATGTTCGATGCAAGGTTCTCCACTCTCCTAGCCATGGTTTGATGTGAAAGGCAAGTTTTCTCTGGGTGCGCTACAGTTGTAAATACATCCAGTCTTTCAAAATCTCCATCAGATTGGAGTTTCCCAAATTATATAATAGCAACTGGTCTTTGTTTACAGTTTCATTTACAATTCTGAATAATGATTGTTAGTCAACCAGCATTTTGTGATTTTCTTTTTGCTTGCTTGATTCTCACTTGAACTTTTGAGGTTGTTGAACATGCAGCATGTTTTGTACAATGGTACCATTTGGTTTTACTCCTTAAAACCAGCTATCTTCTCCAGACACAACATGACCCTGTTGTGCTCAAGAACAAAGAAGACATTGATCTAATGCCTACATTGTTAATTGTCTTGCCTGAGACAAAGGGGGACAGCATCTTTGTATTCCCATGTGTTATGGGTAATAAACAGATAATATCCAATCCCATTGCAAGAATGTTGTTTAACTGAATAGCTCCTTCTGGAATCTAAGTGAGAGAAGCTGCCTTCAAGAATGAGGAGAGGTACAATATCAGAGTTCCTTGTACATTTTGCTGCCATCGTAGCCATAAACAGCTAGCTGAGCTGCATTCTTGCCACTTCTGTCCTGAAGTTGAACCTGTTCCCCACCCTCAAATTAGCAACCTCTCTCTGGCAGTGGCCACCTTTCTTAATTCTGCAGCCAAGTTCCACAGTGAGGCCTCTATTTAGTCCAACCGAGATTCTCCTGGTTTCGAAGAGAGGCATGGGTCTCTGGTTTCTGTTTACTCTGTCTCACCCCAGTCACCATTACTGCAAAATTAAAACCACCTGGCCAGTGCTTCTCCTGTCAGGAGTGAAGTCTTGGACTGCAGCTTCTTCTGAGTCAGTTCTCCCTTTGCTGTTCCCCTGTTTACTCACTGCACAACTTCAGTGCTGTGAAAATTCAAAACGCTCATCTCTATGTACACTTCCACTGTTTTTCTGCTCATTCAATCAGAGGCTCTGTTTCACCCACATTTAGTTTCTGATCAAGCTTATTGGCAGGAAGAAAACAGATTCTGATTGGCTGAGCAGCTTGTCACATTTCTCAAAAACAGTGTTTCTTTCCACAGTAACTTGGACAAGGACTCTTCTATTACAATGTTGGCCAGTCATATTGCAGCCAGTGGACTGCCTGTTGACCAGGGCTGGTATACACCAGGGCTTTGATAGGTCATGCACAGAATATCAGCTGGATAAAACTGGTGTTTAATTTTCAAATACTTCAGGATATTAGGAGCTTGCTAGGGCACAGTTTGTGTGTGGAAAGACAAAGCAATTTACTGGAATATGTATTTAAGTTTGGTTTACTCTGTGGTTTATATTTTTACTCTTAGCTTTGCACTTATCTGCAATATATATTGTACAAGTCAGTGACAGTAAACATAATAATTCAGGCTCATTGCAGATGCAAATTCCCATCATAGTTAATATTTTGCTATGAGTAGTCTTTACAGGATTCATCTGGGAAGGAACGGTGGGAGGAATAATATTCAGGACTGTTTCTTTTTTCCCTCCAAATACTGGAGAACTACTTGTTAAAACCACTACTGTTCATACAAAATGTTGGGGTTGGGGAGGGGGACGGAGGGTGGCTCTTGTGGTACGGTGGTAGTGTCCAGGCAAGCCAGGTTCAAGTTCTCACCTCCTCCAGAGGTGTATATTAAAATGTTTTGAACAGGTTGATATAGAAAGTATCTGCATGCAAAATGTCTGAGTTTTCAGCAACCTGGAACAAGCCTAGCTTTCTGCAGATATCTCTCAGTTCCTCTTGGCACGTATGTTGTGTTAACTGACTGAGACCAGGCTCTACCTATATTTTATTTCCACAGGATCAAAAATAATGCCATTAGTTTGTGTTGTTTTTCTTTTGGTTAAGTTTGTCTGATCAGTTTATCGCTGTTTGTGTAATTTTCATTCTTTGATCAATAAATAATGTAAAACAACCTTTATGGAACTTTTATTCCAATTAATTTTTTTCTTCCTGGGGTTTGGAAAGTAGACCATGCGGTATCGTATTTTAGCTTTTTTGTTATATAACCAAATCTTGCAGAGTACTCAACTGTTTGGTACAGACTGAGGCTCACTGTGTCATTATGCCCTCACAAAAGTGGTCCTCATGATGGAAATGCATCTTGGGAATAGAGAATATTTTTTCAGAAGTGTAGAACCTAATCTTACAAATACCAGTTATTTAGGTGGCATCTACATGTCTGAAGCACCAAGAAGATGAAAATGCCCCTTAAATAATTGCTCAGGTACTTCAAGTGCTCATATCTGGAGGTATTACTAATTACTGATGGGGATATTGCAATCTACTCTTTCATGTTTTCTATGCACCCTTTTGATCACCAAAAGGAAAGTTCTGAATAAACACTCCTTGTTCCTGGAATGGCAGATAAAGTAAAACTCCAGAACATTAATCTTTCTACACTCCTCCAACATTCAATGCTGGCCTGTTGCTTTCCATAAAAATTGAGGAACTTGTTGTGTTTTCAATGGCTCCTCTTTAGTGTCTCCAAGTTTGCTTCTTGAGTGTTCTAAATATTAGCTTAATCTAAAACACTCTACAGGAGTAAAATGATCACTTTATTTTATGATTAAGCTGCAATATTTGCCTTATTAATTACAAATCTAATGATTTGGAACAACAATTATCATTGTACAGTAATTGTATTTTTATTTCATCACAACAAAGTAAATAGCAATCTAGAACTCTGAGCATTAGTCAGAGTTTGTTTCAGTTACACAGTGACACCTCCAACTCCAATGTGCAGACATTCCTTCAGTTGCCAAAGGGATGGTCATCATAATCCATAATATATAAGTACAACATTACTGCATTGACAACTATTATTCTACCAAAGCATGTTATCCAGTTTAAACATTAACTGTCCTTGATGCAGTGAGCAAATAACCCATTTTCTCTGTTGGTAGCAACACCAAATAGTCTCAGATGGTCATGTTCGAGAGAATACCATTTCAAGCTTGTTATACACAATATAGATTCTGGATTAGTGGTGCTGGAAGAGCACAGCCGTTCAGGCTGCATCCAAGGAGCAGTAAAATTGATGTTTCGGGCAAAAGCCCTTCATCAGGTATCCCTGATGAAGGGCTTTTGCCTGAAACGTTGATTTTTTTTTTCCCTAAACTGCTCCTTAGATGCTGCCTGAACTGCTGTGCTCTTCCAGCACCACTAATCCAGAATCTGGTTTCCAGCATCTGCAGTCATTGTTTTTACCATACATAATATAGTAACTGCTATATAATTACATGGGAATCTCCCCCAAGAGAAAAGTAAAAGTCATTGCCAGGGAAGTATAATCTTTTAAAAATCTTGCTTCCATCTTCTTCTATCATTCATACACTAAATAGGAGCAGGAGAAGACCATATGGCCCTTGGGCCGCCTCTGCTATTCAATACGATCATGCCTAGATTTGATTTCAATATTACTCACCCACCTGCTCCCCATATACCTGAATTTACTGAGATCCCAAAAATGTCTATCCCTGCCTTGGATATATTCAATGATGAAGCATCCAAAACCCATTGCAGTACAGAATTCAAAAGAATCTCAACTCTTTATTATAATGTAATTTCTACTCTTAGTCCTAGATTTATTGGCCCCCTTATCCTGAGACCGTGCCCCTACTATGTCTCAGATCTCCTGACCAGTGAAAACTATTTATGTCAACCCTTTTTTTTTAAAGAATCTTCTTTCTTTCAATTAAATTGCCTTTCGTAGTTGGTCCTTGGAATGAAAGTGTTGTCCTATCTCATGAACCTTCTTTCTACTGCCTCCAATGCAAGTATATCCTTCCCTAAAATATGGGGGGGCAAAATGCTGGTGACCACTTGGTTTGAATTATTCAGTGGTGTTTTTTTTAGTAATTAGCCATCTGACCAAAGTTGTGGTGATTTTATAGGTGTGAATATTGATTTTTGACTTTGCTGTAAGACAAATAGTTCTATTGTACATTCTGGCAGATACAGCTGTTTGCATTAACTAGACACCTACATCACAGGAAACACATGAGAACCAGGACTGGTATTCAGACTTTTGTGACAAAAGAGGTTGGTGGATTTTCACCACTCTCCCCTGTATTTTCATCAGATGTATTCTCACAGTTGCTCCCTGCTGTCTCTGGTAGGGAGTAAGACATCTGGTAGTTCCTTAGCAGCTTTGCAATGTGGTGATGGTTGAAGTGAATTGCATCATCAAGTGGAGTATTACCCCATCTGTGGATAGGTAAAAGAATGACTGAAGACAAAATTTATAGATTACAATTATTTTTACTGTTGTCATCTCAATGGATGTTAATTTTAAGATTGGGTGATTAGATTAGATTCCCTACAGTATGGAAACAGGCCCTTTGGCCCAACAAGTCCACACCTATCCTCCACAGAGTCCCCCAACCAGACCCCTTCCCCTACATTTACCCCTGACCTAATACTCTGGGCAATTTAGCACGGCCAATTCACCTGACCTGTACATCTTTGGATTGTGGTAGAAAACCCACGCAGACACTGGGAGAATGTGCAAACTCCAGACAGTTAGTTGCCCAAGGTAGGAATTGAACCTGGGTCCCTGGCGCTGTGAGGCAGCAGTACTAACCACCGTGCCGCCTGATATGTTTGAGTTTCTCGCTTAAGGTGGTCCAACATGTGCAACTACGTCACAGTAATGGGAAGGATACCAGACCTACACTGCAGCAGCATGTAACCAAAATTTGCATCTTTCCTATTGCTAGAACTTAATCCGATGAATGATTGTAGTGCTTTCAGGAAAAGTCCTGCTACATTCCATTTCTAGATCATGAGCAAAATACTCTAAATCTATACCAAGATTATACGAAGCAGAACCCAGCTGATATTACTACTGGACAAGTCACATCTCAAAATTAAACCTGGGCTGTAAATTCTCTTATGTAATGAACTGCTATTTTATTGTAAAAGAAAAATAATAAACCAAGCTATATAAATTAGAACCTAAGTTGAAAGATCTTACAGTCCCATCTATTTTTCCAACATGTTAAAGTGTTTCAGATCTAGAGATATCCTTCTATATCAGGTTTGACTTGACTGCTTCTCTCCAGTTTTGTGAACTCTGAGATCTTACATGAATACTCTCAAAACAGAATGATTGATGAGATTTTGTCAGTCTTTTAATAATCTGCAGTTGAATTTTAACCATACACCCTTGGTCAGGAACTTCACAAGCTACACTTTTACACAAAAGTAATTGTTTTCCCTAAACTGTCTTATGCTCCTTTTTAAGTGAGTAACAATATTTGCTTCTAACCCCAGTTCAGTCTGGTCTCCTCAAATTTTTAATTTCCTCCAAAACTGACCAAAAAGCTTTTGATTGCTGGGTTTTTCTCAGCTAAGATCAATCTTTGATTATTCTAAACCAAAAGCAAGTTAAGCCTTTCAAAGTTTACTCTGCCTGTCATAAACTCCATAGTATAAACCAAACAATCTTCCATTAATGCTCCAGAGGGCTTGCAGTCATGTGCTCTCTGACACATAGTGGATGAAGCCAGGGTTCCAGAAAGGATTCTCTGGCCTTTCCTTTTAACCCCTCCACAAAAGTAACCAACACCCATTTGCCACTAGTTTGAAAGCAAAGCTCGCAATATGATATATTTCGTTATACTTGTAACTGGAAGAACACTAATATCCATCTCCAGGTTAGACTCGTCAAAGTTGGAGTGGAAAAAAATCATGTTGAAGCTGAACTGAAGAGCAAGAATTATCTAAACCTCATTTATATCTCTTCAACTTCTGCGATTTTTCACTTACCTGTCCTTGCAAAAGGGGTTTACACGACAGCCATCAAGAAGAAAACTGACCACTTCCACATGACCTACATAAAATTAATAAACATTTAAGTGTGTTAAAGCAATAGCAATGAGTCTGGGAATAGATATATTGTGGGTCACATCCTACTGTTTCACTTATGGAACATGGGTTAGAACCTATGATATGAATGTCTCATCACAATTATGAATGGAGCTCAGACAGTTTCCACCAATTAAAATGGCTAATTGATAGGGGCTTGGAGCAGAAAACAACTCCAAATTTGGCAGTTGCTCTAAACTGATGGTCTTACTCCAATACCACAGGATAACTGATGTGGGAAGCAATGTTTCACTGGTTCAGTTGAAGATGCTGTTCTGTGGAACACTGATGATGTGAAAGCTTTTTTTTCCCCTGTTGATAGGTTAAGTAGGATGTTTGCTGAATATTTCATGCCACCTCCCTGCTCTCACTTCAACCCTGCCAAAATCCTCATCCATACCAATGTTACCACTAGACTATTCCAGCTGGTGCCTGGCTCACTTTCCAATTCCACCCGATGTAAAGCTCACACTCATCCAAAACTCTGGTGCCCATTTTGTAAGTCACTCCAAAATCTTACTGACCCATCATCCCTGTTTTCCTAACCTTCACTGGCAACTGATTCAACAATAATTTTAAAATCCTTATCTTTGTTTTCAAACCTCTCCATAACCTCATCCTTCATTACTTTGTAGCCTCCTTTGACCTTCAATACTGATCTCTTGCACATCCCAGTTAAGTGTTTCCTTGGTGGTTGTGCCTTCATTCACAGCGTGTAGGAGTCATTGGCTAAGCCAGCATTTATTGTCTATCCCTAACTGTCTTTGAGAAGGTAGTGGTGAGCTACCTTCTTGAACCACTAGTTGCAGGATTTTGACCCTGCAACACTAAAGGAACAGTGATATACCCCAAGTCAGGATGGTGAATGGCTTAGAGGGAACTTGCAGCTGATGGTGTTCCCATGTATCTGCTGCCCTTGTCCTTCTAGATGGATGTGGTTGTGGGTTTGGAAGGTGTTGTTTAAGGAGACTTGGTGAATTTCTGCAGTGCATCTAGAAGATGGTACACACTGCTGCTACTGAGCATCAATGAATAGGCCGGACATGAGCTAGGTGTTTTCACTTCCATGAACAGAGGAGCAATAGAGGGAAAACTAGCTGGGTGGTGTGGTTCTCATACCCTTTCCAGTGGATGGCTACAATGTGGAATTGGTAGAATTCAAGCTGGTTGCCTCCAGATACCAGAGTGTGTTCAGTTCGAGAGGAGAAAGAGATACTAAATGTAATGAAAATTGGAGGGCATGCTGCTAATTTAGTAGTTAACAACTTCATCCATACCTTCAGCTGCAGCTATGTGCAGCGGTGTACGTGAATCATAGTCTTTCTGTTCCATATCCATGGCAGAGAGTGCAAATCTGGAAAAGTGAGCACACTGTCAGAGTACACACTGGTCTCAAACTCCTCTGCCCCAATTTGGCTTAGTTTCAAAATGATTTTATTAATAATGCTCCATTCAAACTGCTTGGAACGTTTTGCTACATTAAAGGCACTGATGTAATTTTGATTTTGCAATGAAATTCAATGCAATGGAGACTTTAAATATAACATTAACATTATGTATTTGTGGTGGGACACAGCAAATGGAAGCAGTGAGGCAGTAGTTTGCTTGCACTATTTACATCTAGCTTGTGCTGTTGAACAGTAAGGCTGAGCTGAAATCAGGCAATTCCTGATAAAAGGAGAGAAGGAGAATATGGAATCAGTCCTCTGTTTCACATGCCTATTTTGAGCCCTGATAACATTTGAACAAATGTAAATGCCAGCCTGTTTACCTTCCATCTTGGTCAGATTGTGGATCGCGGCGGGCTCATGTTTGGCAAGGCCTCAGGCCTGTAATATAATCTCTGACAGACACACAATTGGTCCATCCCATCCCATCAAGCTTGTGCCAGCTGAGTGCACAACTCCAGATTCTCCTGCCATTTTGACTGCAAATTGGATGGCCAATGGGGTGAAGCAGCCAAAAGAGAGTGTAATGTAGAATGCAAACAAAAGATGCCAACGTGAAAGTGTTTTGCTGAGACACAGGACTGAAATTCACTTTCGGCCCAATTGTTATACAGCCTGATGGATTTTCCATTCTGGGCAATGAAATGAGCTCTGTGGCGGTGGTCCTGATCACAGCACTTCTATGCACCAGTTCAACTGAGTGCAGGTCAGGAACTATCTGACCCTCTCCAGCCCATCCATGCCGAGCACTTCCACTTAGCAGAGGAAAGGCAGATAAACATTTATGTATAGAATGTTGGAGCAGAGTTAGGCTATTCGGCCCTTTGAGTCCGTTCCACCATTCGATCATGGCTGATGCATTTCTCAACCTCATTCTCCTGCCTTCTCCCTGTAGCTCCTGATCCATCTTATTAATCAAGAGCCTATCTATCTCTGTCTTAAAGACACCTAATGACTTGGCCTCAACAACCTTCTGTGGCAATGAGTTCCACAGGTTCCCCACCCTCATTGAAGAAATTCCTTCTCCTCTCTGTTCTAAAGGGTTGTCCCTTCACTTGGAGGCTGTGCCCTCTGGTCCCAGTCTCTCCTTAATGGAAACATTTTCTCCACATCCACATTCTCCAGGCCACCAGTATTCTGTAAAATGTCAATGACATCCTCCCCTCATCCTGTTATCCTCTATCAAATGCAGACCCAGAGTCCTCAACTGCTCCTCATCTGACAAGCTCTTCATCCCCAGGAATATCCTTGCAAACCCCCTCTGGACCCCCCTCCAACATTCATCCTTAAATACAGGGCCCAAAACAGCTCACAATATTCCAAATACAGTCTGACCAGAGCCTTATACATCCTCAGCAGTACAACCCTGCTCTTATATCTAACCCTCTTGAAATGAATGCTAACATTGCAATTACCTTCCCAAATGCCAACTGAACTTGCATGTTAACCTTTAAGAGAATCCTGAACTAGGACTCAAGTCCCTTTGTGCTTCAGATTTCCAAAGTCTTTCACCATTTAGAAAATGGTCTCCACCTCTATACTTCCAAAATACAGAACATGTTCCCTCTTTGTATTCCATCTGCCACTTCTTTGTCCACTCTACAAGCCTGTCCAAGTCCTTCTGCAGCCTCATCGTTTCCTCAACACTACCTGTCCGTCCACCTATTTGTCATCTGCAAACTTAGCAACAGTGTCCAAAGCTCCTTTGTCCAGATCATTAACGTATTATGTAAATAGATGTGGTCCTAACACTGACCCCTGTTGACCTCTAGTGGTCACCCGCTTTCATTCCCCACTCCCTGCTTTCTGCCAGTCAGCCAATCCTCTGTCCATGCCAATATCTTGCCTCTAACACCATGGGCTCTTCTCTTATTTAGCAGCCTCCTATGTAGCAGCTTGTCAAAGGCCTTCTGGAAATCCAAATAGATCACGTCCACTGGCTCTCCTTTGTCGAACTTGCGTGTTACCTCCTCAGAGAATTCTAACAGATTTGTCAAGCATGACCTTCCCATATGAAGCCATGCTGACTCTGCCTTATTTTACCATCCACTTCCAAGTACTCCACAAACTTGTCCTTAATAATAGACACTCAAATCTTACCAATGACCAAGGTCAGCCTAACCAGCCTATAGTTACCTATCTTCTGCCTGCCTCCCTTCTTAAACAGGGATGTTAAGAAAATTTGCAATTTTCCAGTCCTCTGGTACCCTCTCTTACTCCAGTGATTCCTGAAAGATCACAACAAATGCCTCCACAATTTCCTCAGCTATCTCCTTCAGAACTCTGGGGAATAGTCCATCTGGTCTGGGTGATTATCCACCTTCAGACCTTTCAGCTTCCTCAGCACCTTCCCTTTAGTAATGGCCACTCCATTAATCACTGCCTCCCGACCCTCTTGACGTTCTGGTATGCTACTGGTGTCTTCCACTGGGAAAATGAATGCAAAGTACCTGTTCAGTTCCTCTGCCATTTCTTTGTTTCCCATTACTACTTCTCCAGTCTCGTTTCCAGTGGTCCAATGTCCACTCTTGCCTCTTTCTTACCTTTTAAATATCTAAAAATACCTCCAACAATCTTCTTTTACAATACCAGCTAGCTTAACCTCATTTCATCTTTTCCCCCTATTGCTTTTTTCGTTGTCTTTTGCTGGTTTTTAAAGGTTTCCCAATCTTCTCGCTTCCCACTAATCTTCACCACATAGTTTGCTTTTTCTTTTGTTTTTATGCTGTTCCTGACTTCCCATGTCAGCCAAGGTTGCCTCATCCTCCCCTCAGCATGTTTCTTCTTCCTTGGGATAAATTTCTGCTGTGCCTCCTAAATTACCCCCAGGAACTCCTGCCATTGATGCTCCACCATCTTCCCTGGTAGGCTCCCCTTCCAATCAACTCTAGCCAATTCCTCCCTCATACCTTTACTCAATTATAATCCCATTACAGCTGATTCCAAAAAACTAGCCACCAGGATACATGAACACCAACTAGCCACCAAAAGACATGACCAGCTATCATTAGTATCCTTACACACAGACAAAGAAGGATACCGCTTCGACTGGGACAATACATTCATCCAGGGACAGGCTAAACAGAGACACACATGGGAAGGCCTAGAGGCCTGGCATTCAAACCAGAACTCCATCAATAAACACAATGATTTGGACCCCATTTACCAACTCTGAAAAAGAGCCCGAAATGATATCATCCACCTTAACAAACCAAGACACATAAATAGAAAGTGGAACGGTACACCAGTGTTTCAATGGAGGCTCACTAATGGTGTTACCTGGCATGGTGACAAAACATCGGAGAAGAAACCTACCGGATCAGCGAGCAAACTTACAAACTGATCCTCAACCTGAGCTACAAACCTTCTCAAAAATCACATTCCAGTAATTTTCTCCATAACTACATTTCTCTTTTGTACCTCAGTGCTATGGTCAAATTGCTTATCCTCCCTACAGCCCCTGCTCTTGTCCACACGGAGTATGACTCTCAAACCTGCTGACAAGCTCAAGGGCTGAGGCTCCTACATCATTACCTCCTGGATGCCTCCACCTGCCTCGCTCATACTCACACCCTCCTGTCCCTGACCACTGACCAAATTCAAGGTAGTTAATCTAGGAGATGTGACTGCCTTCTGTAACACAGCATCCAGGTAACTCTCCCCCTCCCTGATCTATCGCAGCATTTGAAGCTCTTGCTCCAGCTCATGAAACAACCAGCACTTGCTACAGATGTGATCACTTTGAACCACAATGTGATCCACCACCTCGTACATCATGCAGTTACAACACATTGGGGAGGAGAAAGTGAGGACTGCAGATGCTGGAGAGTCAGAGTTGAAATGTTTGGTACTGGAAAAGCACAGTAGGTCAGGCAGCATCTGAAGAGCAGGAGAGTCGACGTTTCAGGCATAAGCCCTTCATCGCCTGGCCCTGCATGTCTATTTTATTTACTTAGTTCTTTATTTGTTTTTTTTTTAAAAATTCTGCAAGTATTATGGTTTATAACCTGTAATTATTTCTCTCATGTCCCTTCAATAGGAAAGTAACTTATAATTGATAGTCAAATTAGCAGCTCTTACTTACCTCCGCAGTGCAGCTATGTCACCACTGTATGCAGCAAAGAGCAAGTTCACCACTGATTCCTCCTGGTAGAATCAACCAAATAGCATTTGTTTTTAAAAGATTTCCTGTTCTTTGGTTTCTATTTAAATGCTTAGTTATAACAGTAAGAACAAACTCGGAATGTTCCTCCCTGTACTTCCTACACCATCATGATTTCTACACACCCATTTGATCTTCTAGAAGGAAGTACTATGTAAATATCTCATCTAAAAAGTAATAAGTCAACATGTTCTTCCATGTCCACACTTATTTCAAACTGACAGTGGTGCCTGCATTCATGGACAAATACAGCACTGCTCCCAGCTCCTATCTCATTCTCTGGAGGCTGCTGGGACACTGCTGTTTTCCATGGGCAGACATTCTTGTGATATTTTTAAAGGTCACAAATTCTTGTCCACAGCACATTGCAGAATTCCACTTGCAAAGCAGAAACTGCATCAACATGGCAATGAGGAGGGAAAGATTGTCAAAGTGAACGGCTTAATTAAGGGCAAAGAGCGCTCGCATGGACGAACAGGAAATAGGGGATATAAAGTAACATTATGAACTGAGGAGAGCGCAGGAAAGTATCAACATTAGTTGAGGGCAAAGAGAGGGTTATTTCCATATTTCTGTGTAAACAACTTAGCAATTGAAGTCAGGAATTATCAGATGACTTTCATATATTTTGGGGTAGGAAATAGTTTAGGATTTCTTTTTTAATTTCTGGAAGTGATTGCGCAGCAGCTTGTCTCTGGCTGTGGGTCAGCCCTGGTGAAAGTGTATCAACTGAGCCAAGGGCTGGAGTAGCTGGCACACAGTGTATTCTCAGATGTGAACTCATCAGATTTCTTACCTTGACTTCACTTCCGTTTCTCCGTGGATCTAGTTTCCTGGCAAAATGCCTCAGATTGTCATAGTTGTGAAAGTTGAACAGAGAAACCAGCTCCTGAAACATAAAGGATCAATGACTCCCTGAAAGGATTTGCTCAATTAAGTTCAGGTAAGACATGGACATATACATAAAAGGGAGATAATTGTGTTGTGATTGTAATGAGGTCAGCCAGGTGGTCATCATAGAGTATGAGTTCCCTAATTAACAGCCCCAATCTGATCCAATAAGGGAGCCCTGGCTGACACATAAATGGGAGTGTCAGGAGTTTTGTTCACTAAGAGAGCTGGCTCTGAAGAAGCTGGATCAGTGTCAAGCACTCTCCCCATGTAAATAAAGGATGACTTGGTAACAGGATACCAGCTTATGTGGAATTATTTCAGAAATAACAAGAGGAGGATTAATGATGTAACCCTGCAAAAGCGCCGACTAGGTGAAGGCCAACTGGACTTGAAAACTGGCTTTATCATCGGAAAATTCAGCAAGTGGAGCATACAAGTTACAGGGTATTCCAATGGAAGTGGACACCAATCTGACTGGGCTTGGGGGACACCACTTGCGTGAAGGCAATCACTCGGGACATGTGCTGAACAGAGGGGCTCTAGGTCAGCCCACAGCAAAACCCCAAAACAAAGCCACGCTCCAGCCAAGTGATTAAAATCTTCTTCAGGGTCCAGACCAACTCGAGATGGCAAAAGAGTAACAGAACTTATCGGCTGGTATCCAGCAGAGTGCATAACCTGGAAAGTCCACTTAAATCCGGTTTGAAACAGTTAAATAAATGTCTGGTTAAATGGTCACCTGGTTCTAAAGGAGGCCAATACCGGCGTGGCAGTTTCAGTGATCACAGAACAAAATTTGCTCTGGACCTCAACCCTTAAGTTTGTGCAAGACCTCGGCTAGACTGAGAACCTGTACTGGGAACCTTACAGATTAAGGGGGCAACTTTGATTCCAGTCTCTTGTGAGAAGCAGCTGGTGCAGTTACCATTGATTGTGGTAAAAGGCTTGGGCCCAAGCCCGATGGGGCAAAATTGGTTGAGAAAGATTCACAGAGATTAACTCAACATTTTTGGTTAGAAAATGGCTGCCTAAGTGAAGTCTGAATTAAATACCTGTAAGTTTTTCAGAAATGTCTAGACACTATCAAAGGAGCCAAAGCTACCTAGCATGTTGACCAAGAAACAATTGCATGATTCTGCAAGGCCCGCCCAGTGCCATTTGCCCTATGGGCAAAAGTAGAGGCATAAATCAAGAGCCTGGAAAGGGAAGGAATCGTCAGACCAGTCCAGTTTGTGGAATGGGCAGCACCAGTTGTACTGATTGTGAAGCCCGACAGGTCAGTTCCCCTTTGTGGAGATTTTAAACAAATGGTAAACTGCTTTGCATAGTTGGATAAATATCCAATCCCTCGCATAGAGGATTTACATGCAAAGCTGGCAGGGAGGCTGTCCTTCATGAAGCGGGACATGAATGAACTTGCAATTGCAGTTACCTGAGGATTCCCAGAAGAATGCTTCTATTAATACCCATAAGAGTTTGTATCAATGTACCAAACTGCCACTTGGGGTATCGTTAGCCTGCGCAATTTTTCAGCGGATGATGGAGAACGTTTTACAAGGTCTACCCCAGGCCAGCCTTGGAAAGGGTCGCTTGGCCAAGCCAGAGCTTTCAGGGAAGTGCTATCATCCTCTAAGGTGTCAGCACACTGTGATCCCAAGCAAGATTTGGTACTGATATGTGATGCCTCCCCATATGGCATCGGGGTAGTATTAGCTCAGAGGTGGCTTAATGGAGAGGAATGCCCAACAGTGTATGCATCCCGGACTTTGGCTAACACAGTGTATAAATATACTCAGATAGAGAAGGAAGGTTTAACAGTCATATTTGGAGTCAGGAAGTTCATCAATACTTTTACAAACGTAAAATTGTAATATTTAAAGGACCACAAGCCCCTGCTAGATGTACTTAAAGAGGGCAAGGCAGTGCTGCCCATAGCTTTAGGCTGCATTCAGCGGTGGGCTTTAATACTAAGTGCATTTAATTAAAAGTTGGAACACTGTCCAAAAGGCCAAGTAGCAAATGTGGATGCATTGAGCTGCCTCCCACTGGCAAATGCACCTCTGGTGGTACTGTGACTGGAAGATCCGTAATAGTTTTTATTTATTCTGTGACAAACATTCACAACATCATTGGATGTTCGGGGGCATTACAAAGTCAGACTGTTACTGAATGAGATGTGCTGCTCTCACTAATTCTATTGAGTTGTGGAGTCTCATTCTGTTGTGATCTCTTACCTGACAGAAATCGATACCTCTCACGCTATTTCCAACTTTGTCTAAGGCAGGAGACCAACACATGATGCCCATCACATTGGGCACTACCAGCAGAACACCACCAGAAACACCAGATTTTGCTGGAAGGCCAACCTGCACACACACAAGAAAAATGATGTGACAAATACCAAAGACAATAGACAAATAATTAATGCCATGTTGTTAGGCCACATCTTCCAGCTGGATAATAAACTCACATATGAGACACCCACTAAATGGCTTTACTCTACTGGGTTGGAGAAGCCACAACATGCAAAATCTGCTGGAGAGTATCAGGAACTGGAAACAATTTCAGCCACAGTTTCGTTTGGTTGGCAAAATCTGATTCATGCTGGTTAATGTTCCTGGCCTCATCGGAGCTTTGCTGATTGTAGCCAGGATGGATGGTAAGGAGAGTGCCAAATGGTCTCGGTGCCTGAGCTAAGGAGTGGAAAACAATGCTGCTGCAGTTACTGCTTTTAAGTGCTGCCCAGTGGCTCCTATCCCCTTATTGCAAAATATGCCTGAATAGACGTTGGGTAAAGCCTGAACCGAGCTTGCCTAGAAAGCTCCTGCCCCCATTGATGGTCCCCCCAGCCAGATAGCTAGGTAATCACAATCAAGATTCAAATATGAATGAAAGATACTATGGAATAAAATCCCTGCTGAAATCAAAACCTGAACAAGAAAATTTGGCAAAAAATGTAAATAGCTTAACGTGTCATTGGCTGGTGTGAATGAATGTAGAAACTCTGTGGAAACACAGAGTTATGAAAGTATTAGGGGAAAAAAAAAGACTTGTTGAAAGCTCTCTTAATCTGACCAGTTTCAAAAACTTTACTTAGACTAATAATGAGATACTGATGAGTACTTAGAGAACAAAGTTACTTTGGCAAAATGAATTAAAGACAGATCTTAAAAGTAATTCTGCACTGCATGATAACTCTACTGTGTCTATTTTTCTTTTTGAGACTTTATACCCTACTATGGTTACTGTCAGGGGCCTGTATACCATCACAAGTGATCTCTTGCCTTTATCATTTCTCATCTCCACCCAAATGTTTCCACATCATGGTTTCCTTAGCTCACCCTTTCGATTGAGCCAGTAGAAATAGTGAACTGAACAATGTAATTGCACTTTTTTTGTTCCTTAACTCTAGCCAAATGAAATCTGACCTCAATCTTTCTGAGACATTCTTTTTCCTCCAGCACTGCAATGCTATCCTGGTCATTACTACCACACTTTTGTGCATTCCTAGCTTTCCTGAACAACTTCAAGAAAATTGAGACCCTGTCCTGACCTTCCTTGAGCCACTTTCTGATGTAACCTCAACATTATGTTTCTGCATGGCAATCTGTGTCTGTGGGATTTGCCAATCTTATTAATTTTACTCTTTCATTCTTGCGTTGCCTCCTGCTTTTGCAGATAAATGTGTAACTGATATGGAAGACACTTTCCAGTTGGAACTGCTAAATAACTATCAGAATTGGCTGGTTTTCCACTTATAGATCAGAAGTGCTGAAGCCAATTGTCCTGCTGGCAACAGCTCCCAACTAAGATCTCTCAATTTTCTGAATTCAGCACAGATTGAATGGGTCCTTTACAGTCTCTCAGATTCATAATGGGGGGTTTTAGAAATTATTCTTAGCCATCGTAGGGCTCAGAATCAGCATTATTGTGTCTTCTTGGCATACATTCATTTGTAGGTTCCAACTGCCCAAAAACATGTGATCTCACCAATTGATATTACTATTATTTATGACTTAACTGAACAGTCTTTGTAACATCACTTATTTTAGCAATTTAAAACTCACCACTCATCACTCGTGTAACTACATACAGGCAAAAAGCAAGTAATGACTTTGTAACCAACTTCTTTGTTTATAATCAAAAAGATTAGAAGGACCACAGAAAGGGTTCATTTATTCACACACTCGTGAGGCTCCTGATGGGGGTTTCATACATTCATACAGTGCAGAAAAGACCTTTCAGCCCTTTGAGTAAGCACCAACATAACTACCACTAAAAGTGTGCTAATCCCAATTTCCAGCATTTGGCCCATATCCTTGAATGTTAATATATTTGAAGTACTCATCCAAGTATTTTTTTAAAGGTTGTACGTTTCCAGTCTCCACTACCTTCCCAGGCAGTGCATTCCAGATTCTTACCACCGGTTGAGTGAAAATGTTTTTTTTCAAAATTTCCTTTGAATCTTCTGCCCCTTACCCCTAAAACTATGCCCTCTTGTGATTGACCCCTCAACCAAGGGGAAACAACTGCTCTATATTCACCCTGTCCATATTCTTCATAATCTTATACACCTCAATCGCATCCCTATTGGCACAATAAAGGCTAATATTATCTGGATAAAAGCAAATTACTGCAGATGCTGGAATTTGAAACCAAAAGAGAAAATGCTAGAAAATCTCAGCAGGTCTGGCAGCATCTGCAAGGAGAGAAAAGAGCTGATGTTTCGAGTCTAACTGACCCTTTGTCAAAGCCAATATTATCTGAACTGGTTTAGACTGGGTGGTAAATCTACATGGTCAAAATGCGTGGCACTGGAAAAGCACAGCAGGTCAGGCAGCATCCGAGGAGGAGAGTCGCCATTTAAGCTCTTCATTAGAAATGTGGGAGGGGGGCCCAAGAGGGCTAAGAGATAAATGGGAGGCGGGTGGGGCTGGAGGGAAGGTAGCTAGGAATGTGATAAGTAGATGAAGTGGGGGGGGGGGGGATGGATGATGGTGATAGATCGGAGCGGATAGGTGGGAAGGAAGATGGACAGGTGGGACAGTTCATGAGGGTGGTACCAAGTTGGAGGGTTATATCTGGGAGAAGGTGAGGGGAGGGGAGATGAGGAAACTGGTGAAATCGACGTTGATGCAGTGTGGTTGCAGGGTTCCAAGATGGAAGATGAGGCGTTCTTCCTCCAGCCATTGGGTGGCTAAGATTTGGCAGTGAAAGAGTCCAAGGTCTTGCATGTCCTTGGTGGAATGGGAGGCGGAGTTGAAGTGGTCAGCCACAGGGCAGTGGGGTTGTTTACTGTGTGTCCCAGAGATGTTCTCTGAAACGTTCCACAAGTTGGCATCCCGTCTCCCCGATGTAGAAGAGACCACATTGAGAGCAACAAACACAGTAGTTGAGATGTTTCGATGTGTAGGAAAATCTCTGCCAGATGTGGAAGGATCCTTTGGTGCCTTGGATGGAGGTGTGGGCGCAGTTTTAACACGTCTTGTGGTGGCAGGGGAAGGTGCCAGGAGTGGAGGGTGGTTTGGTGGAGGGTGTGGACCTAAATTCACATGGTTTGTTTTCCAGCACCTTCTGAACACACAACCTCTACCCCTGAGAAGGACAAAGGCAGCAAACACATGGGAACACTAGCACCTGCAAGTTCCCCTTTGGGTCTCACACATCATCCTGACTTGAAATGATATCAACCATTCCTTCACTGTCACTAGACCAAAATCCAGGAACTCCCTCCCTCACAGCACAGTGGGTGTGGCTGCACCATATAGATAGCAGTTCGTGTTCACCACGGGGATGCAGACAGTTATCACAGAGGGGTAGGACCAGCGGCAAATGGACACGGGTAACCTCACAACCTGCTAAAAATGGGGATAAGAATTGCATGAATTAATGTGCGCAGCATAAAATCTGTTGCGCGATGTGTTTCAACGTTGGCCTTCCTGGCTAATGTCAAAGCCGATGTCCTGTTTCTGCAGGAGTGTGGGATACCACACCTCAGCAGTTACAGGAGATGGTCGAGCTTGTGGGCCCATGGGCCGTCAGTTTGGTCGGGAGGCAACAATAACCGTTCCTCAGGCCTGGGTATCCTATTGCGAGGAGGCAACTTCATCTCAGAGGTTAAGGAGGTGGTGGGCGGGCGCCTCCTCACCGCTGATGTTACATACAGAAATGCTCCCATGAGACTAATCAACGTGCACGCCCTAGCGGGTAAGAGTGAACGGTTGGCCGTCCTGCAACAGCTTCCACTGTTGCTGGCTGGAGACTTCAACTATATCATTGATGCAGATGGACGATCTGGTGGAGGGGGGGGAAGAGACAGTAAACTGGACGCCACGTCCAGAGCCCTGATGGAAACAATCAAAGATGCCAAGCTGCATGACGTCTTCAGCACCCCTGCAGACGGAGCGCAGCGTAGATACACCTGGTCACGGGCAGATGGGTCTATCTGCTCAAGGATAGATTACCTGTTTGTGTCCCAAATGCTCTCGGTCAGATCCACCGACGTCAAGCCGGTGTTCTTCTCTGACCACTGCCTCCTGCTGGCCGACTGTCACCTACAGGACGAGCAGCAGGCTGGTAAGGGAACGTGGAAACTGAACCCAATCCAGGAGAAAGATATAAATAGAAAGCAGGAGACAACAGCTTTGCTTCCCTTGGAGGTCGCCACTGATGATGTTACCTAGCCAGGTAATGAAACATCTGGATATCAAACCTACAGCTTAGCGAGCAAACCTACACCCTAAACTGAACACAAAGCTGTTGACCCTGGGAAACACTGAGGAGCTCAAGAGGATTACGCAGGTTGGAGAACCGTGAAGCCCCTCTTTGAGTCCCCAGTGGACTGGTGGGAAACAGTAAAAGGGAACATCAAGAGGTTCTTCATCCTCAAAGGAAGCGAGAGAGAGGCGGGGAAAACTGTCCCAACTCCAGGAAAGTATGCACAACCTGCTCCTGTTGCAGACGATGGGGGTCGATGTCACGGAGGACCTCTAAGAGGTGAAGGGCCAGCAAGCCTCGCTCTTTGCCTCGAAGGCCTCCAGGATAATCTTCCGGTCCAGAGTCTGCTCCGTGGAGCACGACGAGATGTGCTCATTTTCTTCTTCCAGAAGGTGCACAAAGAGAGCTCCGTGCTCAGCAGCCTGAAGGAAGAAGATGGCTCGATAACGTCATCTCAGGCTGACATTATGATGATCAGCAAATCCTTCTATGCCAGTCTGTATGACTCGAAGCCAACCGACAGCGTGGCCTCCCAGTCATTCCTGTCCTCTATCACGGAGGTCTTAGACGATGGAACACGAGAGAGGATGGACCAGCCGCTATCTCTGGACGATCTGACCAAGGCCCTCGAGCCCTTCGAAAAGAATAAAACTCCCAAAAGTGACAGCTTACTGGTCGAGCTCTATTCTGCTCTGTGGGACTTGATTGGCCAGGACCTGCTGGAGGTGTATATGTCAGTATGCTTCTGACAGATACCATGAGTGAATCCATGAGGAAAGGCATCATCACCCTCATCTACAAGCAGAAGGGGGAGAGGGAGGAAATTAGAAATTGGAGACCAATCTCACTGTTAAACACAAACTACAAAATCTTGTCAAAGGTCATCGCCAACCGGGTCAGGTCTGCTCTGGGATCGGTGATCCACCCTGACCAAACCTGTGCTGTACCAGGCAGGAAGATCGCTGAGAGTCTCGCACTCCTCAGAGATACGATTACCTATGTGCAGGACAGGGGGGTGGACACCTGCCTCATCAGCCAGGACCAGGAGAAAGCCTTTGACAGGATATCGCATACATATATGAGGGGTGTCCTCTTCAAAAATGGGCTTTGGGGAGGGAATCGGTAATTGGATCAGACTGCTCTACACCAAAATTGTCAGTGCAGTCTCAATCAATGGGTGGGAATCAGAAAAAGTTTCCCAATCAGATCCGGAGTCAGGCAGGGCTGTTCTCTCTCACCCGCCTTGTTTGTGTGTTGCTTAGAGCCATTTGCCGAATCCATCAGGAAGGATGTGAGCCGGAGAGGGGTGACTATTCCCCGCAGTGGGGGCCTACAGATTAAGGCCTCCCTGTACATGGATGACGTCGCTGTTTTCTGCTCGGATCCGCTGTCCGTGCACAGACTCATGTGCATCTGTGACCAGTTCGAACGGGCCTCGGGGGCCAAGGTAAACTGAGGCAAGAGCGAGGCCATGCTCTTCGGGAACTGGGCCGACCAATCCTCTATCCCCTTCACCGTCAGGACCGACTACCTGAAGGTGCTGGGTATTTGGTTCGGTGGGGGGGTGGGGGGTGGGGTGTGCGCCAAGATCAGGAAAATGAGACAGAAACTAGGCAGATGGAAGCAACGATCGCTCTCCATCGCCGGGAAAAACCTGGTCATCAGGTGTGAGGTACTCTCAGTATTGTTATATGTGGCAGAGGTGTGGCCTATCCCCAGAACCTGTGCTGCTGCAGTCACCCAGGCCATCTTCCACTTCATGTGGAGATCAAAGATGGACTGGATCCGAAGGGACACAATGTATAAAGACCTGGGCTATGGGGGAAAAAACACGCTCAATGCCACCCTCACCGATGACCACCTTTGTGTGTGGCTGCATCAAGCTGTGCGTGGATCCCTGGTACGCAAACACCAAGTGTCACTACGTACTGAGGTTCTACCTGTCCCCGGTGTTGCGAAGGATGGACCTGGCCTCGCTGCCGCAGAACGCTCCGAGTGGTTGGACCGCTCCATACCACCTGTCCTTCGTGGAGAAATTTATGAGGAAAAACACCCTTGACCACAAGTCCATCAGGAAGTGGTCAGCACGTAGTGTCCTTGAGACCCTTCGGGAAAAGGAGAGGGCGGATCCTGTCGAGCGGTTCCCTGAGCAGACTGTCAAAGCCATTTGGCTGAATGCCTCATCGCCAGAACTTTCCAACAAGCACCAAGACGTGGCTTGGCTGGTGGTGAGAAGGGCTCTGCCTGTGAGATCCTTTATGCACGCCCGGACTCTCTGCCGCACCGCACGCTGCCCTCGAAGCAGCTGTGGTGGGGACGAGACTGTCACACACCACCTTCTGGAATGTGCCTATACAGAGGTAGTCTGGAGAGGAATGCAGTGGTGTTTGTCGAGGTTCGTCCCGAGCAGCGCCATGACGCCGGGATGCACACCGAAACGAACATCAACTGCGCCTGGAGGATCATCAACTTGGTGAAGGACGCTCTCTGGGTGGTCCGAAACCTGTTGATCTTCCAGCTGAAGGAAGTGACCCCGACTGAGTGTTGCAGACTGGCACATTCCAAGGTCCAGGACTACGTGTTGAGGGATGCACTGAAGCTTGGGGCAGCTGCTGCCAAGGCACAGTGGGGAAAGACGGTCTTTCCCCGCCAAGGCATGGTGTAACGTCTGCCTGCCTAAGCACAGGCGCCAACACAGTAAGGGGGTCCTGCTGACCCTCCAGCTAAAATGTGGATAGTAATTGTACAGACCTGTAAATATGAATGATTATTCTGTCTCGGTATGCAAAGAAATGGAATGTTTACATATGTATGGCATGACCAATTGTACAGATCAACAAAGTATTTTATGAATAAAGTATATTTTTGAAATAAAAAATATAGATAGCAGCAGTTCAAGATGTCAACTCACAATCACCCTCTCAAAAAATAATTCGGGATTAGCAACGGTTATGAACCGTGCCAGTCACACCCACAGAGCATGAATCTGAGAAAACAGAAGTCCCTGCAAAAGTTGCAGTAATGCCATCAATTGCATAAATGGCTTCCATTAGGAGTAATCTCAGGTTATTGCATAAATGCTTACATGGAAAGCAAATTCGCCGGAAAAATCATACATGCCACACGAGTGCATCAGGCTGAGGGTGTTCCTCACTGCCTCAGCGCTCAGGACCCGCTCTCCTGTGATTGGGCAGATTCCCCCATTGGCTAAGGTGGCAGCCATTACTCCACCTGACTCACATGTCAGCTCGATCGAACACAGCTGTAATGAGGAAAAGAAAAGGAAAACTTGTGTTGTAGAAATAAACAAATGCAAAGATTAGCAAGTAAAAAACTTAAGCATGATTTAGACATCCTTTGTGGAGACCATTAACGTCAATGTTTGGTTATTGCAGAAAATTAAAGCCAGTGATAGCTAGCGACCTTTTTTGAACGATGAGGCAGTTACAACAACAGCAAAGTATTGCAAGCAATTGGAAATGTGAAAACAGAAAATGCCAGAAACACACAGCAGGTCAGGGAGCCCAGGCTAAACATAGAAGGTTCAAAGGGGAATTGAAAAACAAATAAGGGAAGCAAGATAGAGTATGAGAAACTGGCAGTAAACATAAAAGAGAATACAAAGCTTCAATAGGCAATGATTAGTAAAAGGTGGTAAAAGGTTCGAGTGGGGCTGATTGGTACTTGAGGACATAGCTAGACTGGAAATGCTGGGACTGTTGTTCTTCTTGGAAATGAGATTATGGAGAGGAACTTTGACAGAGGGCCGAACAGAATGGATAGGGAGAAATTGTTCCCACTGGTGGCAGGATTGGTAAACAAGGAGCTCAAATTTACAGGTAATTGGCAAAGAAAGAAATAGTACCATGAGGCACAACTCTTTCACATGGTGAATGATCTCGAGTGCGGTGGAGGCAAGGTCAATCAGGTACTCAGTGAATTGAATTGTTATGAGAAAGAAATGATGCAGGTTTACTGGGAGAAAGGCAGATCCATTATTTGTCTGTTCAGAGAGAACCAGGGCGTATACAACGGGGCCGAACGGCCTCCGATGGAACATCATTCGATGAGAGAGAAACTGGCACAGCTAGACGGGCTGAAGCGACTTACTACCATGACAACACGCTTTCCGTGATGGTGCACCCTCCCGCCTGCTCACTCTGGGACACGAGCTGCCTCGCGCTTTTGGCGTGCGCGCGGGAAGCGGCTTGCTGAAGATCTCACTGGGCAAGGAATAACAGGGAGTCCGGCTATCCCAGTCCGCACCATAGCCTTCCTGAATGGACGTTTAAAGGAAAAATCACTAATACCAACCAATTCTTGGTGTGTGAAACCGCTAATCTATTGCCATTCACGGCGACAGCAAGTAGGAATTTTGGTCTCGTACACAAACTCATTGTTTTGGTGGGAAGTCAATGTGGAGTCACCGGTAGGACAGAAGAGCTCCCAAAAGTAAGGCAGAACTGAGGAACATTGGAATTCGACAGAAAGGAAGCTGAGAGTATGCTGCGAGTAAACGGGAAGAAATCGAGGGAAACAAAAGTATGAAGTAATGGAGAGAAAGATTTCAATAGAGATCATTAGACATTTAAAACTTTTCAGCTTCATATTAAGTTAATGAGATTCTCCTACCATTTGAAGCTCTTTGTTTAATTCCTGTAATTTAGTGATAAAGGTTGTACTGAGGTAGAAATGTCTCTATTTGTGCTAGGATTATGATTTAGAAGGAAAACAAAACCAAGATATCAGTCAACAATGTTGGACGGAAGCAAATACCAAATGGACAGCGATCTAATTGGTATCAGTTACAGATAATTGAGTATTTATTGTCATCGCTGTTGTATGGTTAGATTATAACCATCTCAATGAGGGCTGGGCACCTTTCCAGCTGGTTTTTCAACGCCAGCATCAACAGGGGGTGCTCTAATTACCTGGAAGTAGAAATCTAATGTAGCGATCATATCAACACCTTCTGGAAAGCACTAGGGAGGGAAAAATAAGCAAGGGTTATTTTATTAAATATACTTCCGAGTTCCTCCTTCTTTACATTCACATCAATAATCAAAGCTGCAGTACTAGGATTTCGGTCAAAGACCAGTTCAGTTTCCTGTCTTACTGAATGCTCACAAACAGCATAACATATTTTTAAATCAACCTGTTCAGACGTGTTATGGCACACCTTTAGAACAGGCGTGACTTGAACTCCTGCCTCTCGCCCACAGATGGGACCCGTGCAGTATAATCAAAATGAGCTCGATTGACTTCAGCTGATTGAAGGAGAGTGCCAGATGGGTCTACTCAGGAGTAACTCTGATACGTGTTTTTGTTTTCTAATAGATTTCTGAGACCAGCTGGCCTTTCGCCCAACAGAATAATGTTTAAAGGAGTACTTTTACATCAATGCCAAGTTATTGCAGGAACACTGATGGAACTGGTGTTTGAAACCAGCCTCATTGCAGATGAGAGAATAAAAGGTCAAGGATTCATATTCCTGATGAAGGGCTTTTGCCTGAAACGTCGATTTTCCTGCTCCACAGATGCTGCCTGTCCTGATGTGCTTTTCCAGCGCCACACTGATCTCCAACATCTGCAGTCCTCACTTTCGCCTATTATTCTAGCTACATATATATATTAACACACTGTAACCCAAACCTCCCATCTCTACAACAGCAACTTAAGAACTTAATGAACACTACAGATGTTTATTGTCTGCCTTTTGACCTACCTTCTTCTCTTTCAAGTAGTATCCAATGGCAAAATTCCTGTCTCCTGTCTCTTTTTCTGACTGAAACCTTAATTATGGAAAGGAAAAAAATGCAATATTAATGACTTGCAGTCAGTCCTGATACCGGAACTTAACCAGCTTCATGGAAAGAAAATAAGTGTTGAATGGAAATAAGAATTTTCAGCAATCGGAAAGCACTTTTGGCCTTTTTTGTAAATTAACTATTTTCTGTTCAACTGTTTAAAAATTCCCAGACAACAGCAAGAGACTGGCAGATTCCCCCACCCCCAGATTATTAGGGCTGTTGTTTTGTTGTTCCTGTTGATACTGTATGTTTCACTCTTTGGTAACTTATTCCACCACGCAATTACTTTTTTCAGTGAAAATTTCACCCCTGACTTTTTCTGTTCAACTCCTTTATGTTTAACTTGTGTCCTCAAGGATTTGAGTCCCTTTTCCACAAGAAATAATTTGGGTCGGTAATGTTTGTCGGCCCCTTTTGGAACCAACAAAAATGTAATTGATCATCTCAAAGTTCTCTCTTCTGAAGAAATAACTTCCTTAATCTTCTTTCATAACTTAAATTCCTAATACTTGGAATAATGTTTAATGTCCCACATTCCCTCTGAACCCCAATAACCCCTCTGAATCCCTCCAGAGCAGATGGGGGCCTTTTGGCCTATTGAATTAGCACTGACCCACAGCAACCCACCCTACTTCCATAACTCCACATTTACCATGGCCAATCCACCTAACCTGTGTATCTTTGGACTGTCAGAGGAAACTGGAGCACCTGGAGGAAACCCATGCAGACACTGGGAGAACATGCAAGCTTCACACAGTCACCCAAGGTTGGAATTGAACCTGAGTCCCTGACACTGAGGCAGCAGGGCTAATCACTCCATGCCACCCAAGGTTGTGATTCTTGCATCAAAACTCAAAGCTGAACAAATAAACAAGCTCATTGCATGATCCTCCAGTGGTTCAAAGGGAATGATTATTATTGAATATTTTCTGTTTTAATCAACCTGTTCAGAGGTGCTATCACACACCTCTGGAACGAGTGGGACTTGAACCTGAGCCTCCTGGTCCAGAAGTAGGGGCATTACCACTGCACCATAAAAGAGTCCTATCAACCAACCTGCTCAAACATATTAGGATGTACCTCTAGAACAGATGGACCATGGCCTCCTGGATCAGGGATAGTGACACTACCACTGCACCACAAGACCTTATACTCTATATTGTCCGGAACCATTTGAAAAATGGAGTTAGTTGATGCTGTTCTCATGGCTCAAAATAACATTTTTAGAACATAGAACATAGAACAATACAGCGCAGTACAGGCCCCTCGGCCCTCGATGTTGCGCCGATCAAAGCCCACCTAACCTACACTAACCCACTATCCTCCATATACCTATCCAATGCCCGCTTAAATACCCATAAAGAGGGAGAGTCCACTACTGCTACTGGCAGGGCATTCCATGATCTTACGACTCGCTGAGTGAAGAACCTACCCCTAACATCAGTCCTATATCTACCCCCCATTTTAGGAATGGACAACATAGGGGGACAAGGCACAAGCCTGTAAAACTGTTTTTACATAGCACCTTTCACATCCTTAGGATATTCCCAAAGAACTTTACAGACTAGGAGCTACTCTAGTGATAAACACAATTACTACTGTTCTGGAAAACATGCAGGTAATTTGCCCACAATGAACAAAATAATGAACAATTAATCCATTTCTTTGATCTTGGTCAAGGGAAAAATTTTGCCAGGATACAAAGGAAAGCTCACTGGTGCCTCAAGAACCTGTACATTCACATGAAGCAATGTGTGGGAGTTTAATGTCAAAAGACAAAAGTTCTGGTGTTGCAGCACATCCTCAGTATTGTACTGCAATTCTCAGCATAGATTATGTAATGAGTCCTGGAGTGGATCATAGACCCATAAGGTACATTCTTGAAGAAAAACAGGCACAGATGAGCAAAGCTGAAAGGATGGTAGTGGGATCACTAGCGAAGTATCCTCAGTTTAACAGCAAACTACTGTTAGAGGCATGAAATTTGGCAGATATAGGAAAGCAGTTTGGTACTTACGTAGCATTGCTGAAGCCCACATATTCATTACCAGCCATCTTATTCAGAAAATTCATAACCTGTGTAAACAAAAACAAAAACAGAAACTTTAGAGCCAGGCTTCCATTTCAAAAACAGTGAGGCTACTCTGCTACAGACAGGATGGAAAGCACAGCTGCATATCAGAATCATGTAGGTCTGGCAAAATTTAAGCTTCCTTTAGAGTCCATGGGAAATCCTTTATAAGATACTTTTGATTCCTGTTATGCAGGCATTGTCTGTAATTTAAATATATCTAACAAAAAAAAATCACTTTAATTTTAAGTGTGCTTAGCATTAAGCAACATAGAGGGGAATCAGATTATGTACATTTGAGATGTTACTTACCAATATGTCAGGAGGGCATCTAATCATGAAAAGGAGAGTACTACTGTATCACTGTTTGAAACCAGTCAATGCTTTGGGTATTCACAGTGGGCCCACATCTGATGAGACACATAGTGAAGCATTGCTAAAGAATAATGGATCACTGGGTGTGATTACTGAAGAGTTATCTAATCTTTAGAGTTCAGATTACAAGGGAACTCACCTACAATGGCACAGTTTACCTATTTAGTGGCAATAATATATAGTTGGAAAAAAACACGGCAAGCATTGAATGCATACCGTGAACCAATAGTGATGGATTACACAAAATAACACAGAGATGAGGTTAATAATGTGGAGTTTTTTGCACTTTATGAAGCTGTTGTAGAGATATCTCTAGTGTTTTTTGCTATCCTAACAGTGCCAATCTTGCCTTTTAAATTTAAACAGTCCAATCATGAAACATGTTTTTAAGTTCAGCAAATTTGATCTTCTGCATCTCCAGTCAGATTATGAGATGTTTGCATGTATCCTACCAGATTAAAGAGCCTCAAGGTAAATCACTGATTTTGTTTGTATACTGCTGTTTGTGATATACTCACACAGTCAAATTTCTCTGCTTTGTTAGCTCCAGGCTGCAAATACAAGAGGAAATTAGCATCAGTTTGAAAAATATTCCACAGGTACTTTGTTGAAAAGCAAATGAAAATATAAAGTATTAGCAGGTGCTATGTTGCATCTTAAATATTGTTTTTCTTCCTGTGGTTGGAAACAGGCAGGGAGAAAGGGAAAGTAGGAAGAAGAGATATGGACTCTCAATGATACAAGTGAGAGGGATAGAGAAATAAAAAAGAAACAGAAAAAATGAAGAACTTACATTTATATAGCACCTTTCACAACCTCAGGATGTCCTCAAGTACTTCAGAGCCAAAGAAGTACTTTGAAATGTAAGTAACACAGCAGTCAATTTTGTGCATGTTTTTGCAAACAGCAATGTGTTAATAACCAGATAATAAGACAATAAGACCATAAGACATAGGAGCAGAAATTAGGCCATTTGGCCCATTGAGTCTGCTCTGCCATTTAATCATGGCTGATAGGTTTTTCAACCCCATTTTCCTGCTTTTTCCCCATGACCTTTGACCCCTCTTGGTAATCAAGAACTTCTCTATCTCCATCTTAAATATACTCAATGACCTGGTCTCCACAGCCTCTGTGGCAGTGAATTCCACAGATTTACCATTCTCTGGCTGAAGAAGTTTCTCCTTGTCTTTGTTCCAAAGGGTCTTCACTTTATTCTAAGGCTGCGCCCTCGGGTCCTTGTCTCTCCTGCCATTGGAAACACCTTCTCAACAGCTCCTCTGTTCAGGCCATTCAGTATTCTGTAAGTTTCAATCAGATCCCCTCTGATTCTTCTAAACTCCATTGAGTATAGTCCCAGAGTCCTCAACATTCCTCATATGTTAAGCAATATGTTGATTGAGAAAAAAATATTGGGTAGACCACCATCTTTCCCTGGGATCTTTAGTGCAAATGGGCTGGGTCTCAGTTTAATATCTCAACCGAAAATGCCAGTTCCAACAGAGAAATGTATGGATACCATGTGAGAGAGATATGTAGTGATGTTACAAACAACAATTTACTGTTTGCACTTATTTGGTGTATTGGCCTGACTGCTACAGAAGCCACCCATGATATAAATGAACCAATTTCCACAATCAGACAATTGTGTGAAAATAGTCCTTGAAGCAATTGCCCAATATATCAAAGCATCTGGCTTAACAATTGACCCTAAAGTGAGGGACCAGAATTTGATATAAAGCAGGAATTTGGGATTTACTCAAGCACACTGTAACATATTTAACATGAACCAGCCAGTACTAACTGAAATGTAAATGAGCTTTGGAACAGAAAGATTGGGGATGTGCAGACAGGAGTTAGCAACAATAAGAGAGCCTTTTATTTTTATAGGGATTGTGTAATATTAGTCAGTGTGATTTTTGATTACTAGGTATTAAATACTGGCTAAATGCAGATTGTCAACAGCCTACTGAATGTATTTACTCTCTTCTAATGGGTCTACTCGTCACTCCATCTGACTGAAAAACAACCTTGCTCTGCAGTTTTGTTGAAGTCTGAATAGACTTGTGTGTCTAGAATAGAGATTGTTAAAAGCCACAGTACAAAGTGAAACAGCAGATTTCTCATTAATTCTTCCCAATGATGATAGAATCATAGAATCCCTATAGTGTGGAATCAGGTCATTTGGTCTCTCGAGTCCACACCGACCCTCTGAAGAACATCACACCCAGACCCACTCCCCTACCTTATCTCTGTAACCGTGCATTTGCTGTGGCTAATCCACCTAGCCTGCTCATCCCTGGACACTATGTGTAATTTAGAATGGCCAATCTACCCTAACCTGCCCATCTTAGGACTGTGGGAGGAAAGTGGAGCACCTGGAGGAAACCCACACAGACACAGAATGGGCAAACGCCACATGGACAACCACCTGAGACTGGAATCAAACCTGGGTCCCTGGTGCTATGATGCAGCAGTGCTAACCACTGAGCCACCATTTTAGGTTTTAAAAATAAAATATATATTATATGAATCAAGAAGGTTTCAGGTTTAAACTGCAGTTTCTGTTCATGTAACTCGTCTCAAAGGGCAGTAGGTGTAGCACTGTTGGAGTGAGGAAAGAACAGGATTACCCAGGGAGCAGGAACCTTTCCCACTGCCGACCAGGGATAGTGAGGTTAGTTGTCTCTCTAGAACACCGGTGATGTGATAGAGCTTGTGTTAACTCCGAGTTCTTGGCATTGCCTTAGCTTTGCTTTTTGGGGCAAGTGCCAGCAGAAAGGGCACAACTCACCTCAATGCCAACTTGGGCAAAGCCTACATCAGATTTGAAGACATGATCCCAAACTGTTTCTGTTGTCTGGTTTTGTGGACTTGGCATCAAGTAATAACCTTGAGAGAACAGACAAGCAAATTGTTCTGATGCATCTGCAATTTTGTTCTGCAGCCAATGTCTGTAACTGTTATTAAGTGGCTCACATAGTTTAATGCTTAACTTCTTGTCAGTACCTTCTTTGAAGATTACTTGGAACCCACCAAGTAGGGAATCATGGAACTAAACATCGTCCTTATGAGATGCATTATATTAATTCACAGCCTACAGTAGTAGACTGGTCCAACCTATATTTCTACTATTGTCCTTCATTCTCATCCTGCAGTGATACCTTTATGTTGAGCCTCCTCCCAGATGGTGCATCCTGGCGACTTGTTTCTTCCACAGGGTGTGTGACCTCAACAATGACATGCAGCACCTGTTTATTGACTTTGTGGGTCTTCAGGTCTCCCTCAGGGTGCTGCCTGTCTTTTACCAGGATCTGATTAATGTCTGGAACATGGTTGACTCACACCAGGTCTTCCTGTCATCAGGAGTAGAGGCTATTGAGTGGCTGGTGGAGAGGAACGTTGTGGCCACGGGAATGTCCAGAGTCGGACATGCTGGGTGACGGAGGCCTGGTCTGGATGTCACTGCAGGAAATGGCAGTGATGGATGTCCAGTTTGCAGCCAGCACCATCTGTCACCTGAAAAGCAGTGCTCGGTCCTAATGTCGTGCTCCAGTTGGAGGATCCACAGGTGTGCAGTGGAATCCTGTCACTGCTGACCCCTGCTTGGATGGAATTTCACATTGGCCCCAAGGTCCTGAACTTCCCTCAGGAGCCAGTGCCCAACAACCTGAACTGCCTCATGGGAATGTCCTGTGTGTCCTTCTGACTGGCACATAGGGGCGTTTTTTACAGGCTGCTGTTGCACACCAGCCACCCCGACTGCTTCATCTACCATCTGGACACCCTGGGCAGTGGAGATCTCCAGTAGAGGTTGCTCAATACAAGATTCCTCCCATTTTCCATCAGGGACCTTGAATAGAGGGTATTGCATGTAGCAGTCCCTTATATCCTCAGGTTACCGTAGTTCACGGACTTCCAGCCCAACAGCTTATCTTGCGATGCTGTGGAGTCCATGTATTTTATTGGTTGTGGACAATTGCACCCCCTTTTTAGTGTTTGAGAAACGTTTTGCTGTGCTTTTGATTGCACTTCAGACTCATATTCCTGATCTTTGGATATCCGGTATGGAGGGGTGTGGGCAGATTAAAGGGCTTCCTGGTGGGTCTGCTCCTGGCCTGACCAGGCTGGCAGTAAACCGGTCCAGGCAGCAGGCTGTGGGAGGGGGTCAGATCTGTTGGCTGTCTGACCCTCCTCTGTAGCTACATGTCATTGGAGGAGGAGTATGTAGTATCCACCAATACTCAATGCCTTCAGAGAGAGGTGGGCACTGCAGAGGATACAGTGCGTTATCTCTCCTTTCAGCTCCATTTTGGTTTAGCCCCTTCCCACTCTCCCTCATATTTGATATCCTGCATTGCCTTAATAGGCTTTGCACATAAATTATTCAGTTCGAAACAGTGACGATTTATGGTCGTGGTAGTGGATAATAGAAGTGGGGTGGCACGGTGGCTCAGTGGTAGCACTGTTGCCTCACAGCACCAGGGATCCGGGTTCGTTTCCTGCCTCGGGCAACTGTCTGTGTGGAGATTGCACATTCTCCCCGTGTCTGCATGAGTTTCTTCTGGGTGCTCTGGTTTCCTCCCAGAATCCAAAGATGTGCAGGTTAGGTGAATTGGCCGAGCTAAGTTGTCCATAGTGTTAGGTGCATCAGTCAGGGGTAAATATAGAGTAGGAGACCAGGTCTGGGTGGGTTACTCTTCAGAGGGCGGTGTGGACTTGCTGGGCCGAAGGGCCTGTTTCCATACTGTAGGGGATCTAATCTCATCTCAAAAAATACTACAGGTGATATAATGATTGGGGGGGGGGGGGGGGGGGCTGCAGGGCTACAATGCTCAGTTGTATGTAAGAGCACTTCTGGATATAAAAAATAAATCAAAATGACAATTTGAGGGCTCTTATGGTGCAGTGGACCTTTGAGCTAAAAGGTCTGGGCTAAGTCACACCTGCTCCACCAGTGTGTTATAATATATCAGGACAGATTAATTTAGGGTGTAGGTTTGCTCGCTGAGCTGTCGGTTTGATATCCAAATGTTTCGTTACCTGGCTAGGTAACATCATCAGTGGCGACCTCCAAGTGAAGCAAAGCTGTTGTCTCCTGCTTTCTATTTATATCTTTCTCCTGGATGGGGTTCCTGGGGTTTGTGGTGATGTCATTTCCTGTTCATTTTCTGAGGGGTTGATAGATGGCATCTAGATCTATATGTTTGTTTATGGCGTTGTGGTTGGAGTGCCAGGCCTCTAAGAATTCTCTGGCATGTCTTTGCTTAGCCTGTCCCAGGGTAGATGTGTTGTCCCAGTCGAAATGGTGGTTTTTTTTCTCTGTGTGTAGGGCTATGAGGGAGAGGGGGGTCGTGTCTTTTTGTGGCTAGCTGGTGTTCTTGTATCATGGTGGCTAACTTTCTTCCTGTTTGTCCTACATAGTGTTTGTGGCAATCCTTGCATGGAATTTTGTAGATGATGTTGGTTTTGTCCATGGGATGTCCTGGGTCTTTTAAGTTTGTTAGTTTTTGTTTGAGAGTGTTGGTGGGTTTGTGTGCTACCAGGATTCCGAGGGGTCTCAGTTGTCTGGCTGTCATTTCTGAAACTTCTTTGATGTATGGTAAAGTGGTTAGGGTTTCTGGCTGTGTTTGGTCTGCTTGAAGTGGTTTGTTCTTGAGTAATTTTATTGAAAAAAGTGTCATAACTACCTTAGCAACATTGACCGATTATAATTCACCACATTAGGTTGATTACTCTATAGGATTGTTTCTGAAAGGAAGTAAAATGTAGTGTAAACAATATTGTGACAGTACTTTTAAGATAATTTTATTGTGCCTACTGTAGGGCTGAATTTCCCTCCAGGTGCTAGCCTGTTAGCACAGTTTGTCACACCAATTAGTTACTCTGCCCAAGACCTCCTTCGATCCCTGTCCAAGTTGCCTTGTTATCTTACCTTGATAAGTGAGGTAACAACAATTGCTCCTGCATTGACCATGGGATTGTGGGGTTTATCTAAAGAGAAAACAACATGTTTAGATTAATGGTATGAAGTTTTGATATGACATTAAATCACACACAAACCTGAAGATCATGAAACAGGGATTCTTTATTTCACTGCATCAGGTCTTTACAAATATGAAGGGAAATTAAGGCTTAACTAAGAAAGCAGTGCAAGTACATGGAATTAAGTCTAGTTCACATCAAGCTGAGGAAATCCTTTGTCTGTGTCTACTTGTCTCCATGAGGCTTAATTTTGACAAAGAACGGTTTCCTCCAGAGACAGTCTGTACAACTGCTCAAGTTCCCCTGCTCAGTACACTTCCTCCCTGTCACCATCTCCTGCTGGAGGCACCATGACATGTTTCCCTGCTTGATATTTTCCAATCAACCTGTTCAGAGATATTACACACTTCTGGAGCAGGTTGATTAGAGTATGACAAATCTTACAGCAGAACAAATCCAGCCTAACCAATTATCACCCAATCAGTATGCTCTCAATCATCAGTTAAGTGATGAAGGGTATCATCAATAGTGCTATCAAGCAGCACCTGCTCAGTGATGTTCAGCTTGGGTTCCGCCAGGGCCACTCAGCTCCAGACCTCATTACAGTCTTTCATCAAACACAGACAAAAAGCTGAATGCTAGAGGTGAAGGGAGAGTGACAGCCCTTAACATCAAGGCTGCATTCAAAGAAGTGTGGCATCAAGGAGCCCTCACAAAACTGGAATCAATGGGTATCATGGGGCAAAGTCATTGCTGGTTAGTGTCATACCTGGTACATAGGAAGATGGTAATGATTGTTGGAGGTCAGTCAACTCAGCTCCAGGACATCTCTTCAGGAGTTCCTCATGATAGTGTCCTAGGCTCAACCATCTTTAACTGCTTCATCAATGACTTTCCGCAATCATAAGGTCAGAAGTGGGATATTCACTGATGATTGCACAAAGTTCAGCACCACTTGTGACTCCTGAGATACTGAAGCAGTCCATGTTGATATGCAACAAGATCTGGACAATATCCAGGCTTGGGCTGACAAATGGCAAGTAACATTTGTGTCACACAAATGCTCCTTGACATTCAATGGTGTTATCATCACTGAATCCCCCACTATCAATATCCTGGGGGTTACGTTTGACCAACTGGACTTGCCACATAAATGCAATGGCTACAAAAGCAGGTCAGAGGCTAGGAATACTGCAGCGAGTAACTCACCTCCTGACTCCCCACGGCCTATCCATCATCTACAAGATACAAGTCAGGAGTGTGATGGAATCCTCCCCACTTTCCTGGATGGGTGCAGCTCCAACAACACCCAAGAAGCTTGACACCATCCACGATGAAGCAGCTCCTGCTTGATTGGCACCACATTCACTCCCTGCACCACCAACGATCAGTAGCAGCAGTGTGTCCTAGCTACAAGATTCACTGCAGAAATTTACCAAGGCTTCTTAGACAGCACTTTCCAAACACACAACCACTTCCATCTCGAACGACAAGGACAGCAGATACATGGAAACACCACCCCCTGACTTGGAAATATATTGCTGATACTTCATTGTCACTGAGTCAGCATACTGGAATTCCCTCCCGAAGGATATCGTGGGTCTACCCACAGCAGACAGACTGTAACAGTTCAAGAAGACAGCTCACCCTCACCTTTTCAAGGGCATCTAGGGACAGGCAATAAATGCTGACCAGTGATGCCCTCATCCCATAAATGAATTTTTTAAAATGGTCAGATTTGAACTTGGGCCTTCTGGCTTAGAGGAAGGGACATTACCTCTGTGCAACAAGTGCCCTTCAGTTCCCTACTTGGGACGTGCTATTCTGGCAACGATATAAAGCACATAACAGCAGTCAGCGAACATTTATCTGATCAGGAAGTACACGAGCACCTCTTGCTTCAGTTACTACCTCCCAGCATCTCTTCTAGGGATGGAGTAGGCCTCCTCACACCAGATGAGCACCCTAGATTCACAACATATGGGTCACTCCAGAATTTCTCATTGCTGTCTGACTCCATTTCACTTGAGCCATCACTCACCAACACTTCAGGTTCTGTAATACAGCGGAGTAGGCTGCTTGCCTCCACATCATCCACCAGACCTCTGGCCTTTAGCAGCTCCCTCTGTGAACTAATTTCCAAGGCTGCCTTCCAGCTACTGGTTCAACAACATAGGTGTGACCACCAATGTCTGGCTGTTTGATTACTGAGGTTCAGGATCCCAAACATCTGGAGCCTTTTGGTTAAAGGTGGGAAGGGCCTGTATGAACTTGGTGAAGACATACATAAGTATGCGAACATGCTGCTGGGTTTAAAGACCATAACATCCATTGTAATGATTTCTGGAGCTCTCTTGGCAATTAGGGATTTTGTGCTGGGGTGAAGTCACCTCCCTGCTTTGGCCAAAGTCCACCTCTCTCAATTTTAAGAGTAGTCATCGATATCAGCTACAATCCCACGCAATGGCCAAGTTAATGCGCAACTGCTGGTGACCTCTGCACACGCTAATTGTCGTGTCACTGCATGGCTTCTGCTTAAGAAGCTGTTGCTGTGCACAGATCTTGAAGGTCCACAGAGGAGGAAGAAAATTTAGAGGGAATATTGATCCTAGTAACACCACAGTTTGGTCAGTGCAGTAATCTTTTCTGTTGCTTAGTATCCTGTTTGATCATGAACTGGCACCAACGCTTAAAATTTGAGAGTGTCAGGAAGGATGAGTTGCTTCACCTCACTCCTTGTCATGAACCAACTGATAGAGGATACTATCCCTTCCCTGATCCTTTTGAGGAAGAAAGGTGGAAAACTGAGAATCTCTGATTACCAGGCACTCAACACAAAGGATGCCTACCCTCCACCTATGATTAAGGAAGCATAACAAATTCTTAAAAAGTGCAAAGTATTTCTGCAGCCTCGATTTGTCCCATGGTTATAACCAGCTACCTGTTGTTGAACAAGACATTAGTACGATTTCATTCCAAATGGGTACTGGGAGATTTTACAAATACATGAGAATGCTGTTTGGGCTCTAGTACCCCTGCCACCTTCATGTATGTGATGGACAAAGCATTGGTAACCTTAATTTCCAGTCATCTCTTGTGTGTTTGTACATAATCATCTTTGCACATGACATTCAAAGAGCCCTTGACAGACTAGGCACCATCTTAGCCTGCTAGTCAAAGTTCAACTTGAAAGTTTGACCAGAGAAATGCCAACTTTTCCTGACCAAAGTATAGTATCTTGTGCACTTCATTACTAAAGAAGGTGAGTATGATGATGAGTACATCCGAGAGATATAGAGGTGGCCCAATCTAAGATGGAGAGGGAATTGCACAGGTTCTTTGGTCTAGCTTTTTATGTTGAGGTTATGTGCTCTACACCACACTTCATGATTTGCTGAGGAAATCCAAGAATACTGAAAGAACGGTGGGAAAGAATGTACAAGGTGCAGTAGTGAATGGAGCATTTATAGGGACTTTTTCTGTTCCATCAAACTGAAGCTTGTCTTATCACCTATCCTCAGCTATCCAGATTTCCATCTCTCTTTTACGCTGGAAACAAACACCAGTTTATTTGGTCTAGTGTTGCCGTCACAGATTCAAGGGTAGAAGGAATGATTACTGGTTATCACTTACACCAGAGCGTCCAATTGAACAAAAGGAATATGCAAAATCACTTCAGAATGGAACTCGAACTGCTAGCCTTGAGATGAGCTATTTTCCAGAGTTCATGACATTATGACTGGTGCAGCATTTTAAGTGTTTATAGACATCAACTCACGTGGCTACTTTTAAATATCTACTAAGTTGGAAGCAACAGAGACCCTAATGGGCTACTGAACTCGATCTGTTCCAATTCCAGATTCCAGACAAAAGTAATGTACTTGCTGATATCCTTGATCAGAAGACTGACCATGGGAGGGAACCCACTCGTTGAAAGGGACTGTGGCAGTTGCTGTGTCCATTGCCCAGGTGAGAGACAGCATTCTGACCCTATTCTTTGTGACATTGGGACTGAATCACTGGAATGTCACCAATGCACATATGTGAGATCAAAACCAGGTCAAATCAGATCCAAATCATCCATGTCGCCAATTAGAAGTTTACATTCAAAGCCCATTATGGGCAGTGTGAACCATCAAAATTGAGTTGGGGTAGTGGTGGAGGTAAGAGAAAGCATAACAGACTAAATCATAATACAGATGCCTGTGTTGGGTGCACAAATTAATCTGGCACAGCTGGTTTTGAATGATTAATGCCCTGTTAGTGGGCAAGGTGGCCTAGGAAAAAACACTGCTGTTGATTGCCCTTCATTCCACCAGATTTGGAGAATCTTGTGAGGCACTACAGATGGTACTTCACCAGTGCTTTGCTTCAAAATTCCTGCTGTTGTTCATCCAAGTCTCTGACGTAAATAGAAGAATGGGAATCACTGCTGCCTGATTAAACAATGACATTCGTCTCCAGTTTGGGATCCTGGTCCTCGGATCCTCTTTTCCTCCATTTAGATTAGATTAGATTACATACAGAGTGGAAACAGGCCCTTCGGCCCAACAAGTCCACACTGACCCTCTGAAGAGTAACCCACCCAGTCCCATTTCCCTCTGACTAATTCACCTAACACTATAGGCAATTTAGCATGGCCAATTCACCTGACCTGTACATCTTTGGAATGTGGGAGGAAACCGGAGCATCCGGGGAAACCTACGCAGACACTGGGAGGATGTGCAAACTCCACACAGACAGTTGCCCAAGGCTGGAATTGAACCTGGGACCCTGGTGCTTAAGGCTTAGCTGGTGCATTGGAGGTGTTGATAAATTATCTCTCCCAGTGGGTGACAAACCCTTTCCAGAATCACTGCAGTTAATGCCCATCAAGAGGCACAACAGTCATGATTTCCTTTATACAGAAAATTCAAGAAACACTGCCAATCTCTGGCCTTTGTCAACTGTGAAGGCTTCCTGAAAATTCCTCTCAGGTTTGGCGGTCCTCATAGAAAATTTGTCTTGCACTGAAGGTCTGGAAATGTAAGGGCATTTCTAATCAGCTCCAACATTCCAATCCTCTCTCCCCCCATTTAAGATCAATAGTGAAATACTAGAAAATATGAACCGTTTATCCTTTCTTAGGAAGGTAGAATCCCTAATGTGCAGAAAGAGGTCATTCAGCCCATCGAGTCTGTACCAGTCTTCCAAAGAGCATCTCACTTAGATCAAACCCCCAACCCTATCCCCAATGGCCAATCCACCTAACTTGTACATCTTCAGACCATGGGAGGAAACCAGGGCACTCAGTGGAAACCCATGCAGACATGGGAGAATGTGCAAACTCTACACAGACAGTTGCCCAAGACTGGAATTGAATAGAGGTCCCTAGTGCTGTGAGGGAGCAGTGCTAACAACTGAGCCACCATGCCACCCCAAATATCTTTTCAATAAAGGCAGATTGTGGCACTATCAGTAGTTGTTATTTTAAAAGGATTGAAGCTATAACATTTTATCAGTGTTTATCTTCTATCAGTTTATACACACAAAATATATACTTGCAAGAAAACAGCTGTCATATGCACCTTTGAAATGTCCACACCTTTTACTTTCCTGACTCCATTTATGTGTAATATTCACACTCCAAATGCTTGAAGTCACTTTTACTTTTTGTTGTCGATGACAGATGTACTGTTAGTTCTATTATTCTACAGTAAATTAAACCTCTATAGCAACAGCTAATGCATAGGTGAGATGAAATCTCCTTTGTGTATTTTGTTGCCAAGGGGAGATGGAACTCTGGTCCTGTATGCTCATCAATTGGGCTAAGACTAGGTGCTTATGAGAGCACTTACACGTTGCTGTGATACTCACCTTCCTCGTTCAAAAAGACCTTATTGAACCGTAGTCCACTGGGCTCTTTGCCCACGTACTGGTGAACATAATCAGTGTTGAACTCATTAACTGCAATGGCATACTCCAATGGCTTTATGCAGGATTGTAAACAGAAGGGGATTTTGGTGTCTCCAACAGAGTGTCTGTGGAGAGAGGGATAAACAAAATAGCCATTTTCAGATAACTACATGAAGCAATCGGTTTTATTTTTACAAACTACAAGCACCATTACAACTGGTTTGGCTTTAATTCTGTTTTTGCCCAGGTTCTAGTTGCAATAGTGACGTGGTAAAATTCTTTTAGTTCAGATTGTATTCGATGAGTCATTTTGTACCACCCAGATGATGAATAAAGCTTCATAACACTTAGGCACCAACAGTGCTTCAAGAATAATACCCTGCATCAGCTTCTCAAAGGCAAGGGCTGGGTTAATAAATGCTGGCCTTGCCAGGAATAACAGGAAAATTGATTTAAGTAAACACATCAATTATGAATGCAGCCATGGACAAAGTGGTCATATATGGCATGGGTAAATTCAGTGGACTGTACCATTAACAATTCAGCTGCCCATATAGTGTTCGCACAATCCTCAAGTAGGATTCCTGTTAACCATTGTGTTGTTATTGAGGTGGTTTGAATGGGGAGATCATCCCTCTGCCAAAACTTTTCTTCTCTGAAAACAGGTCTTCATCCCTTGTTCCCCTTCCCGAGGGGATACAGCAAGAAGACTTGCTATTTACAGATAAGATATATCAGGACTGTCCCATTTGCAGTGCGATGACCTCCAGTTTATGTGATGGTGAGTTTAAAGCTTACCTCTGTCCATCTACGGTACACAGAGACACCCCCCACAGATCCGGGCTGAACTTTGCCAGCTGTGGGATATAGTCAGCAACCTGTGAATGATACAATTGCTTTTAAGCTTGGGTATGGGAGACTTTAAAACAACAACAGCAACCTATATTTATATAATGCCTTTAATGGAGAAACACATTCCCAAAGTGCTAAGTAGAGCAATATGGAAAACAGATACTTAGCCAAAGTCAGAGATAATAGAAGATATCAAAGGCTTGGTCAAACAGCTACATTTCAAAGACAGTCTTAAAATGTGGAGTGGGTGTTTGTGTAACTTAGAGGATTTTAGAGCTTGAGGTCCAATTGGTTGTAGGTGAAGTTGCTATGTCATAAAAGATCATAGAGTTAGAGTATTCAAGAATGTAATAATAACCTGAAGTTGAATCCACTAGTAGGGAGCATTTAGCCATGATTTAGCATACCTTATCGCCATGTGGGATAATCACCTAATACCAGAACCAAGTTTGATGTCAATTGATGTTGGACCCCATTGACATAAATTGTAGTCAAAATCACCTGCTTACACTCTCCAAGGAATTCTGCAATTATCTACAACACACTGTAAATCTAATTTTTCATGCCTTACCTTACCAGAGGTCTTCTTTCTTGCATTCTCATAAAGCCGGTTTATGTGTGAGGAAAATACTTCAAAGTCGGGAATGACAAATTTTTTCCTGAAGGCCTGGGTAAGCAGTACAATGTTACTCCCAAAGACCCTTAACCAGAAAGACAATTGGTGAAAACAATCAGCACAGCTGACCCGTATGGTGTAGAACAACAAAGGTGCATTCACATTTCAAATTCAGAGTCAGCACAAAGAAGTAATTACTTCACTCCAGTGCCAAAGGTAGCGTAAAAGCACCTCAAAGATAAAATCTCTATTTTTACTCTCTAAACGCTGTCAATCATCAAGCTACATTCTTATTCAATGGTAAAGATATGATAGTGAATCATAATTTCAATAGATGTCATTCCACTTTGTACCATCTCCAGCATCCTGAATAAACCCGTGAATGCACTGACTTACTTCCTTCAATTATCAAAATCATGCTTGTTGAGATCCAAGAGCAAGTAGGAACAACTTTAAATAAAGTAAAACTCCTAATATGTTTTTAGTTAATTAATTTAGCGGTTGACTATAGTAGCTATAGACTCAGTACAATAATTGGAGAGAGTCTAAAGGATCTGGTAACCCCGGGGTCAATGTTTCGGTTAACTATTTTGCTCACCATTCCTTTTTCAAACATATCTAATTTTAAATCTCCTATGTGAACCACTTTATTTGCTTTGTTTCCTTTGAAATGAGAAGCAAAAGCTGTGATTTCAGATAACTTTGTCCTTCAGGGTGTACAACTTCAGTCACTCAAGTAGGGTTACCAACTCTGGATACATTCCTTAAGGTTTCATTATTTGACCTCAAACGACCCCGGCATCCTACCAACCTTGCCACTGGTCCATCTTTCAAATGCATGGTTTTTCCATGCTAATTGGCAAGGGAAGAAAATTGTATTGATCTTGACTGTTCATGAAACAGCCTATCCCTCTGGCATGTTATATATTTTAATAAGTAATAAATGAAATGGTCAAAGAATACTTTATTAAAATAAAGTTCCATGAATTTTTTTCTAGGTTGCTCGCAGCATAGAGTATTAGAGTCATAATAGCATAAGAGAAGCCCATTTTGACCCATCAAATTCTTGCTGTTCCTCTAAAGTAATCCATTCTGTAAGTTTATTTCCCTCAAGTGCCCTTCCAATTTCCTTTTCAAGTCATGTCATCCTCTCTGCTTCCACTTGCCTGATGGGGACTATGTTCAAAGACATTACCACTCAATATATAAAAAAGTTCTTCCTCATGTCTCCCCTTTATATTTTGCTCCAAGCCTGAATATGTATCCTCTAGTTTTTTTTTACTTTATCTAAACCACTCATCATTTTGTACACCTCTATTAGATCTCCCTTCAACTTCTTTGCTCAAAGCAAGCAGTATCCAGAAAATTAATCTTCAATTCCAGAAGAAGTCAGGGTAATTTGGAGAGTGTTGAAAATCTACCACTCATTGTTAACCATCAGCACCTTTTCAGGACATGTGTTTTGCCAAAATATTTTTGCTGCAAGGAAAAGAATTTGTACTGCCCTCTGGAATAGATTCCTTCATTAAAGGTGACTAGTTATGTTTGAAAAGGCTAAAGTCACAGATATATACAATTGCAAAACAATGTGGAGTGAAGTGTATCCATAAATGAATTCCGAACCATTTTTTATAGCTTGTTTATTTGCTGCTATAAGAACCTGGCTGTCCTACAGAACAAGATTTGATTCCAATTATGTTATCTAATGAGAAGATTAAATATAAACTCAGCCCTTGAAATATGAGCATCGTGTGATAGGTTGATTTATAACCTTTCCAGCAACAGCAGGTCCAGGGCACTGGAGGGTCAGTACTATCATTTGAAGAATATCCTTGAGGCCCATATGTGCTCACTTAAACACATTGCAGCTCACACATTTGACAGGTCTTTGTGGTTGAAACTGTTATAAACACCCTCTGTTAAGTACTTGATCAGAGACCCCCAAGCACCAGAAAGATGTGTCGTTGCATTTCACTGAATATTTTAAAGCCCCTCACCTCACAAAATTAATGACGAGAAAGTTGGAGGGGAAAAGGGACTAAAGGAAAAAAATATCACACCAAGCATGATATACAAAATGAAGCTTACACTTAGGGTAGTTTTGTTGAACCCAAACACGACATCAAAACAAGATTGTGTGCCCTTGCAAAAACAAAACTAGCATTGCCAATAGAATTATATCCCAGTGCTATGGTTCAAACATGGAATTGTGGGAAAGACCAGTATGGATTTAGGAGGTGTCAAGGATTGAGAGGAAAAGGATGTTGGAAGGCTGAAGAATTTAAGGATGTAACATTTGAGAAAAAGGATGATGATTTGAAAAGAGAGAGGTACAATATTAAAGAGAGGGAACTATCTATAATATCTGCTAGCAAGGGGGCCAGGAAGGTAAATTGGGTAGTCAACATTTAGTGGGAATAATATCAACAAAGCAGGAGGTGCATCCAATGTATATCTTTTCCAGATTGGAGACAAGATGAGACACCAGAAGCCTACCTTGGAAAAGACAAGATAGAACATGTTTCAGTGACAAATGTCTAAACAGTTCATTTAAAATGTTCATTTAAAAACATCTGTTCACCCCCTTGAAGGAGCTGTATGAAGCTGTGACACTAGTTCCAGGGGTGAGATGTGCCTTTCAGATCTCTCCCAAGTGACTGTTTTGCATATATCAGCCAAAACAGTGAGTGTCAGCATATTTTCTAACATAGGAAGGTCACAGACAATACACACACAAGGGCCTTTATGAGTGTATCAGGAGCACAACTGCCTACTTCATCCCTCTCCAGGAGGTTGAAACTGAGACCTTTATAATCTTTGTAATGAGTTTTACAGCTCCCTCAGCATGTTTAAATATTGAGGGCACATAAAATAAAGTAGGTGGCGAACCTACCATCTTCCTGACCACTCCTGAGCTGCCGTCATATTATGGGAGGGTAAGGGAGATAAGTTATGGGATAGCCTGCCCAACCTTGGGCCTGCTGGTCCTTAAGATGCCAATAAATGGCCACTTATGGACCTCAAACCATCTCCACTATAATAATACATGCTGCCGGGGAAGGCAAAAGGAAGATAGCCAGTTCATACCTTTCACAGCTTGGGCTAAAATGTGGAAAATGTGGTGGGGGTGGGGTGCAGTTTCCTCCTTTGTTTCCATTATACAATATATTACGATAAAGTGCTAAGATGTTTAAGGAGTACATTGACATTTACTTTGAAAATATTTCACTGTCCCACCCTATGTGCAAAGGGATAGTCAAAATTTCTGGTGTGGAATTCTGTAGGGAGTCAGTGATCCCTTTAAGCAAGCACCTTCTGCCAATTCCTGCAACTGAATAAATTACAGATGTAGGGGCTTCTAGTTTCCCCTGGATTCAACCTAAAAGAAAGATCAAGGAAGAAATGCAGATGTTGGGTAAAACTGTCTCTCCAAATTCTGTTCAAGCTTTGCAGCCATACTTCACTCATCTCTATCCCAAATTCCCCTTTTACTGGAATAATGTGCCTATCATATTATGATGTGGAGAGGCCAGTCAACCACCTGATAAAGGAGCAGCACTCCGAACGCTAGTGCGTCCAAATAAACCTGTTGGACCATAGTCTGGTGTTGTGTGAGTTTTAACCCTATCACATTAGCATCCATTTTCTCCTGACTCAAGTCAGACTTGTGTTGAGCTGACCTGTAAACACAGTATTAGATTAGATTAGATTCCCTACAGTGTGGAAACAGGCCGTTCGGCCCAACAAGTCCACACTGACCCTCCAAAGAGTAACCCACCCAGACCCATTTCTCTCTGACTAATGCACCTAACAGTATGGGACAATTTAGCATGGCCAATTCACCTGATCTGCACATCTTTGGACTGTGGGAGGAAACCCACGCAGACACGGGGGAGAATGTGCAAACTACACACAGACAGTCACCCGAGGCTGGGATTGAACCTGGGACCCTGGTGCTGGGAGGCAGCAGTGCTAACCACTGAGCCCACAAAGCAATGTGCCAGAGCTGATACAGCACTGCAAACATCACACACTCGCTAATCTCGGCACTACACTTGGTCAGTGTGGGCATTGAATCCATGACCTTGGCTTTATTAGCACCATGCTCTAACCATCTGAGCTAACCGACCAACATACGTTGGTTTGAGAGTCTTGTGACCTGTTGCAATATCTAATATACAGTAATTGTATCTGCAGTCCTTAAATGAGATGCAGACCAGCTCGCATTACTGATCTACCAATTGACTGGTAAGCCCCAAAACTCCTCCCCATCATTCATGACATTTTATAGCTATTGGTTGGCTCTTACTTACAATTTCTAAAAGTGTCTACACCTAAAATTTTAAAGCCGTTCAGCTCCCAAACAGCTTCTGTCTGTCTTCACTGGGGTTAGCTATGCTTTCGTTGTTAACATTTTTTTTTCACTCAAAGCTAGTTCCTAGAATTTTTATTTTCTATCTTTCCTTCCTTAACTACACCAGGCCACTTTCTTTAGCAAGATTAAGATGTTAAAAAGCTCAAATTATTGAATTTGTATTTTTCCCTGAGCTGTTGGTGGGATTAGAGAATACAGTTTTGGGTTATCTGGAAACATTAGTCTCTTATTAAAAAAGTCTCCTTGGAAATAAAACAGAAGACTCAATGGGATAGGTTACTCATAGAAAAAGTGAGGACTGCAGATGCTGGAGATCAGAGTCAAGTGTGGTGCTGGAAAAGCACAGTAGGTCATGCAGCATTCGAGGAGCAGGAGAATCGACGTTACGGGCAACAGCCCTTTGTCAGGAATGAGGTTTGTGAGCCAAGGGGGTGGAGAGATAAATGAGAGAGAGGTGGGGCTGGGGGGAAGATGGCTGAGAGTGCGATAGGTAGATGGAGGTAGGGGTAATGGTGATAGGTCGGAAGGGAAGGTGGAACGAATAGGTGGGAAGGAAGATGGACAAGTCATGAGGGCAGTGCTGAGTTGGAAGGTTGGATCTGGGATGAGGTGGGGGGAGGGGAAGTGAGGAAACTGGTGCAATCCACATCAATGCCGTGTGGTTGGAGGGATGGGGTTCGAGAGCAGATGTGTGGGAAATGGATGAGTTGCACTGGAGGGCATCATCAATCACGTGGGGAGAAATTGCAGTCTTTGAAGAAGGAGACCATCTGGTGTGTTCTGTGGTGGAACTGGTCCTCCTGGGAGCAGATGCGGTGGAGGTGGAGGAATTGGGAAGAAGGAGGCATTTTTACAGGAGGCAGGGTGGGAGGAGGTGTAGTCCAGGTAGCTGTGGGAGTTGGTGGGTTTGTAGAAGATGTCCATGTGGAGTCGGTCACCATTGATGGACATGGAAAGGTCCAGGAAGGAGAGGGAGGTGTCCAAGATGGTCCAGGTGAACTTAAGGTCAGGGTGGAATGTGTTGGTGAAGTTGATGAACTCATAGAGGCCACCAGAGCAAATTTAGACTTGGTCATGATTATGACATTTGAACAATTGGAGTTCTTTTGAGTGTGAATGGCTGTTTTGAAATCCACCTGTTGTGTAACCAACCAGCTCCAAGAGTTCAGAACCTATCAACTCCCAATCCAGCTGCAACCAAAGGAAGAGTGAATGTCAGGAAAGGAGAGGAGGGGAGCTTTGTTTTTAAAATGAATGAATGACTTAGTAATGATAATGTGTAATAAATTAGTACTTTCTGAAGAGATGTCTGTCCAGGGTAATTCCACTTGAGGAACTCTGTACTGTTTGACGCAGAAGATCCATGCAGTATTTAAGCCGGGGGTCAGAGGTCAGCAGTCCTGTTGATTTCAGTGCCTGTAATTGGAAAAGAAAGGGCAAAAGTGAGATGATATTTGAATCAAATGACATGAAATGTAATGAGTTATCTGGAAGCAGAAATCATATTTTGAAATTAGTGCTATTTCTTCAATGAATGACATCAATTTATCAGGATTTCAAAAGAAGATAAAATAAGAACAGCAATATTTTATTGCATTTTAGTTTTTGAAACTTTTTCAGGAAAAGTTCCCTTTTATCCCCCCCTCACCAACTTTCTTTCTGCCTGCTCTCTTCTCTCCTGAAGGTGCTGACTCCTTGCTGGGGTAAGATTTCACCTGACATCTCATCCCAGGTATTCATCCTTCAGGAAAATAATCTGGATACTTGGATAATGATAGGCTATTCAACACTGCTGGACATCACAGCCATCTAATTCTCATCTGATTTCCATATGTGTGCACTTCAAGCAGAAGTTATTGGAGAGCCATCAAGTGCAGTCATCCTGGCTAATTTATCTCTCTCCCAGAAAATTACTGTGCTCCTTCTGCCTCTTCAGCTGAGGTCAGTTAACTCAGCACATTTACTTTTAGTAATTTGTTTTTGTTACTTGTCATAAATATACATTTGCAGAGATTATAGAATGAACTTAGATAGGAACAAGTACCTGTGGTACAGTGGTAGTGCCCTTTTTCTGATCCAGGATGCCTGAGTTCAAGTTCCATTTGCTCTTGAGGTATGTCATAATGTTTATGAATAGGTTGATTAAAATGTATCTAGAAACACATACCTATTGCTACACAGCATTCTGGAACTGCAGTGTGAAAGAACAGTCACATTAAGTTCAAAGTCTTGTGTCATTCTTGCATATAGGGAGACAATAAGTCTGTTCCTTTAATGCCTGAGTCAATGACCGCACTCCCCGTTGTAGTATTAAGACATTCAGACCAGGTCAAACCATTTGTTTGTATTGAGTTGATACTAATAGTATGGTTTTTACAATTACTCTCCAAGTGCCTAAAGGAGAGCAAAACAAAATCAGCGTTCCTGGTTCTGATCACTATCCACTGGGTTCTATGGATTTGGAAGCATTAGATGGGAGCTTGCTGTGATGACCATACATAAAGAGTGATCACTTGGGTCAGGTTCTGTGTGTGACTAGCCCCCGTAGATCAAGCAGGTCCACTGCTTGACATGTTTGACTTCTATCTGACTAAGTCCTATTTATTTGAACAGGATTTTTCCAGGCATGGAATATAATGTGGGAAAATGTGAGGTTTTTGAGAGGAAGAATAGAAAAACAATATTATTTAAAACAGAGAGAGAAAGACTGCAGAATTTTGATGTACAGAGGGATCGGAGTGTCCTTGTACATCACAAAACGTTAGTACGCAGGTACAGCAAATAATTAGGAATGCAAATGGAATGTTGACCTTTATTACTGGAGAGATGGGATGCAAAAGTAGGGAACTCTTGCTACAACTGTACAGGGCAATGGTGAGACCACCCCTGGGATATTGTGTACAGTTTTGATCTTCTTACTTAAGAGGAGATATACTTGATTTGGAGGTAATTCAGAAAATGTTCACTGGACTGATGTTTAGGATGAAAGGGTTTGTATTATGAGGAAAGATTGGCCAGGTTGGGCCTATGTCAGTTGAACTTTAGAAGAATGAGAGGTGATCTTATTAAAATGAAAAAGATTCTGTGGGAGCTTCGACACTGTGGATGCTGAAAGGATGTTTCCCTATTGAGGGGTCTAGAGCTAGAGGACACAGTTTTGTAATAAAGGATCTTCCAGTTACAAAGTAGTGAGGAGGAATTTCTTTAATGGGTTGTTAGTCTTTGGAATTCTGTCCTACAGAGAACAGTGGACTGTGAGTCATTCCCTATACTCTAGCCCCCAATAACCACGTGGACGAGACATAACAGTCCCGTGATTATGAATTTAAGCCCAGGTGAAAACAGAAGTACATTCAGTCCTTTTTGAAAAACAAGAACAGCTTAATGTGTGCACACCATTGAGTGTTAATTACAGTCATTGAGTCATAGAGATCTACAGCACGGAAACAGACCCTTTGGTCCAACTCGTCCATGTTGACCACATATCCCAACCCAAATCTAGTCCCACCTGCCAGCACCTAGCCCATATTCCTCCAAACCCATCCAAATACCTTTTAAATGTTACAATTGTACCAGTCTCCACCACTTCCTCTGGCAGCTCATTCCATACACGTACTACCCTCTATGTGAAAATTTGCCCCTTAGGTCTCTTTTATATCTTGCCCCTCTCACTCTAAACCTATGCCCTTGAGTTCTCGTTTCCCCCAATAGGGAAATGACTTTGTCTATTTATCCTATCCATGCCCCTCATAATTTTTTAAACCTCTATAAGGTCACCCCCTCAGCCTCCAATGCTCCAGGGAAAACAGCCCCAGCCTATTCAACCCTCCAACCCTGGCAACATCCTTGTAAATCATTTCTGAACCCTTTCAAGTTTCACAACATCCTTCCAATAGGAAGACCAGAATTGCACACAATATTCCAAAAGTGGCCTAACCAATGTCCTGTACAGCCGCAACATGACCTCCCAACTCCTATACTCAATACTCTGACCAATAAAGGAAAGCATACCAAATGCCTTCTTCGCTATCCTATCGATCTGCAACACGAATTTCAAGGAGCTATGAACCTGCACTCCAAGGTCTCTTTCTTCAGCAGCACTCCCTAGGACCTTACCATTAAGTGTACAAATCCTGCTAAGATTTGCTTTTCCAAAATGCAGCACCTTGCATTTATCTAAATTAAACTCCATCTGCCACTCCTCAACCCATTGGACAATCTGATTGAGATCCCGTTGTAATCTGAGGTAACCGTCTTCGTTGTCCACCACACCTCCAATTTTGCAAACTTACTAACTATGCCTCTTATGCTCACATCCAAATCATTTATATAAATGATGAAAAGTAGTTGACCCAGCACCGATCCTTGTGGCACTCCACTGGTCACAAGCCTCCAGTCTGAAAAATAATCCTCCACCACCACCCTCTGTCTTCTACATTTGAGCCAGTTCTGTATCCAAATGGCTAGTTCTCCCTGTATTCCATGAGATCTAACCTTGCTAATCAGTCTCCCATGGGGAACCTTGTCGAACACCTTACTGAAGTCCATATAGATCACATCTCCCACTCTGCCCTCATCAATCCTCTTTGTTACTTCCTCAAAAAACTCAATCAAATTTGTGAGACATGATTTCCTGTGCACAAAGCCATGTTGACTATCCCTAATCAGTCCTTGCCTTTCCAAATATACGTACATCCTGTCCCTCAGGATTCCCTCCAACAACTTGCCCACCACTGAGGTCAGGCTCACCAGTCTATAGTTCCCTGGCTTGTCCTTACCACCTTTCTTAAACAGTGGCACCATGTTAGCCAACCTCCAGTCTTCTGGCACCTCACCTGTGACTATCAGTGATACAAATATCTCATCAAGGGTCCCAGCAATCACTTCCCTAGCTTCCCACAGAGTTCGAAGGTACACTTGACCAGGTCCTGGGGACTTATCCAGTTTTATGCGTTTCAAGACATCCAGCACTTCCTCCTCTGTAATATGGACATTTTTCAAGATGTCACCATCTATTTCTCTCCAGTCTATATCTTTCATAATCTTTCCCACATTAAATACTGATGCAAAATACTCATTCAGTATCTCCCCCATCTCCTACGGCTTCACACAAAGGCCGCCTTGCTGATCTTTGAGGGGCCTTATTGTCTCCGTTGTTACCCATTTGTCCTTAATGTATTTGTAAAAACCCTTTGGATTCTCCTTAACTCTATTTGCCAAATCTATCTCATGTCCCCGTTTTGCCCTCCTAATTTCCTTCCTAAGTATACTCCTACTGCCTTTATACTCTTCTAAGGATTCACTTGATCTATCTTGTCTAGACATATGCTTCCTTCTTCTTAACTAAACCCTCAATTTCTTTCGTCATCCAGCATTCCCTACACCCACTAGCCTTTCCTTTCACCCTAATAGGAATATACTGTCGCTGGACTCTCATTATCTCATTTCTGAAGGCTTCCCATTTTCCAGCTGTCCCTTTACCTGCGAACATCTGTGCCCAATCAGCTTTTGAAAGTTCTTGCCTAATACCGTCAAAATTAGCCTTCCTCCAATTTAGAACTTCAACTTTTAGATCTGGTCTATCCTTTTCAAACACTATTTTAAAACTAGTAGAATTATGGTCGCTGGCCCCAAAGTGCTCCTCCACTGACACCTCAGTCACCTGCCCTGCCTTATTTTCCAAGCATAGATCATGTTTTGCAATTTCTCTAGTAGGTACATCCACATACTGAATCAGAAAATTTTCTTGTACACACTTAACAAATTCCTCTCCATCTAAACTATTAACACTGGCAGTCTCAGTCTATGTTTGGAAAGGTAAAATCCCCACCCTATTATTCTTACAGATATCTGAGATCTCCTTCCAAACTTGTTTCTCAATTTCCTGCTGACTCTTAGGGAGTCCATAATACAATTCCAATAAGGTGATCATCCCTTTCTTATTTCTCAGTTCCACCCAAATAACTTCCCTGCTTGTATTTCCAGGAATCTCCTCCTTCATTAATGCTGTAATGCTGTCCCTTACCAAAAATGCCACTCCCCCTCCTCTCTTGCCTCCCTTTCTGTCCTTCCTGTAGCATTTGAATCCTAGAACATTAAGCTGCCAGTCCTGTCCATCCCTGAGCCATGTTTCTGTAATTGCTATGATATCCCAGTCCCATATTCCTAACCATGCCCTGAGTTCATCTGCCTCCCTTGTTAGGCCTCTTGCAGTGAAATAAATGCAGTTTAATTTGTCAGTCCTACCTTGTTCTCTGCTTTGTCCCTGCCTGCCCTGACTGACTCACTTCCCAACTGTACCAGTCTCAGATTGATCTCTTTCCTCACTATCTCCCTGAGTCGCACTCCCCTCCCCCCCCCCCTCCCCCCCCCCCACCCCCCTCCCCCCCCCCCACCTTACTAGTTTCAATCCTCCCAAGCAGCTCTAGCAAATCTCCCTGCCAGTATGTTAGTCCCCTTCCAATTCAGGTGCAATCCATCCTTCTTGTACTGGTCACTTCTACCCCAGAACTGATTCCAATGATCCAAAAATGTGAATCCTTCTCCCATACACCAGCTCCTTAGGCATGCATTCATCTGCTCTATCTTCCCATTCCTACCTTCACTAACTCACACTGTGAGTAATCCAGATATTACTACTCTCGAGGACCTCCTTTTCAAATTCCTGCCTAACTCTCTATATTCTCCCTTCAGAATCTCATCCTTTTCCCTTCCTATGTCGTTGGTTCTAATGTGTACAATGACCTCTTGCTGGGCCCTCTCCCCCTTGAGAACATTCTGCACCCTCTGAGACATCCTTGATCCTGGTACCAGGGAGGCACACACTATTCTGATTTTTCGCTGCCGGTCACAGAAACGTCAGTCTGTGCCTCAGACTAGAGAATCCCCTAACACAATTGATCTCTTGGAACTCAACGTACCCCTCGTTGCATTAGAGCCAGTCTCAATACCAGAAACTTGGCTTTTCGTGCTACATTCCCCTGAAAATCCATCAGCCCCTACATTTTCCAAATCAGCATACTTGTTTGAAATGGGGATAGCCACAGAAGACTCCTGCACTACCTGCCTACCTCTCTTACCTTTTCTGTAGTTAACTGCATCTAAGCAACTTTTCTCCTCTCCTATAACTGCCATTCATCACACCCCCTTGCTCTTGTAAATTCCTCGTTGCCTCTCACTGTCTCTCCAACTGATCCATTCAATCTGATAGGATTTGCAACCAACGGCATTTATTGTAGATATAATCCTCAGTAACCGATAAACTCTCCCTAAACTCCCACATCCAACAAGAAGAGCACATCACTCTACTAAAGGCCATTTTTGCTTCTTCCAATCTACAGACCCAGAAAATAGCACTGTCTTATTCCTCTACAAAACACTGCTCCAGGATAACTTAATATTTATGGCTTACATATTTAAGTTTAATCAAGAGACGTATCTCAATAAAACCTATAAGCAAGAAAGAACCCACTCTACTCACTGGTTTGCATTGTGTAAGTGTTTGCTCAGTGTTGGCTTTCTGCTGTGTTACTGCTCTGTACAGTATCTGTGTTTAAATAATTTTGTCTTATACTCAGGAGGACTCAGATATCTTTGCTTTCCCACCACCAAGTTATCACATCTAATTGGACCTTTGACACTGCAAATTTGAGAAAATCCAGCAGCCTTTTTATATTTAATGACATGTTCCAATACTCAGACTGATTGCTGTTGATGAGAAGTTGAGCATTAAATTGGGAAGGAGCAGATTTACAAAAGAGTTAATGGTCGATATATTACTTTCAGGAGATTTTGACTATTTGTATCCAGGATTATGGGAGAAATATTCTTGCAGGAGTTGAGCCTTCAGGAGAGAATGAGAAAAGGAGATAACCAGAGAGGAAAACAAAACAGAGCAGCATTTAATTCAAACATACTTTATTTGCCACACACTCCATTCCCTGATTGAAGAAGAAACCTGTAGGTGCTTCTACTGCACTTGGTAAAACAGAATACATCTCTGGAGGGCACCTTTCCTTTCAGTGAATGTCAGTCTGCAGATCCACAGTGTCATATCCAGCTGGTGGTTTAACCTGAGGGTCAAGGTTGAGAAGGTGGGACCTTCATGGTGCCGCTCGGCTGGCACAGGCATTGAACCCCCACTGTAGCCCTTACTCTGTATCGCAAACCGGCTATTCAGCTAACCGACCTCCACTGTAGGCATAGGGCAGTTTTTAACCAATGTCAAGTCTAGATTCCGATTTTCATAACTTCACTCTGCCATTCATTCCAAAAATATCCAGCCATTACCACTGAGAAAGCGCAGTAGACTGACCAAAAACTGTAGGTCTGCTATTTGCTGCTGCAATTTTGGCCTTTTATCAAGTACAGTACATGAGACTGTTCCGATATGCCTTATTCCTTGTGCATAGGGTTCTTCATTCCACGCTTTCTGCTGTCACCAGTCCCTGACAAGTCTCCCAGCACACAGAACACATTGGAAATTCAGAAACTAACTCAATCCACCCTCCATTTGCTGCAGCTGTTGGAGCGCCTGGCATTGCAAGGCAGTAGCGATCAGGTTGTAAAATAGACTATGTTAACCAGTACCCAGAGAAAAGTGTCATTAATCAAATAGATTTCAAAATGCTCTTGATGTCTGAGAAGAATGTCATAGATTGCAAATAGCGCTTGGAATAAAGATTTACAGTGAGACACAAGAACTTTTCATTTAAAAAAAAAAGTGACTGTCCAAAGAACTGAGATCTGAATAACCATGGTCTGATATCTTATAATTAAAGCTGTGCAGCAAAGGTCAGACATAAGCAGCGTAACAAAGGACAATAAATGTGGCGTTGTGTGAGAAGGCGAGGCAGGTTTGCCCCTTTGCTGTGCATTTGCTTACACTGATAAACTTGGGGATCGGAATCTGCTCATGTCCCTCGGTGATTGTGTAGAAAAGCATGTCTTCCAGTCCTGGCATCAGGCCCGGTTTGTGCTTCCTCCTGGGGACAGACAAGCGCAGTAAGAGGGACGATAGATCACATTTCAACAGAGACTGATTAGAAGCTGACCTGATTGGGCAGTCAACTGGATCTGTCCAACAGCAACCTGTAGAAGCATTGTTTTGTCTGCAAACTGTATCACTGGCCATCAACCCAGACTATTGGTCAGTAAAAATAGGCTGATCATTTTATGCTGGCGGTTTCATTTCCTTTACAGAGCACCCTAGTTCACACCTTGGCATTCAATTTGATTTTACAATCAGATTATAATAGTGTACAAAGGAACTTTATTTTACACATTCACCATCCAGATTGAGATGAACAACAGCAAGTAACATTTAAATAGCACATGATAAAGATTTCATGATGCTTCATCACAGAGGATCTTAAGCACTAATGGAAGAATTAAAAGACATGGTTGAGGCAGTAGCTTTGGAGGAGATTTTTGAAGGTGCAAGCGAGGTAACAAGAACTTGCATTTATTGCCTTCAGGATTCCCAAAGTGCCTCACATCTAATTTCTGGCTTAAGTGCAGTTACTGAGGTGATGTAGGCAAGCACAATGGTTAATTTGCAGATAGCAAGATTCCACAAACAAGTAAGAGGAATAACCAGTTAATATATTGATGACGACATTTGAAGGATGCATGGTGGCCAGGATGCACTCAGTTGCTTGTCTTTGAAGAGTGCCAAGGATCTTTCACAATTATTGGAGCTACTGATTACTGCTTTGAACTTTTTGCCCAGAGGCGAATAAGCAATAGTTACTTCAGGACAATTTTCCAGAATGTAGGGCCAGAATAGCTGAAGATAGAGTGTAGGTAGGTCAGTGCATAAGAGGGCAGAATCAAAACAGAACATGTGAACATATAGCTGGAGAAGACAACTGAGGCAGAATGAGGTGAGGCCAGAAAGGGAATTGTAAATAAACCATTTTAATGGGGACATAGAATCAAAAGAGGTCAACAAGGATGGAATAATAGGAGAAGGAGATACATAGACAGCAGAGTTTGAAGAGTTACAGAATCACAGAGTTGTTATACTACAGAAGAGGGCAATTTATCCCATTGCGGCTGTACCGGCTCTCCAAATGAACAATTCATTTTGTGCCATTCTCCCACTTTCTCTCCACAATCCCACACTTTCTTCTTTTTGCGTTAATCATCTCATTCCCTTTCCAGAGATTCAACTGAACTTGTCTCCACTACACTCTCTGCTACTGCATTCCACACCTTAAGCACTTTTGCTTCTTTTACCAATGACTTTAAATCCATGCTCCTTCATTTTTAATCCTTTCATGAATGGGAACAGTTTCTCCCTATCTCCTCTCATGATTTTGAATATCTTTGATTTTGCATAGCACTCCTTTTGTCTTTGGAGGCTTTGAGCACTCTCATCATCTGTTCCATTCGCTCTTTCTCCCTCTTTGTCAACAACCTTCATTTTCCAGCCCTGTTCAGTTCTCAAGAGGAGTCATGGGACTCAAAACATTAACGCTGCTCCTCTCCACAAATGCTGGCACATTTTTTCCACCACTGTTTTATTTCAAAATAACCTTCTTGGTCTTGTACTCTATGCCCCTATTCATAAAACCTAGGATACTATATGCTTTATTAATCATGCTCTCAACTTGCACAGTGGCTCAGTGGTTAGTGCTGCTGCCTCACGGCGCCAGGAACCAGGGTTCAATTCCCACCTTGGGCAACTGTATGTGTGGAGTTTGCACATTCTCCCCGTGTCTGTGTGGGTTTCCTCCGGGTGCTCTGGTTTCCTCCCACAGTCCAAAGATGTGCAGGTTAAGTGAATTGGCCATGCTAAATTGCCCGTAGTGTAGGGGAATATGTATGGGTGGGTTGCTCTTCGGAGGGTTGGTGTGGACTTATTGGGCCGAAGGGCCTATTTCCACACTGTAGGGAATCTAAACTTGCCATGCAACCTTCAGTGACATGCGCATGTAATCCAGGTTCTTCTGCTCCTGCACTCCAAACAGAATTGTGTCATTCACTTGTCCACCCACTGCACCAACTTGTCCATATCCGTTTGAAGTTCTACATTATTTTCCTCAAAGTTCATGGCACTTATAAATTTTGTATCATCTGCAAATTTAGAAGTTGTGCCATGTGAATCAAGATCCAGGTCATTATTATAACAGGAAATGTCAGAATCCTTATACTGACCACTAGGAACCCTCATCCAGCCTGAAAAACATTCATTAACCACTACTCAGTTTCTTATCAGTCGGCCAATTTCATGTCCATGTTGCTGCTCTCCTTTTCATAAGGTATAATATTGCTCACAAGTCTGTATGGCACTGTATCAAACTAATTTTGAAAGTCCACATATCTCACATCAACTGTTTTGCCCTTGTCAACCTTCCATTACCTGTTTAAAAAACTCCAAGTTAAATATGATTTTCCCTTCATGAACTCATGCTAGCTTTCTTTAATTAACCCATATTTGCCCATGTGACTATTAATTTTGTTCTGAATTATTGATTCTAGAGGTTTCTCAGCTACCAAAGTTAAACTGACTGGTCTGTAGTTCCTTGGCTTATCCTTACACTTTTTTTGAACAAGGGTATAACCTTTGCAATTTTTCAGTTGTCTGCCTTGAACCATAAGTCTAAGGAAGACTGAAAAATTATTGCAGTGTTTTTGCAATTTCCACCCACATTTTTCTCAGTGCTTGGATGCATCTAATCCCATCCTGGTTTCTTATCCACTTTAAACACACACACTCTATCCAGTTAGAAAAGTGTAGAGTACAGGTATAGAGCAGGGCCATTGGCAAGATGACCACTAGAGAAAGTAAAAATGGAGGTTATGTATATTAGAGAGCGTTTTCAGCAATTGGTGGATGATATTGTGGAGGTAAAACTAGATGGTCCTTTTAATAGATGAGATAAATATACAGTAGTTTTAAACTAATGCATATAGACATGGAACATTGGAGTTGAGGTGGTGAGCATGGTATAGAGTCATAGAGATGTACAGCATGGAAACAGATCCTTCGGTCCAACCCATGCATGCCGACCAGATATCCCAACCCAATCTAGTCCCACCTGCCAGCACCCAGCCCCTATCCCTCCAAACCCTTCCTATTCATATACCCATCCAAATGCCTCTTAAATGTTGCAATTGTACCAGCCTCCACCACTTCCTCTGGCAGCTCATTCCATACATGCACTACCCTCTGTGTGAAAAAGTTGCCCCTTAGGTCTCTTTTATAACTTTCCCCTCTCACCCTAAACCTATGCCCTCTAGTTCTGGACTCCCCGACCCCAGGGAAAATACTTTGTCTATTTATCCTATGCATGCCCCTCATAATTTTGTAAACCTCGATAAGGTCACCCCTCAGCCTCCGATGCTCCAGGGAAAACAGCCCCAGCCTGTTCAGCCTGTATGCATACTCACAGAAAAGAGTGCTTTGAGGTGAAAAGCAGCCTGCAGGTCCATTTGTCAGGAGAGATTGGGAGACAATCATATGTGAATTGATACAGGATTGTTCAGAAGCAACATACTTGAAGGTCAAGAAACAGGTCACCCTGTCCTTTCAGCCAAGAATACGAGAGGAACAATGAGTTAAAATTGTTCATGAGAAAATATATTTGTTTTGTTTTAAGTCCTCAAGATGTCAGCTATGAATGAGTAACAGATATAGCTAATATACAGGATCATACCGTAACAATACCATATATGTGTATTATTGTATTTTTTTTACTGTTAAAGAGGTATTCATTGTGGAAAGGGTTATGACTGTGGCAGAAAGATGATGGGAGAAAAGTTGCTCGAGGAAGCAATCTCGTAAATCAATTGGTCCGATTTACTTTCACACCTTTTAATAAGGCAAACTCTTGCATTTACACAGCGCCTTATAACAACTCAGAAGCATGCCAAAGCATTTCAGTACAATAAATGACTACATCGTAACTGATTTCTTAGGTAACTATGGAAGTCATTTTGCACGCAGCAAGGTTCCACAAGTAAGACCCATTGAAAGAATATTGTCTAAGATACTGGAAGACACTCAAAGAACATATTTTTAATTGTTCTAATTTGTTCATGGGATCATTAGCACTCACCTGAGCCAGTAAAACCGGCATCTGAAGGAAATCTCCAGCATTGTGGTTCAAGTCCAAGATGTAGGCTTGAATCCAATCTTATGGCTCAAGGTGAGAGTGCTGACCACTGAATCACAGTTGACACTGCTAAAGTCAATTCACATTTGCATATTGGTAAAATCAGAAATGAGAGTTTTGACAAATGCTCAAAATAACCTCACTGCCAACTCGCAGGAATCATTAAACCCCAGAAAGAACTCAACAAAGGACTCCTTTCCAAGACTCTGTACAGCTGAAATTATGTTTTAGGAACATAGAAACAGAAGTAGGCCAGCAGCCCCTCGAGCTGGTTCTGCTATGGAATGATTGATCTATGGCTTAACTCCAATGCTTGTCTTTAGCCCATATCTCTTAATACCTTTGCTTAACAAAATGTTATCTTTTCCATATTTAAAACTAACAACTGATTTAGCATCAACTTCAGTTTGTGGAAGAAAATTCCAAACCTCTACCTACCAACCTTTGTGTGCAGAAGTGCTTTTTATTTAAACAGAGATATTTAAAATCATGAGGGGATTTGGTAGATAAGTGAGTTGGTAATCAGAAGTCATAGATTTAAAATAATTTGCATAAAAATGAGAGAGGCTATGAGAAATTTCTTCACACAAAGGGTTTTTAAGATCTGGAGCACTACCTGAAAGGGTAGTAAAATCAGATATCATTGGAACTTTAAAGAAAAATGGATAAGTACTTGAAGGAGATTGACTTATAGAGTTCCGGGGGAGAAGAAATGGCTAGGACTATATTGGATGTCTCTTTTCAAAGAGCCAGCACAGGCATGAAGAGTCAAGTAGCCTCTTCATTGAAAGATTCTTTGAATCACAATGACTCACCACTCCAATGACATGAGAGGCAATACTTCCTGGAACATTCCCATCAATGTTGTCAGTAGCCTTAGTGTATTGGGACCATGACATTTGGAAAAATTGCATTTAAGTCAATATACCTTCATTCATCACTTTGATTTGCTTTACGTGTCATCAGTGACAGATTGTACATCAGATAAGTGGATGAAAACTTGTTTCTCGGTCTTTGCTATTACTATTCTGGACAGGCTGCTAGGAGATACACAAGAACTATCCAGGGAACAACTCAGCTTTGCACTGTTTCCGTTCCCTTGAACACCTGAAGTGCAAAACCTCCAGCATGTCTCAGAGCAGAGGAAATGTGCTTGCTACTACATAGCACATTGTGTTGACACTACAATATATTGTGCCATTTTACCAAGTCTTTTCAGCTACAGTGACAGGAGAATGTGACATCGATCAGAGGATGGTGGGGTAACCAGCTAAGGGGTGTACAATATGATTACATTATAGAAAACTGAATTTAGATTTTCTGGCCATCTGTGTTGGCTGTACAATTGCGGGGGAATGGAGGGGTGGTGCAGTGGCACAAACTGTAGGCAAACTTTATCTGTGTGTTTCCTCTGGCTACATTGTGTGCTAGAGTGTCAGTACAGTTTCATCTTGTCTTGATGCCACAGATATACAGTATTCAAAAATATTTAATTGAGTATTCAGCTTTTGCAACAGGACTGCACCTACCCCCTCACACAGCTCATTTTAAATGAACTTAGTATGTACCTTGGATCCTTTTATAGAATATTTTTAGTGCTGTGTTTTTATTGAAGACTTCTTGTTACAAATATTTATGTACATTTATCTGAAAAGACGGTGAACTTTTTTGGGGGACAATTATATTTCATAGTTACAAGTTTGAGTTTAAGCATCCCAATTATATAATGCCCACTAAATCATTGGAAAGTGAACCAGAAGTAAAATATGTACAGGCCGATGGTAGAGCAGATGCAGGTGATAGGGCACCTAAAAAAAGATTTGTTTTGATATTAACTTTCAGAAGAGGTCAAGCAATCAGAGTGTAGAGGCAGGGAACAATTGACATCAAAGCTTACACTGAGGGTTGATTTAGAAGTGCCCCAAATGCAGTATTTTAGGATTGAAGTGGTACAATAGGAAAGGAGACATGGCAGGACAATCAGTAGACAGCTAAGTTGCTTACCATAATGCCACCAACTACATCTTTGGTCCTTGCCATGTTTCCTAATGACCAAGTGGAACTTCATCCACATGTCCTGGGTCAGCAAGGAGCCACTTGAAGAATTTTGCCACCTACTACAAGGACTTCTGCAGCGAACAGGAAACTAATATACAATGTTGGCAGCGGTCAATCAAGGTCACCATTATCTTCAAATATTTGCATTCAGGAGAGCCAGTTGTACATGTATCAATCAGGTGACTGAAGACCAGCCCTCACACCTCTTTTCCCACTGAGTAACAATAGAACCGTGACTCAGCTGCCCAAGGCAAAGAGTAATTAGTTACAATCTTAGTTATTAACTTTGGTGAATGATGCTGGAATTCTACAGATTAAAGAAGCATAGATTAAGGGTTGTATCTCATCAAGGTTCAAATGATAATGACATTTCAAAACACTGCAAATGTACTACCAGTATTGTCTTCACAAGATCCTCCAAATCCAGTGACAAGAATGGTGGTTCAACAGCAGCATCCTCTCCCAAACTAACCTGTCCAGCATTGAGATGCTGATCTCTCAAAACCAGCTCTGCTGGGCAGGACAAGTTGCTTGTATGTCTAAAATTAGATTTTGGAGTCCCTATCCCAGCAAAAGTGCAGGAAAATTGTGTTAAAGTAGAAAATCAGTGTTGGTCATATTGAATGGCGGAGCTGAATGTCTTCCTCCTGGTCCTATTTGTTATGTCCTTAAGCCTAACATCTCTGGTAGGTAAGTTACTTGAGAAGATTCTGAGGGATACAATATACATGCATTTGGAAAGACAGGGTTTGATTAGGAGTAGTCAGCATGGCGTTTTGCATGGGAGACCATGCCTCACAAATTTGTTTCAGTTTGTTGATGAAGTGACCAGGAAGGTTGATGATGACAGGGCAGTATACGTGGTCTCTGTGGATTTCAGTAAGACCTTTGATAAGGTTGCTCATGGTAGGCTGCTCTGGAAGGTTAGATCTCATGGAATTCAGGGAGAGCTGGCAAATTGGATACACAATTGGCTTGATAGTAGGAAGCAGAGGGTAATAGTGGAAGGATGCTTATTGGACTGTGATGAGAGGGGTGCCTCAGGGGTCGGTGCTGGGCCCATTGCTGTTTGTTATCTATATCAATGATTTGGATGAGAATGTACAAGGCACGATTAGTAAGTTTGCAGATGACACTAAAACAGGCGGTATCATAGACAGTGAAGAACGTCATCAGAAATTACAGCAGGAACTTGATGAGCTGGGGAAGTGGGCCGAGAAATGGCAAATGGAGTTCAATATATCGAAGTGTGAGGTGTTGCATTTTGGAAAGTCAAATCAAGGTAGGAGTTTCATGGTGAATGGTAAGGTCGTAAGGAGCGTAGTGGAACAGAGGGACCTTGGAATTCAGGTGCACAGTTCTCTAAAAGTGGAGTCACAGGTAGGCAGGGCAGTGAAGAAGGCTTTTGGCACATTGGTCTTCCTCAGTCAGAGCATTGAATATAGAAGTTGGGAAGTTGTGTTGCAGTTGTACAGAACGTTAGTGAGGCTGCACTTGGAGTATTGTGTTCAGTTTTAGACACCTTGCTATAGGAAGGATGTTATTAAACTGGAAAGAGTGCAGAAGAAATTTACAGGGATGTTGTCTGGACTCAATGGTCTGAGTTATAGGGAGAGATTGGACAAGCTGGGACTTTTTTTCTTTCGAGCATAGGAGACTGAGGGGAGATTTTATAAAAGTCTATAAGATGATGAGAGACATGGAGAGGGTGAATGCACTCAGTCTTTTTCCCAGGGTTGGGGAATCGAGGACTCGAGGGCATCAGTTTAAGGTAAGAGGGGAAAGAATAAATGGGAACTTGAGGGGCATTGTCTTTTTATAGAGGGTGGTACACATTTGGAAGTGGAAGTAGTTGAGGCAGGTACATTGACAACATTTCAAAAGCATTTGGACAAATGCGTGGATAGGAAAGGTTTGGAAGGATATGGGTCAAGTGCAAGGAAATGGGGTTACTGTGGATGGACATTTTGGTCGGTATAGACCAGTTTGGGCTGAAAGGCCTGTTTCTGTGCTGTAGGACTCACTATTCTATACAGCGTATGCTTGACTTGGAACTCAGTTGCAGATAGAGACTCCCAAGAGGACAGTGGAAATTTAGAAATGTCCTTAAAGCCTTCCTGAAGAGGCCAAACATGCCCCACTGACTCATGAAAGACCCTGGCTTTACCCCCAACCAAAATGGAGATGGCTCACTTAGGGAGATACGATACCATCATAGACTGTGACAGAAATACAGAGGCCGAGTGAAGATATCAGAGGGAGCACTTAAACATGCAAAGAATCCATTGACTTGACTCTTTAATCACTCCCTGCCCATATATGGCAGAGCCTGTCAAGCCTGATTGGACTCAGCCATCTCAGAATCTATTGAACTGGAGTGAAGCCAGGTTATCCTCAATTCAGAGAGACTGTCCAAAAAGATTATGTGCTCCAATTAACTGTTGTTCCAAATAACTAGGCTAGGGAGGTTGGGTGGGGCGTGAAGTCACTATTTGAAGTTTGTAAGTCCAGAATCAGGTTAATTAGTTGTCAGGAGGAGATGATTCTTTTCCCAGAAAATAGTGGCCCTGTGGAGCACACTACCATCAGGTTTGGAAATTAATTTTCCCCTAATTGGATTCATTTTTGCTAAAAAAAAATGTGTTGCTGGAAAAGCGCAGCAGGTTAGGTAGCATCCAAGGAGCAGGCGAATCGACGTTTTGGGCATAAGCCCTTCTTCAGGAATGAAGAGGGTGTGCCAAGCAGGACTAAGATAAAAGGTAGGGAGGAGGGATTTGGGGGAGGGGCGTTGGGAATAGATAGGTGGAAGGAGGTTAAGGTGAGGGTGATAGGCTGGAGAGGGGGTGGGGGCGGAGAGGTCAGGAAGAAGATTGCAGGTCAAGAAGGCGGTGCTGAGTCCGAGGGTTGGGACTGAGATAAGGTGGGGGGAGGGGAAATGAGGAAGCTGGAGAAATCTGCATTCATCCTGTGTGGTTGGAGGGTTCCTAGGCGGAAGATGAGGCGCTCTTCCTCCAGGCGTCGTGTTGCCATGGTCTGGCTTTTTGCTGGTACATTACATTGATCTTGGTAGAGAGTGTACTGTGATGCACATGGCATCCATTTGCTTTGACCAGGCTGGACAGACCAGAGGGTTTTTACTTATATTTCATCACTCAGTTGGGTAGCTGGAATGTTGCTTGCAGGCAGCTTGTCACCTGTATCCAGAGCTGAGCTAACACTGCATCCGCCAAAGCTGACTTACTCAAACAACACTTTTTGACCAAAAAGTTGCATATTTGTTTTATGCCTTCACAGAATGAGGGGGAGAATACTCATTCCGAATTGCCCCGGAGAAGATCGTGAGCTACCTTCTTGAACCACTGCAGTCTGTTACGTCATTGTAAATATAAACGTTTATAACCTGTAGATTAAATGACGCGAACAAACTGCTCACAGAAGGTTAATTATTTTTAAGCGCTTATTTTTGAGCAGGACTTTTTTTCCGTCCCGTGCGCCATATGAATGCATTTCTATTTATGATGTGTTTTGAATAAGGTGAGACACTACAACACAGAAGCACTTGTTGGTTCATTCTTTATAATCACGGTTAACCTGCCACAACAAAAAAAAATTCAACATAAACCATAATGTTTTACTCAATTTACTTCATTGCTTCGGATAGCTTCAGAAAGCTACTGTTTACCCAGTCAAATCCACTCAGATTGTCAATAGGAAATGATTGTGACAACTCAGTATTATCTATTTGTCTTTAATCTACGATGTCAACTTTAAATTTCACGAAGCTTCGAAATAAAGCACACGAAAGGAAAGAAAGAGTGAGATAGGTTCGACCTGTCAGTATCAATAAAATTTAAGACTGGAGATCTAACGTCAAATTAATGTTAATCAGCCTCTTTCTCTTCACATATGCTGACAGATCTGCGACGTGGCTGTGAAGTAAACTGGAGTTGATCTGTGGCGCGTGTTTTACTCACGGTTCTTTCTGTACGTCTCCATTCTCATTTTTTTTCACCGGGGACTTCGAGGCTTTCAGGAGGGGATTTCTATCAGCACCGCTCACGCCGCTCGTCGCTCGCCCCCTGGGGGAATGTTGCCATGTCCACAGTCGATTGACAAAGCTGTTGGGTTTCCCCAAAACACTTTCGCCTCGAAAGTGACAGGCTCCAGCTGTGAAGCAAGGTAGTGATTTTAAACGATGCATTCCTGACTAACACCTAGCGCATTTCCCTCTTCGGTAATATAGTGATCCTTCAACCTCTTTCTCTAATATATCTGCCTAGTCAACTTCCTTTCACTAACTCCGTTTTTCCCTCTCCTCCCCCACTCTCAGACTGTCAATCAATTTCGCTCCTCTCTTCCATCTATCAATGTTGGACACGCGGTGCAGGCAAACTTTACAAGTGTAGGTGGGACTAAAACGACAGGGCTCCCGCCCAAACAGAAACGTCGCTCCCTGGAAGGCGGTGCCCCGACTCTGTCAGGCTGTCTGGTCATTGCTGACATCAGTTAGATTTGCTACTGGGCTGACGACTGGATGGTGAAAGCGGTAATGACATTATTGACACTTGGCATCTATTCTAGTGTGAGGGGAACAGGAGCACGAAAGGTATCACGCAAGAGCTTCTAATTCAGTGCTTCACACCCAGCCCAGGCTGACATGTACATGATAAAACGAACTGTGGACACTGCAGATTTGATACAAAAACAGAAATTGCTGGGAAAATTCAGCAAGTCTGGCCAGCATCAGTGGAGGGAGAAACAACTAACATTGAGACCAGTGACCCTTTTTCCAGAATTGATGGTAACTAGGAAAATATGATATATATACTGATGACAGGGGTAGGAAGGAGTGAGTGGATAGGTGGAAAGAGATCGGAGATAGAGAGACAGAAAAGTTAGATAGACAAAGGGAAGAACAAAATGCTGATAATGGGGACCATAAGTAGGTGAAAATGGGTTGGCTGTCTGAAAGCAGCTCATGTCATAACAGGGCCTGGGGTGTGGGACTGGGTAAAGTACATGGAAGGAGGTGGTTAGGCTCTAAAATTACTGAATTTGATACTGAGTCCTAAAGGCTTCAGGATCCCCAAGCAGAAAATGAGATGCCGATCTTCTAGCTTGTCGGTGATCCACAAAGCATTCACCCAGTCTGTGTTTTGTCTCCCCGGGATAGAGGAGATCATATTGTGAGCAGCAAATACAGCAAACTAGATTGAATAAAGGTGCAGGTAAATCAGTGCTTTCACCTGGAAGGTGTGTCTGGAGCATTGGATAGTGAGGAAGGAAGAAGCAAGTGGGCAAGTGATGCACCTTATGTGATTGCATGGGAAGGTGCCATGTGGGTATAGGGAGGTATTAGGAGTGGGGAAGGACTGGAACAGAGTGTCTGGAGGGTACAATCCCTGCACAATGCTGACAAGGGAGGGGAGGGAAATATGTGCCTGGTGGCAGCATCTCACTGAGGTGGTGGAAATAGTGACTCATGATTTTTTGGATGCAGATGCTGTTGGTGTAGAAAGTGAGGACCTGAGGTAGGGGGTGCGGAACACCTGATCGGTGTTATAGGACAGAAGAGAAGGGTGATAGCAGAAGTGTAGGAAATAGGTCAGTTATGGCTGAGCGTCCTGTCAACCACAGTGGCAGGAAATACTTAGTTGAGCAAAAAAGTGGACATGTCTAAGGCCCAGGAAGGTGGCATCATCAGGACAAATGTAACAGAGATGGAGAAACTGAAACTGGGAGAATGGAATGGAGTCTTGACAGGAAGAAGAGTGTGAGGATATATTGTCCAGATACCTGGAATCTGTGGATATAGTGGCCAATATCTCTGACACCTATTTCCATTTCTGTGGATAGGCTAGCCACTTTATCTTGAATTCTCTGCCCAAAGGGAGGCCTTTGAAAAGTATTCACTGAATTGCAGCAAAGTGCCATGTTTTTTACTACATGTAGAGCAAGAAGGAAGATTCTGAGTCTACCTCAGCTGGACTAGGGTGTGAAGCCTGTGCTGTTAGCATTAATCTGATCCACATGCTATATTTTGTCATGATATTTTGCAACTGAATACAACACATACCTTTAAAATTTGATAGTAAAAACCAGGGTTTTATTTTCCCGTATGAAGATGACACTTTACTCTAAGCAATCGTGCCTATCTCTCTCTCTTGCTCTCTCACTCTCCCTCTCTCTCCAGAAATAAGTAGTCTCCATTTTTTTGAAGCACTGTAGGACAGAGGTAAATTATTTGAATAATTACAAATTAGTTAGTAAAGACTGCATCTTTTTATTTTACTCTGTTTTTGATTGTGTGCAGTTCTGGTCACAGAAATGATGAAATTGTCCTGGAGAGGGGTCAGAGGAGATTCATGAGGATGTGCTAGGATTGGGAAAATGCAGCTATGAGGAAATATTGGATAGGCCGGAGCTGTCCTCCTTGGACCAGAGGAGGCTGAGGAGAGATTTGATTGAGATATGTGAAATTGTGAGGGTGCCAGGAGACAGTGGAAGTGAAAAAAAAGAATGTTTTCCTTAGCAGAGAGGCAGTGACTAGGGCCATAGATTTAAAGTGAATGCTGAAAATACTCGAGAAGACATGAGGAAAATCTTCTTCACCTGGACGGTGGTAGGGGTCTGGAACTCACTGCTGGGAAGGGCAGTAAAAGCAAAAACCTCCCAGGATATGGACCGAGTGCAGGAAGGTAGGATAGAGCTGGCTTGTTTTTCAGTTGGTGCAGATATAATGCCCAAGCTGCCTCTTTCTGTGCTGTAAAACTCTCTTTGATTCAATGACAAAAAGTCAGCACATTCATCTTGGCCAATAACAACAACAACAACAACAACAAAATTAAAGGAGACAAGAGGGGGAAAAAAATTGCCCTGCGCATAGCATGGACAACAAACCTGCATGCCAGTCTGAGGCCAGAGTCATATTGAAATTGTCTGTACTCGGAGGAAGGGATACCTACACTTAAGTGTACAGCAACTGTAGATGACTGGATTCAAGCATTCCTGAAAAATGTCAAGTATCTTCACTGACTCATGGGCATCCCTGGCCTATGACTAAAATGGAGGGCACAAAGTACATTGAGAGACCTCGTTGGTAACATGCAGGGGTGAAGTCGTCAAGGCATCAGAGGAAACATACAAGCCTCCCAACAAGAGTGCATGACAGTGAGTTCTGGAGCAGAGATGCTAGAGAAAGGGAGCTGCCATTTGAGGAACCTGTCTGACTTGCTACTAACCAGCGAGTAGTTTCTAAGGTATCGTGAGTTCTGTGGGAGCAAATATTTGTTTGAGGAGAGGAGCACTTTCAGGATTGATTGATTTTTCTCCCAGCAGAGGTGCTGCTGCACACATTGGCTGAAACGGATCCTTTGTGGACCAGCAACACAATGATTTACAGAACCAGCTGTGCTCAATAGGAGGCGATGAGTTGGAAGGTTCAGGAGAGAAGTGGAGAGTCTGGACTCTGCCAACTCATCACCTCACCCTCCCTGCTGCTTCTGTCCTTCCGAAACTCTTGTGCTCGCTGCCTCTCTTGTTTCAACTTTGTCACTGACTATCCCCCATTTCTTGCTTCCTTTGCGCAGCCAGAAGGAGGGTCTGGGTTCACATGTGACTCCAGGCCTGAAGCAACATGGTTTCTCTCTTAACTGTATCAAATAGAGGTTAAATAACTCCAAATGAGGCAGGAATCTGCAAATCACCCTTCATTTACACACGAACAGTCCTTGACTAAAGTATTGCCTCAGAGTCAGGCACCATAGTGTCAGTATTTCTGACACTCAACTTTTTTATGTTTGTCAGGGTTCCCTGATTGGACCAGATTAACAGCCTGAATCAGGGAACTCTTATTCTATGAGATCAGCTGGTTGATCTTGTTACAATCACTACATCCCTCCCCCTCTGAGTGTATGGATATAGGCCAGTCTGTTTTACTTGGAGAGCATCCTGGGGTGTTTTAGCACTGGGTCAGGTTCCTCCAACCTGGCATCCGATACAGACATGAGAGTTCGCTTCTTGTGCCAGGAGTGCCTTGATAGAATTTCACTCTCTTCCGGTGGCAAAGCTGTCAAGGTGGCTACTTCTGTCACCTCCATCTCTGATTCAGAGGACTTGACAATGTTTGATGGAGACAGTTAATCCACAGGTTCCAGCAGCACTTCTGAAAGTTCTGAGGGACAGAGCTTGTTTTGTTCCCACATGTTTAAAAATTTACGGTTTTCATATGATCCACATGTTTATTCAGGACCGTCGCACCTACCCGAATTTTAGATGTCACTGGTCCTGATCTTGCGTTGACCATGCCTCTTACCCATGCAGGGCCATTTCTGTGATTCTTACACCAAACCTTGTCCCCTGTACAAAAATTCTCTTTTGCCTGATGGAGTCTCAGGTCCAGGATTGGATTTCCAGATGTTGTTTGACCCTTCTTCTACCTCACCTCCCCCTGCCCCTAGGTCTGGGAAGATCAAACTTAACCTGGTCTTCAACCCATTACAATTTTGCCAATGCTATCCCTGTAGTTGCATGTGGGGTGGTCCTATAATCAAAGAACTGTGACTGCTTGGTATCTAGTGAGGCTGTAAGCTGTTTCTTCAATCCAACCTTCAAAGTTTGGACCGCTCTTTCTGCCAGGCTATTTAATGCTGGGTGGTATGGAGCTGTCCTTGTATGTTGAATTATCTGTGACCAACATTTCCGTGACTCCGTGTGTTGCAGAAGATGTATGCAGTTTTTCTGTTGTTGTTCCAGTGTTTGACGAATAGACTCTATGCACAAGTCCAACCAGTTTGAGTCTACAATGACTAAGAACACTGAATTCATGAAACAACCTGCATAGTTGATGTGCAACTGAGTCCAAGTTTTACCCGGCCATTCCCATAGATGTGGGGGAGCTGCTGGCTTTAACTTTTGTCCTTGTTGACATTCTGGGCACTGCCCCACCAACACAGCTGTGGCTGCATCCAAGCCTGGTCACCAGATATAACGTCTTGCCAACGTCTTGCCAACATCTTCACTTTGGAAACCCCTGGATGGTCTTGGTGGAGTTTAACCAGTATTAGATGGCAAGCTTTGTTCAGGACAATTACTCATGCCCCCATAATATTCCATCCTGTACTGTGAGCTAATCTCTTCAGATCCAAAAACGTTTCAATTCTAGTTGTAATTGCTCCATGGTTTCCCCCATTAATATGAGTTATTTCAGTTTAAAAAGGACTGGATCTTTCTGTGTCCAAAGTCTGATATTGTTAACTGTGACTGGGAGTGTGTCCAGAGAATTTAATATCATTGTAGACTCTTCCATTGGGTGTTCTGAAGAAGGTTCACTGGACCCAAAACATTAACACTGATCCAGTGGCAAACCTGCTGACTTTTTCTGGCAGTTTTGGCTTTTGTTTCTTCCATTGGGGTATCTGCTAATGGGAGGTGGCTCAATGCATCCGTATTCGCTACTTGGCCTCCTGGACGGTGTTCTAACTTGTAATTATACGCACGTAGTATTAGAGCTCACCGCTGAATGTGGCCTGAAGCTATGGGCAACAGTGCCTTGTCCTCTTTAAGCAGACCAAGTAGGGGTTTGTGGTCTGTGATTGTCACAAATATTCATCTATAAAAGGTATTGGTGGAACATCCTGACTCCAGATATGACCACCAATCCTTCGTTTCCTATTTGGGCATATTTATGCTCTGCATTAGCCAAAGTCCTGAATGCAAAAGCTATTGTGTGTCCCTTGTCATTGGGCCACCTATGAACTAATACCACCCTGAAGCTATATATGGAGGCATCACACATCAATATTAGATCTTTCTTGGGATCTTAATGACCTTTGAGGATGATAGCTGTTTCTTTACTTCATTGAAAGCTAGAGTTTGTCTATCTATGAGACCATTTCCAAGGCTGACCTTTTTTAGGAGATAATGCAAAGGTACCAGGATGGATGCCAGGTTATGTATGTACTTTCCATAATAACTTACCAGCCTAAGTAATTATCTAAGCTCCTCAGAGCCAGAGCATCTTTGAGCACCCTTACTTTATCTTTTAATGGGTGTAACCCAGTCTTATTTACTCTGTAGCTAAGTGGGTCACTTGGAGCCAAAAGAGAAAATGCTGGAAAATCTCAGCAAGTCTGGCAGCATCTGTAAGGAGAGAAAAGAGCTGATGTTTTGAGTCTAACTGACCCTTTGTCAAAGATTTGACAAAGGGTCAGTTAGACTCAAAACGTCAGCTCTTTTCTCTCCTTACAGATGCTGCCAGACCTGTTGAGATTTTCCAGCATTTTCTCTTTTGGTTTCAGATTCCAGCATCTGCAGTAATTTGCTTTTATCCTTGGATCACTTGGAGGTCTGGAACATATTTTTCCCTTCTAAGGTGTATGCCTGCCTTGGAAACATGCCTTAGGACTACATCCAAATTCTGAGTTGTCCTTATTGGTTTTCCCTGTTATCAGAATGTCACCTAGGTAAGGTGACCTGAGGTAGACCTTGTAAAATGTCGTTCATTGTTTGCTGAAACATTGAACATGCTGACAATACCCCAAATAGCAGTCTCATATATTGGTACAAGCCTTCATGGGTATTAATTGTAGCAAACTCTGGAAATCGTCTTCTAAATGCAATTGCGAGTCAGTGTGGCTCAAGTTCTGCTTTGTGAATTACACAATGAATTTCGCCCTATTAAGCTTGGGCCTGAGCCTTTTACTATAATCAGTGGTAACTGAATCAGCTGCTTCACATAAGAGACCGGAACTGAAGTTGTACCTTTAATCTTTAAAGGTTCCCTGGTATAGGTTCTCAGCCTAGCTGAGGTCTTGCGGAAAGTTGAGCGCCGGAGTCCAAAGCAAATTTTATTAAAAACTGGTTCTGCAATCACTGATATGGCCGCACTGGTATTGACCCCCATTAGAATTGGTTAACCATTTAACCAGATGTTGTCTTGATCAGATGTTGCTAAGCAATTTAAATTCCAAATCAGATGTATGTAGACTTTCCAGGGTATGAACTTTCCTGGATACCCTCCTGAATACCGGCCTATGAGATATCCTATACAATTTACGTCTAGTTGGATTCTTTTACTGTCTTGAGTCCACATACCAGCAATGTTAGGGTTGTCCATTTTTGAGAGACACAAGATGGCTGGCAGCTAAGCTGTCCCTCTGGTCCTGCACAAAATGGTTGACAAGAGGTTAAACAGAATTAAAAGCCTGCTCCAGCATTTAAGTGAGACACAATGGTACCTTTGAGAAGGTGTTATTCTGAGGCAAAAGGGAGCCTTGCACAAGCAACAGCTGCAAGTAGATTTGTTAGAGATAATAGAATCCCTACAGTGTGGAAACAGGCCCTTTGGCCCAACAAGTCCTCACTGACTCTCCGAAGAGTAACCTACCCAGAGCCATTCCCCTACATTTATCCCTGACTGATGCACCTAACCTTCACATCCCTGAACAATATGGGCAACTCTAGCACAGTCAGTTCACCTAACCTGCACATCTTTGGATTGTGGGAGAAAACCAGAGCACCTGGAGCAAACCTACGCAGACAGACTCCACACAGACAGTCACCTGAGGTGGGAATCAAACCTGGGTCCCTGGCACTGTGAGGCAGCAGTGCTAACCACTGAGCCACCATGCCAACAGTTTAATAAGAAACATCCAAGGACAGAACAGAGTTAGTTAGGAAAAGGGGTGTAAATCACCCCAGAAGACAGTCAGCCTAGCTCATCATGCAGCTGTTAAAAACAGTAGATAAGGGTATTCTGCATTAATTAGTTGTTTCTTTGAAGTTATTCACAAATATAAGAAATAGGTTCTAGTTAAAGATTATTCAGATAATCACAGAGACAGATTTCAATGTAATTATAGATACACATATGTAACAAAATGCAAAGATCATTAAAGCATTATGGGAAACGATTTGAATAGATGTGAAAATTAATTAGTCTCGTGAAGCTTTTCTTTATCACTAAAGGAATGCCTGGTGTACCCTGTAAGAAACAAATTGCTCGCAACTCATTAGATAAAGAGTGCTAACTGTAGGGGTAGATATAAAACTTTACAAATAACTAACTTTATAATAGAAATTAATATTACAAATCTTATAGCAGTTAAGATGCACCAAATATCTTTTGTATTTTTTAATATATAATTAGGACAGTGCCGAAATGTAAGAGTAACAGAATTTCATACAGAGGGTGGTACGTGTTTGGAATGAGCTGCCAGAGGATGTGGTGGAGGCTGGTACAATTGCAACATTTAAGAGGCATTTGGATGGGTATGTGAATAGGAAGGGTTTGGAGGGATATGGGCCGGGTGCTGGCAGGTGGGACTAGATTGGGTTGAGATATCTGGGTCAGCATGGACGGGTTGGACTGAAGGGTATGTTTCCATGCTGTACATCTCTATGAATAACAGAATCCAAGTAGTCCTTATAGACAAGCAAGACTGGGACTTGTGCAAAAGGAGTATATCCAAGAGCTTTGGAATGTGAATTATTAGGATGCATAGAAGATCCCAAGGCCTGCTGACTACACAGGATTGGATGCATAGAATAAGAGGAAGGGCACAGTGACTACTTTGTATGTGATTATTGTAACACAAAATGTATAAAACACTGTATCCCACTGTGAAAATCAGGAGAGCGTCATTGACCTGTCTTCTGATCTGAGCTGAAGTTTAAGAGAACAACTGCATCCTCATGTCAAGGCCAGATTCAGGAGAGTCTGTGGCCCTCTCCCTTCATGATCTGGTGACTGCTTAAATAAAGACTGCCACGTCCCTGAGTTCTGCCTGCCTCCTGCATCTTTGTCCTCAGTTGGGGGTTTCACTCCTGTAAGCAACAACTACAATGGCTTGCCAGCCAGGTTCCTGAAGAAAATGTTAAACCGTTTGGCTGAGCCCTTGCATTGTTTTGGAGTTTTGCTGTGGACTGACCGAGAGTCCCTTTGCTCAGGATATGTCCTGAATGAGGCTATGCAATTACCTGTACTCAGGTGGTGTTCCCCAAGCTCTGTCGGACTGGCAAGGATGTCCACTTTTATCGGAATAACCTGCAACTCATTTGCTCCACTTGCTGCATTTTCCAATGATAAAGCCACAAGTTGTCACGCCTGTTTGAAGTCCAGTTGAGCTTCAGTTAATGGGCATTTTTGCATAGTTACATAATTAGTCCGGCCTACCAGATGGTCTCTAAGTACCTCATTAAGTAAGAAACCAAATTCACAGGCTTCTGCCGGTCGTCGTAACATTGTCAAAAACCCCAATACAGATTCTCCTGGTTCTCAAATTGCTGAGTAAAAGCAATAGCATCTCAGAATTAGGGGAGGCTTGGAGTTGTAATATTTCTTAACTATGTCAGTTGATTCTTGAAAGGTTTTAGTATCTGGTACCTCAGAGAAAGTTAAGTTCCTGATGACAGAAAAAAACTGCTGCTCTAGGGCTGTCAAGAGAATTACTCATTGTTTTTTACCTGCTGCAATGTCACTTGTCCAGAAAAAAAATACATTCTTCCCAAATACTGGGCCCAGTTTTCAACAGCAGGATCGAACAAGTCAAGCTTCCCAAACAAGAGCATGATTTAAGAAAATGCTTACCCCAGCTCAAAAATGATTGTTGCAAGTGAGTTTCTTCAGGATCATGCTGATCTCATCACCACTGAAATAACTCCACAGATGCCAGTATCATGTCCCCGAGTCATATAGTGTGACGCCCAGCTGGCTGACCTCATTACAATCACTACAAGAAGGCCCACATCCTCCTCCTCAGGGCAACAAGGAATTACCAATAAAGTCTTGCTAAATTACTTCATATTTTTATTAAACAGAGTCCACAGAGTACCACATTCTTACTTTGGTTTGGTCTTTTATATTTTAAGAACTGGCTCTAAATTATATTCATTTGGAACCGCAGCAGCCAAAGAAGAGATTTTCATTCCATCATTCTGAATTGAATTGAAACCACATGGAAAGATAGTGTCTAACTCACTCTGGCAGAGAAGGCTGAATGGCTGACACCTATTCCCATATTCTTAGGTCCTATTTGCATCCTGCTGCATTAGGAATTTCTCACAAACAGTGAAATAGAGTTTTAAAGCACAGAAAGGATCCCCTTGTTCCATTGTGTCTGTGTCAGTCATCAAGCACTCTTGCCTGTTTTCCAGCATTGGACCTGTAGCCTTGTCAGGGAGTGACAGAAGACAGATGTGAAGGCAGATCTCAGAAGGGCGTAAAGATTAATAGGGTAATAATAGTAGGGAAGTTAAATTCTCCAATATTAACTGGGATAGACAAAGTGTGAAAGGTTCAAAGGGAGCAGAATCCTTAATCCAGAATCCAGGAAAGCTTTTTAAACCAGCACATAGAAAGTCCTACAAGTACTAGATTACATACATATTACGCTCTTCCACATCAAATAAGAAATGTATGTAGTTATTACTGTGGCGCGAGGACAATTTATAAACTTGTCAAATGAAGCGGGTGGGGGGGGGGGAGACACAAAACCCAGTTGTAGGCTGAATTCACCAAAACACATCTGATTTCCTACAGATGATTTCTTTTGTGATATTTCTGTATTTTTAATTATAAATTGTTGATCACAATGACTGCAATAATCGGTTTTATTCTATGGTTACATGTTAGAATTCATTTTTATATCCGTTTTGGTCAATTTTTTCTTTAAGCAGTGTTGATCTCTGTCATTATGGCACAGGGTTAGATGCAGAGTAAGGCTCCCTCTACACTGCCCTCCCCCCCTCCCCCCCGTCAAACACTCCCAGGATGGGGACAGCACGGGGTTAGATACAGAGTAAAGCTTCCTTTACATTGTCCCCATCAAACACTCCCCAGGACAGGGACAGCATGGGGTTAGAAATGCGAGTAGGGCTACCTGTACACTCTCCATCAAACACACGTAGGACAGGTACAGCATGGGGTTAGATACAGAGTCAAACTTCTTCTATTCTTTTAAACTGAAGTTCTAGCCCTCTCTCTTTTAAATGGAAAGTAAAGCTCCCTTGACGCTGTTCCCATCAAACATTCTCAGGATAGGTTCAGCACAGAGTTAGAAAGCGAGTAAAGCTACCTCTGCTGTTTTGAAGAGCAAGTAAATGTTCCTCATGTTTTTAAAAACTGAAATTAAAGTTTCCTTGACTCTTTTAAACTGTAAGTTCCCTCAATATAGTCCCATCAACCATTCCCGGGATTGGACAGCACGGGGTTAAGTACAGAGTAAAGCACCCTCTACCCTTTTAAACGGAAAGTAAATCTTTCTCTACACTATTCCCATGAAACACTTCCAGGACGGGAGGCATGGGATTAAAATGATCTATTGCAACAAGTCTCTATCATGGGGCAGAATTTACTGTTGCCAGCTAACTCTTGGGAACTCTGTACCTCTGAATATTACACTCTTACAAGAAACAGATTTCATCACAAAATAGACACTACCTTTAAAATATGCTAATTCCAGGCTTGTTTGATACACATTTACATCAGAGTTGTTATGCCAGGTTCTGAACCACTTGCTATTTTTCCACAATTAAGACTTTAATTCTGAAAGCCAAAACATTATATTCTAAAAAATATGAATTATGTACCAAATATTTGCAATACATGTATAATTGTAATTTATGGTCACCCAACATTTACAGCCAGTCCAGATCTGATGTGCAGATTTTTGAGACTTGTCAAATTTTTCTTTGTTAATTTAATCTTGAAAATCATTAGCAGAAAAACGCAGCACTCCTTTCAGTTAAATTGCAACAATTGTTTCCTCCTTGTAGAATATTAAAAGAGGATATTCATCAGTAAAAACAAGTACAGGATCACTCTCATCTGTCAATTGTTGTGTGGCAGGTGGAGAGTTGACAATAGTTTACACTTTGTCACCAGTAGAGGACACCATTGTTTTTTGGTACAATTTTAAAATGTTCAGTCATAACATGACACAAAACTTGGTTGAAAATGGCAAATTATCCTCTCATAGCTTTTCAGTAGTCTGCTCACAGGCCCCTGGAGGTGGCACAGAGTCACAGAAACTTCTCCCTTCTCCTTTTTAGGATCTATTTGCCTCACCCCTTACATGAAATAAGTCATAGGAGCAAGAGGAGGCTATTTGGCTCCTTGAGTCTGCTTTGTCATTTGATATGATCATGGATGATCTTCTATCTCAATTTCCCACCCTATCCCAATATCTCTTGATTTAGTAAGTGTCCAAACATCTACCAGTCTCAGCTTTGAATGTATTAATTGACTTGCTGTCCATGGACCTCTGGAATAGAGAATTCCAAAGATTCACAATCTTCTGACTGAAGAACTAGCTCAACTCAGACTGAAATGCTCAGCCCTTTACCTGAAATGTTTATTCCTATTTCTGGACTCTCCAGCCAAGGGAAACAGCTTCTCGGCATCAATCCCATCCAGAAATTGAAACATTTGAAACAAGAGATAACTTCTCATTTTTCTAAACACCAGAGAATATAGGCCTATTCCATTTATCTCTTTATGGGAAAGCTCTATTATTTTGGGAATCAATCTAGTGAACTTTCATTGCATCCCACCAAAGCAAATATATCCTTTCTTAGATAAGAGATTGCAATTCAAACACATAGAAGTGTATAAGACTGTCCCATGAATATCTTTCATTCCTTTTCATTTTAATTCCTTTCTGTGTGAAATACTTGGCTTCATCCTGTGCACTAAATTAATTGCCATTTTTATCCATGATTGACAGCAGACTTTGGTTAATAACATTTTTGCCAGCCATGGTCAAAAGGAATCCTCTGGGTGAGTTCCAATAACAGACAAGTTTGGTACCCTCCAGCTGAACCAAGAGGACATTGCTAGTATCTGGGGTGAGCAGTAAATCTGTTTCAAATGTACGTACAGCAGTATTCAATACGAGGACTTCATTGAAATGAAGCTTAAAATGTCTGCCTACAGGATACAACCTCATGGTACAGGTAACGTAGAATCCTAATCATGTGGAAACAGGCCATTCAGCCCATCAAGTCCATACAAACCCACCCCACTACATTTCCCACAGCTAGTCTACCTAGCCAGCACATTCCTAGACATTATGGGCAATTTATCATGCCCAATCCATCTAACCTACATATCTCTGGACTATGGGAGGAAACCGGATTACCCAGACAAAACCCACACACGCAGGGAGAACATGCAAACTCCACACAGTCACTAAGGCTGAAATCGAACCCAGGTCCCTGGTGCTGTGAGGCAGCAGTGCTAGTCACTGTGCTGTGCACAACTACAGCAAATTAGGGCAGACGTTTGTACATAATTGTATTTTAATCCAAACACTCCCCTTTTGATACAAAAAAGAAAAAAATGGCTCCATTATTATGTACATTCTTAGTTACCCAAGTTACCAACTATATACATTAATTTTTCATTTAGCAGTTTGTTAGTTCCATCAGACAATGCACATGCATTGTGTATGAACTTAAATTGTGTTGGTCTCTTAGTGGTAGAAGTGCATGCTGTTCTCTTAGTGGTAGAAGTGCATGCTGTTGTTTGGCTGCTCATCAGGATTATGTTGTTTCACGAGGGAGGAGTTGTTGCTATGGTAGCTGTTGTTCCGTTCCTGTTGTTGGGTTCCTCTAGACCTCTGGTTCTGATTGGTGATATGTGTTTGATGTAGGTAATCATTCACTTGTCCCTGTTCAGCCACCTGCAGTTCAGGAATAACTTTGGCCGTTCGGCATATGTACCTACGGTTGCAACTGTATTTCTGGTCAATACCCTTCACCATGTACAATTGAGTTAACAATTGCTTCCTCAGGTCCCAAGTTGCCACTTGAGTTGACTTTTGTTGAGAGTGTTGAATGCTTATACCCTATTTGGCTCTCCAATACTCAACTCTGAAAATGGTTTAGTAGTCTTGTTGAAATGAAATTTTGCTTTCTGCTGTTTCTCTTTGATTTTGTCACTCACACCTGTGACTACTCTGGCTTCAGTAGATTTTTTTTGCTATTGGAAGAGTAGTTTGTGTGTGGCATGACATTAGTCTTTGTACTGGACTACTTTCCATGCCTTCAATCGGTGTGTTTCTCTAGTCGAGGATTGCCTTGGATACATCTATGTGGGATTTGCTTGATTTTCTTTGGTGATTTTAACTACTGCCTCTGCCTTTTCAGTCTGTGACTAGCTAGAGTGTGTAATCACTGGGAGTTCAGCTAAGTGTGTGAGTTTAGGCAAGTGAGGGAGGGAGGCATTGCTGAATCTGGTTCCAGCCATTTTTGCAAGGCGCTGCTTTGTGGACGAGTGCTGCTGGTTAGATCTTCAAGCGGGCCTATGTGAATACCAGACTTTGTTGCGGGCGAGCAACCACAAGATAAGTGTAAGATCCTTTTCTTCCCCTAAGTCCACTAGTTGTTAAAGGGACAGAGGTGGCAGTCAGTGGAGTTGTATGATCCTTCTGTCAGATGTAGGCGATCAGGGAGCAGTCGACTGTCCCTGGTGATTGTGTCTGCAGCTCCTCTCAGACCACATGGACCAGTTGGAGTGACAGTTGTATGTGCTGAGGATTATACAGGAGGCAGAGAGTGTGATAGATAGTAGCTTCAAGGAGGTGGTCACACCACAGGGTCAGTCAGGTAGATGGGTGACTGCCAGAAGAGGTAGGCAGGTAGTGCAGGAGTCTCCTGTGACTACCCCCCTCTCAAACAAGTACATGTATACCATCCACATGCCTTTTAAATGTTGTAATTGTACCAGCCTCCACCACATTCCCAGGCAATTCATTCCATGCACACACCACCCTCTGCATGAAGAAGTTACCTGTTAGGTCCCTTTTATATCGTTTCCCTCTCACCTTAAACCTATGCCCTCTAGTTCTGGACTCCCCCACCCCAGGGAAAAGACCTTGGCTATTCACTCTGTCCATGTCCCTCATGATTTTGTAAAGCTCTATAAAGTTACCTGTTAGCCTCCACACTTGGGAAAAAAAAGCCCCAGCCTATTCAGCTTCTCTCAATAACTCAAACCATCTGATCCCAGCAACATCTTTGTAAATCTTTTCTGAACCCTTTCCAGTTTAACACCATATTTTGTATAGCAGGGAGACAGAATTGAACACAGTATTCTAAAAGTGGTCTTACTAATGTCCAGTACAGCTGCAACTTGACATCCCAACTCCTATACTCAGTGTGCTGACCAATGAAGGCAAGCATATCAAACGCCTTCTTCACCACCCTGTCTATCTGTGACTCCACTTTCAAACAACTATGTTCTTGCACCCCTAGGACGTTTTGTTTGGCAACACTTTCTAGGGCCCTACCACTAACTGTATAAACTCTGCCCTGGTTTGCCTTACCAAAATGTAACACCTCAAATTTTCTAAATTAAACTCCATCTGCCACTCCTTGGCCTATTGGCCCATCTGATCAAGGTCCCATTGTACTCTGAGATAACCTTCTTCACTGTCCACTACACCAACAATTTTAGTTCCATCTTCTAACGTACTAACCTCCTATATTCATATCCAAATCATTTATATAAATGACGAAAAGCAGTGGACCCAGCAACGATCCACTGGTCACAGGCCTCCAGTCCAAAAAAACAACTCTCTACCACCACACTTTGTATCCAGGTGGCTAGCTCCCCCTGGATTCCATATGATCTAACCTTGCTAACCAGTCTACGATGCGGAACCTTGTAGAATGCCTTGCTGAACCCCATACAGACAACTAGGTGAAAGTGAGTACTGCAGATGCTGGAGATCAGAATCAAGATTAGAGTGGTGCTAGAAAAGCACAGCAGGTCAGGCAACATCTGAGGAGCAGGAAAATTGACGTTTCGGGCAAAAGCCCTTCATCAGGAATGATTCCTGACTGACTTGCTGTGCTTTTCCAGCACCCTCTTGACTCCATATAGACAACAACTACTGCTGCTGCTTCCCTAATGCAAGGATGTCTCAGAGTGGTTGCAGTACATTGTCAAAGGGGTGCTTTCGCAGCCATAAGAGGTACAGTTAGTAAGTTTGCAGATGACACCAAAATTGGAGGTGTAGTGGACAGCAAAGAGGGTTACCTCAGATTACAACAGGATCTTGACCAGATGGGCCAATGGGCTGAGAAGTGGCAGATGGAGTTTAATTCAGATAAATGCGGGGTGCTGCATTTTGGTAAAGCAAATCTTAGCAGGACTTATACACTTAATGGTAAGGTCCTAGGGAGCGTTGCTGAACAAAGAGACCTTGGAAAGCAGGTTCATAGCTCCTTGAAAGTGGAGTCGCAGGTAGATAGGATAGTGAAGAAGGCGTTTGGTATGCTTTCCTTTATTGGTCAGAATATTGAGTACAGGAGTTGGGAGGTCATGTTGCAGCTGTACAGGACATTGGTTAGGCCACTGTTGGAATATTGCATGCAATTCTGGTCTCCTTCCTATCGGAAAGATGTTGTGAAACATGAAAGGGTTCAGAAAAGATTTACAAGGATGTTTCCAGGGTTGGAGGATCTGAGCTACAGGGAGAGGCTGAACAGGCTGGGGCTGTTTTCCCTGGAGTGTCAGAGGCTGAGGAGTGATCTTATAGAGGTTTACAAAATTATGAGGGGCATGGATAGGGTAAATAGGCAAAGTCTTTTCCCTGGGGTCGGGAAGTCCAGAACTAGAGGGCATAGGTTTAGGGTGAGAGAGGAAAGATATAAAAGAGACCTAAGGGGCAACTTTTTCACACAGAGGGTGGTACGTGTATGGAATGAGCTGCCAGAGGATGTGGTGGAGGCTGGTACAATTGCAACATTTAAGAGGCATTTGGATGGGTATATGAATAGGAAGGGTTTGGAGGGATATGGGCCGGGTGCTGGCAGGTGGGACTAGATTGGGCTGGGATATCTGGTCGGCATGGACGGGTTGGGCCAAAGGGACTGTTTCCATGCTGTACAACTCTATGACTCTATGACTCTAAGTCATCATACACATTGGTACTAATGACATAGATGGAAAAGAGGATGAGGCCCTGCAGAATGAATATTGGGAGTTAGGCAGGAGGTTAAAAAGCAGGACCTCAAGGGTAATAATCTCTGGATTGCTCTGGTGCCACGTGCTAGTGAGAGCAGGAATATGAGATAAAGGCAGATTAATGCATGGCTGAGGAGCTGGTGCCAGGGGGCAGGGATTCAGATTTTTGGATCATGGGGATCTCTTCTGGGGCAAGTGACTTGTAAACGATGGATGGGTTGCACCTGAAAGGGGACCAATTTCCTGGTGGAGAGATTTGCTAGAGCTACCCAGAAGGGTTTAAACTAGTTTGAAACATAGAAAATAGGTGCACGTGTAGACCATTCGGCCCTTCGAGCCTGCACCACCATTCAATATGATCATGGCTGATATGCAATCTCCATATCCCATTCCCGCTTTCTCTCCGTACCCCTCGACTTCTTTAACTGCAAGGGCCATGGCCAGCTCCCTCTTGAATGTATCTAACAAACTGGTTCCAACAGCTTCCTGTGGGAGAGATTTCCACAGGTTCACAACTCTGAGTGAAGAGATTCCTCCTTATCTCAGTTCTGAATGTCTTCGACCTTATTCTTAGACAATGATTCCCTAGTTCTGAACTTCCCCAACATGGGGAACATTCTTCCCACATCTAGCCTGTATAGGGTATAAACAATAACTGCAGATGCTGGAAAGCAAATACTGGATTAGTGGTGCTGGAAGAGCACAGCAGTTCAGGCAGCATCCAACGAGCAGCGAAATCGACGTTTCGGGCAAAAGCCCTTCATCAGGAATTAGCCTGTATAGTCCTGTCAGGATTTTATGTTTCCATGAGATGCCCTCATTCTTCTAAATTCCAGTGAGTACAAGCCCAGTCAATCCAGTCTTTCCTCATATGTCAGTCCTGCCCTCCCAGGGATCAGTCTGGTGAACCTTTGCTCGACTCCCTCAATAGCAAGAATCTCCTTCCTCAGAACTAGGAGATCAAAACTGCACACAGTACTCAAGGTGTGGTTTCACCAAGACATCCTTACTCTGATACAAATCCTCTTGCTATGAGGCCAGCATGCCATTAGCTTTCCTGATGAAGGGTCCTGTCCGAAACATTGACTCTCTTGTTGTTCTGATGCTGCTGACCTGCTGTGCTTTTTCCAGCTCCACATTTTATCGACCTGATTTGTTCTGGCATGAATCTGCTCCAACTGTTGATTCATAACCTCAGCATTTCAGCACAGGTCAACTGCTCTTCTGAGAGTAAGTTTGTTTGCTCTCTGTAGGTGTGCTTTCACTTTTGGATCATGTAACTTGAATGTAATCCTGTCTCTGATCAGCTCATCTTTTAATTGTGTAAATTCAGATTTCTATCGACTGAGTTAATGACTTTATGTATTGGCCAATGGACAATTTTCTGCTTTGTTCCTGGTATTGAATATATTCATGCATAGCATTCACTTGGGGCTCAGAACATGCTTTTAAGCTTCCTGCCATCTGTTTTGTTCTGCTGTTCAGAGAGATTTAGGATGGAACATATTTTGAACAGTCTCTGTCCAACATGATAGAAGTGCAACAACTTGTACTTGTTCTGGTTTGCTCTACAAATCCATTGTTATTGTATAATTTTACCATTGTTCATGAAAGAATGTCGTAGCATTGTAAACTTGAAGACTTTTTCTTTATTTCTTTCTTATTCTGCCTTTATATTCTATGTTTTGTTTTATGTTTTCTGTGTTTTAAGATGGCACTGGAGAGTGGCAACATCCGACAACATTTTTCACTGTATTTTGTAAAAAAAATACATGTGACAATAAATAAATCAAATCAAATGCTGTAGTAGGCTGAGCAGGGAGGATGTGGCATGGTGGCTCAGTGGTTAGCACTGCTTTCTCACGGTGCCAGGGACCGAGGTTCAATTCCACCCTCAGGTGACTGTCTGTATGTGTGGAGTTTGCACATTCTCTCTGTGTCTGTGTGGGTTTCCCCCAGGTGCTCTGGTTTCCTCCCACAGTCCAAAGATGTGTAGGTTAGGCGGGTCGGCCATGTTAAATTGCGTGGAGTGTGCAGGCTAGGTGGGTTAGCCATGGGAAATGCAGGGATCGGGTGGATGCTTTTTGGAGGGCCCATGTGGGCTGAATGGCCTACTTCCACACTGTAGGGATTCTATGATTGTATGTATGATGTCTTAAGAAACTAGTTTGTCATGAGCAAGTGGACTTTGTATATGGCACTATCCAACTGTAATGCCTTGAGGTATTCTGATCCAATACACAATTTGACATCTGTATTTTGAACACTCTTCTGTGCCAAAGGTTCGACAATATATTTTTTAACATTTCCTTCCATGGGTTTTTCAGAATTATAAGGAGAAAGTGAGGACTGCAGATCAGAGTCAAAATACATGGTGCTGGAAAATGCACAGCAGGTCAGGAGCATCTGAGGAGTAAGAGAGTTCACATTTTGAACATAAACTTCCTGATGAAGAGCTTATGTTTGAAACGTCAACTCTCCTGTTCCTCGGATGCTGCCTGACCAGCTGTGCTTTTCAGAATTATAACCAAACTTCATTGGTAAATTATTGCATCTATACCAGTTAATCTATTGGTACAGTTCCAGTACAATGGAACAGTGCAGCTAAGGAATAGTCTTAATAAGAGACCAAAGTACTATAAAGTTGCAAATTTGCAAAACATGATGAACAATATTTTGACTATATTCCATCCAACATTTGCTTATCCACAGTTTTCAGAGAAAAAAGAACATTTGTAGAAAATATCTTTTAAAAAATTAAGAAATGTCTAAATGAATGGAAACAAAAACTAAGCTATGGAAGGTGTCCGTGACATATGTCCTGGACTAAAAAGTTCATATTTCAGATTTAGGGTTTAAGGAATTATGCAGATGAGAGTCTCTAAGATATGCTGTGAAATAACAGTGACACCAGAGTCAGGTCAGAAAGACGATGCGAGAAGTTTGGAACTGGGGTATCTTAGGACAGAGTTGTCTACTGCAAAAGCCTTTTGTATATCGTGTAAGCAAGTACTGTTTAAAGAAATCCCTTGAAGTCTGACGTGAACTTATCTGTACAGACAAACCCAAGCCAAAACATGGTGGCACCCATCAAAACATCAAACTAAAGTGGATGGTATTTCCCTTCAAAGAATCATGACAAAATAGACCAGATGAAACTTCCAAAATACTTTACATGAAGACATACCTTAAGTACAGTATTCTTCAATGTGGCAGCCATGTCTTCAGCAGCCAAGCAGCCATTGTCCCTTCTGTGGCCCTTTGCTACTGTCAAAGGACCAATGTAGATAATGCAGAGAGAGATGGGAATTGTGGAAGGCACACTTTCACAGGTATATAACAGCCTCAGGTCTCCATTCAAAGTAACATCAGCTCCAGGTCAGTGCTTTCTTATACGTAATACATCCCATGGTAGACAATGTCCTTCTGAGACAAGATGTTCACAAGATCTCTGTAAGGTTTCAGTTGATTCTAACAATATTAGATGCCTTGAACAATTAACTTGCAGTCCGAAAAGCCGGGGAGTCAGCAAACTCTTTTATTCGTCATTTATTTAGATTGGCCAGTTCTTGTGGTTATGATATATTGAGGGATGAGCTTATTTGAGCTAGAATAGTGGTCAGTGTTCTCAACAACAAACTGTCTGATGTTTTGTAGTCCAAAGAAGATTTAATGTTAGAGCAGGCAGTTCAACACATGAGGCAACACACGAAGACTGTGATACCAAGATGTGTTTAGGATAACTTCAAGGCTCAGTCCCAATCCATTAGCGGGCTAGGCCCAAAGATATCCACCCTGCCCACCAAAACGATCGTCAGAGCCAGCAAAAAGCTGGCAAACATCATTTTGAAATGCTTGGAGTTGCCGTTTTGTACTGCAATGCAACAACAAGATTGCTCAGCAGGGAGTGTTAACAGTTCTTACCAAGACAAAATTAGATCCTTTCAATAATTTTGTTTTTCTAAGTCACTTTATAAAGGAAAACAATGCAACTCAGTCCCTGAATGACTTTGAGTTCAAGGAATAGAACAAGAAGTCAACAATTCCTATCCTGTGAGCTGTGAAGCCTTTTCTTCAAATTCTTACACAATTGACTTTCTCGATTTGGAGATGCCGGTGTTGGACTGGGGTGTACAAAGTTAAAAATCACACAACACCAGGTTATAGTCCAACAGGTTTAATTGGAAGCATGAGCTTTTGGAGCGCCGCTCCTTAATCAGGTGGTTGTGGAGTACAAGATTGTAATACACATAAATCAAGCCTCCTTAAACGGCACTTTCCAGACCAAATTTCTACCAATTAGAAGTGCAGCAGGTGCATGGAAACATCACCACCTGCAAGTTCTCCTCTCACCATCCTGATTTGGAAATATGTGGGCTCTTCCTTCACTGTCACTGGGTCATAAATCTGGAACTTGCTTTCTCAACAACACAATGGGGGTACATACAACACACATTGCAGTGGTTCAAAAAGGCAGCTCTCCACCACTTTTTCAAGGACAATTCGAGATAAGCAATGAATGCTGGGATTGTCAGTGAAGCCCAAATCCTGTGAAAGAATTTTTTAAAATGATTCTGACCAAGTCAAGTAAGTGCACAATTTGATAGGTTTGTGTTGTCAGGCCTATGAGGGATGAGACTATCCAACCTTGGAGTTGCCTTACCCATAACAAGAGAAGAATCTCATCCTCTCAGTTCGGACCAGATTTGAACCATCCTGGTATGCTTACTGATTGAGCAGATATCAATAAAAACCTGTGCAGAAGTGCACTTGCTACAAGGGAGGGTGATTGAATAGTGATCAGGCATGTTATTTATCATTTTCTTGGCCTTTTCATGTCTCAATCATAGCATCCCCATTGGTTGAGCATCAATTATTTCACGACAGAACAAGAACCGAATCTGAGAAATTACCTTTAAAAGTCAGTGGGGTAACCCCTATTCTGTTGTTTAAATTGGAAAACTAATACATTATGCGTAGGAGTGTATACTGATATAGCAGTCTGACAAAAAAAAATCAAGCTTCACTGGCTTAAAGACTATCAATTCTCCAATGAGTCACAGGTTTATTTCGGATTTTATTTTTGTTCGTCAGAAAATGCTATTTTTTATTTCATTTTTCAACCTTGTCGATAGTTTTCTTAAAATAAATACCGAAGCGTTGGCACAGGCGTGGATTTAATTCAAGAATAATAAAGATCGCATATCAAAGTTTAATAGGTCATTCAAACAAATTTGCACTTGCAAAAACGGATAATGTCCGGGAGTCCTTTCATTCGTTTAGTGTTGCGGTGTGCCGCTTGGTGCACTCACTGGCTTTTGCGCATCCGCAATATTGCGCAGATTCACATTTTCCACCTTTCGTCAGCGGTTACTTTTCTGGGAAGTCCCGGAAGTATTCACAGCTTTACAGTAAATCAGCATCAACTTTCTGAGAAATGACCCGTCAATTGCACAGAAGATCCCACCCACAGTTTCTCCTGATTGGCCCAGTGGCATTCCTTTGTCTGTCAGTCATACGCAGTTCAACTTGTCAGTAGAGCACCGGCAGTTGCAGAAACAACGTGTTATCTCTAAGTGTTGGCACTTAACTTATACCTCATTCCATATTTGGGTCTGGAACATCTCAGGAGTCACAGAATTTGTAAAGAACTCTGAATGTGACTATGATAACTATTGCTCAGTGGGATGGCACTCTTTGCTGAAAGTCAGGACTTTGTGGATTAAATTCCCACTCTGGAACCTCAAGGACGTCATCCAATTACCCACTCCTAATGCAAGATATTTCCTAGTCATCCTATACAGAAATGTTATTACAAACTTTTGGAGCAGGTGGGACTTGAACCCTCTCAGGTGAATGTAAAAAATCCTATGGCCAATATTTATCCTTCAACAACCATATATTTTAAAACAAATCATTATTTCTTTGCTATTTGCGCAAGCTTGCTGGGTACAAGTTGGCTACCATATTTCCTACTTTACAATAGTAACAGCACTTCAAAAATTGGCAGTAAAACAGTGTGGAATGTCTTGAGGTCATGAAGGACTCCTAAAAATGCAATACTTCAAGTAAGAAAAATACAGATTCAAATTCAAATTTGAACAAAATACAAATCAAAAAGATGTCTTGCGTTACACTTCTTTGCCAGAATAATATGTGGGGGTTGACCTGATATTTTAGCGCAGAACTGCACTGTGTGTTATAATGCGTGGCAGGAATTAATGGTAATTTGGTCTCAATGCACCTCGGCTACCTGCTGTAAAATGTATGTCAGATCAGCAGAGTATTAGGTACAGTTGCAATAAGCTCCCTACCTCCACTCCAAATTAATCAAGGATTCTGTCCAGCAATTTAACCACATTGTAAGCTTGAGAGTAAGAATAGGGGGTCACACATTTAAGACAGAGATGAGGAATTTCTTCTCTGAGAGGATAATAAATCTGTGGAATTCGTTAACACAGAGGGCTCTAGAGGCTGTGTCATTAGATATACTTAAGGTTACAATAGATAGATTTTTAATCAGTAAGGGAATCTAGGGGTGTAGGAAAAGGTAAGCAAGTGGTGTTGAGGATGATCAGATCAGCCATGATCTAATTGAATGGCAAAGCAGACTTGATAGACTGAATGACCTACTTCTGCTCCTACGTCTTCTGATCTTAATAAGAAGTAAGTACTATAATTTTATAAGTAGATTCGTTGATCTGCTTATCATTGTGATATTTCCTCAAGAATAAAAGTTTTTCAGACATTCCAATCAGTCACTTCCTCATGATTACACAAGAGGCAAGATCAAAGTACCAGTTAAAACCAAAGAGTGAATTTACTTTTGAGGAATGCTAGTGTGCTGTACAAATGACAAAATTGGAATTGGATGCTAAATTCATCACTTCCAATGCCTTGTACACTGTAAAAAAAAATTCATAATATGAAATAGGCTTGTTTGCATCTGTTGATTGAACAATTTTTTTATATTTTGTGAAAAGGACAGCTCTGTCTCCCTGCTCCCCTCCTTCCTCCCTGGCTCAAATTTTCTCTCTCCTTTATAAAAAATCTCACTGAGTGACAGTTGTAAAGATGTCAAGTGACTTTGAGTATCTCACCCAAGAGACCATTCTCAGTGTGTGCAGCTGGGCAGTAGATATTGGCAAGTGATTCCATAGTGAGACATATCACAGTCAAGCCGAATTCTAATCCCCTCCAGTCTACACACAAAAAGGAATTTCCAGTTTGGCTTGATTTCTCTCTCTGTAACCTGGCAACACAGGATAATTGTAAAAAGAAAAGAACAAACTTGCATTCACCTGAGGACATCCTGAAGTGTGATATTGCTCAATCTTGTATGGCTGTATGCCACTTGTCCCTGTCAGAAGTTGGATATGCTTTATAGGTAATGAAGTACCTTTGAATTGTGCCCATTGCTGTAATATACGTAAGCACCCCTATCGTTATCCTTACTTAAGATCACCTAAATCAGCACATATTGGCCACTATACAGTCGGTTCTGATATAATGCGATAGTGCCATTCCAGTGTGATCACGTGTTATAAGAAAATCACGCAAGTTCCACACCATTTAAAGAAATAGGACTGAAATCGCATTATACCCAATACAGGTAAGGAAAGCTCGCATTCTACAAATAATGGTCTAAATTCTTCAATTGCATTAAAGCCCATTTGAAATGAAGAAACACATGTTATAGTGGAACCAACTGTACCTATTATGAATAAGGAATTCTGACACATCTGAAATCTCTAGTGTTTTATTTCATCTATTTATGAGAGATTGTTGTTCAACTTAAACTTGATGACTACATTCTAGGACAGAATCCATCAGCAGTTTGCTGGAACAAACACAGAGAATGCTATAGAAACTCAGCAGGTCTGGTAGCATCTGTGGGGAGAGAAACAGAGTTAATGTTTTGAGTTTGGTATGAACCTTCTTTAATTTTCAAGAAGAATTATACTAATTGAAAATGTTAACTCTGTTTCTCTCCCCACAGATACTACCAAACCTGCTGAGCTTCCCCAGCACTCTCTATGTTTGTATCAGATTTCCAGCATCGACAGTATTTTGCTTTTATTTGAGCAGGTTGCTGGTTTGTTTTCTCCATGTTGAAGTTGAGACATATTTGTCTGATCACAGGATTTCACTTCAGTGACAGGTGAATGCACTATCTTTGAGATACTCATTCAGGATGAAAAGCAATCTTACCAGGCAAATATGTTTTGATTGAAAAGCAAGTAGAAACTATTCAATATGAACTGCTTATTTTGTCTTCATAGCAATCAATTGAAGGTTTATGTTTTGCAGGCAAGTCCCTTTGGACTTAATATCTGTGTGGATGTCAGGAGATCATTTAGATGTGTGCTGTGTCACAGGTAATTAGTTCTGTGGGGCTTTTCCTGTGAGAGGTTGTGGACACAGTAGTCATCTTACATTAACGATAGAGGTAATGGTTTTTGCATAAAAGGAGTTGTGCATATTTGTTTAATTTTGTACATAAACTGTAACCAAGTGAAATCAATTTTAAGCATTTTATAACAAACAAAAACAGTAACTTATGGAGTATAAAAGTAATGATATGGAGTCCTTACAGGAAGTAGGATGTGATGATGTATTGTCAAGGTAACTGTGAGTCGATGGGTTTGTAATGGACATTGGTGGCAAGTCTATCCCCAGAAATGGAAACGGAGATGTCGCAGAAGGGAAGGGAGGAGTCAGAGATGGACAAGTTGAAGGTGAGGGAAGGATGGAAATTGGAAGCAAAATTGATCACTTTTCAATTCCAGACGAGAGAGGAAAGCAGCATCAATAATGTCATTGAAGTACCAGAGAAAGAATTGTGGGGAGGGACCTAGGTAGGACTGGAATAAGGAATGTTCCACATACGCGACAAAGAGACAGGCATAACTGGGGCCATCCCTTTGACTTGAAGAAAGTGGGAGGTGTTAAAGGAGAAGTTGTTCAAAGTGAGGACAAGTTTGGCCAGGTAGAGGAAGGTGGTGGTGGATGGGGGTGGTTCAGGCCCTTCTTTCCAGGAAGAAGCAGAGAGCCCTGAGACCATCCTGATAGGGGTGGATGTGTAGAGGGATTACATGTCCATGGTGAAGAGAAGGCAGCTGGTACCCGCAAACTGGAAAATTGAAACCGACATAAAGCATGAGAAAAGTTGTGGATGTATGTGGGAAGGGACTGGTCAAGGGGACAAAAAAAAATCAAGTCAAGGTAGGAAGAAATATGTTCTGTGGAACAGGAACAGGCAGAAAAAAATGGGTCTGCCCGGGCAGTCCTGTTTGTGGATTTTGGGA